>NC_141619.1:9106666-9453333 GCF_047967505.1 Dipteris shenzhenensis
ATTGCTTCCCAACATACGAAATCAAGTAAGCATTGATTTAAAGAAGACGAAGCTTCGATATTTGATGCATTCAACTTCCGTGGTTGAACTATTAAGGGAATACCTCCTTCACACTATGGCAGAAAAAGGGAAGGGTGTGGATACTAGCAAGAGGGTTGTGGCACCAACCCAAGGTTCAAAGAGATTTCAGCCTCAGAAGCCGAGGGGCCCATTCAAGCCCTTCAAAGGGAAGCCAAAGTTTACTCATGAACATATTGAAACCTTTCGAAAGGAGGGTAAGTGTTTCCATTGTGGAAAAGAAGGGCATATGGCTGCCCAGTGCCCAGAAAGGCTTGTGGGTCCAAGGGAGCAAAAAATGCCAAGACAACCACCAAAGCTTATGGCAAGAGGAGTCCCAGATATGTTGAGCAGAATCACAGAACCAGGAAACCGAGAACTTTGCCCCACGTGGGGTAAAGTAAGTGATCAGAATGCCTTAATTCTTTTTTATCTAGGAGCTACTGATAATTTCATTTTGGAAGACCTAGCTTTGAGGCTAGAAATTAAGACGGAAGAATTGGGACTATCTTTGGATGCAGAGCATGTTTTTGAAGGGGATCCCAGTCAAAGTCACACCTTTGATTGGAAAGCTCATAATTCATGTACAGGACTATGTAGACCACGAAGAGTTTTATGTTTCACCACTCAAGCATTATGATGCTATTTTGGGCATGCCGTGGTTCCATAGAAAGGAGGTAGTTCTTGACTCTAAAGCAAGAACCCTCATTTTTGTGCATCGGAACAAGCAACATAAGATTTTGGCTAAGTGAAAAGGCAAGACCCTTCCGATTGTATCAAATATTTCCATTGGTAAATCATTAAGTCTACAATTTCTGCGTATATGTTCTTTGTTAAAGAGAAAGAGGGTGAAGCTCAAGTGGGAATAAGTCCTCTAGAAAAAGAAAAATTTCAATTTTTAGAATCTTTCAAAGATTGTTTTCTGATTCTCTACCAAGAGAGCTTCTTCCAGAACGACCTAAAGATCATGTTATAGAGCTCCTTCTAGGAAGTGAGCCCTCAAATCGACCACCTTATCATGTGAGCACAGGGCAGACTAAAGAAATTATAACACAAGGACAAGATTTGCTCTCAAAAGGACTTATCAGGCCCAGTTCCTCACCCTTTTGTTCACCAATGCTCTTAGTTTAAAAGAAGTATGGCTCTTATCATATGTGTGTGGAGTATAGAGCTCTAAATAAAATGACAATCAAGAACATGTTTCCAATCCCTTGCATAGATGATATTTTGGACAAACTGAAAGGGGCCACGATTTTCAACCGTATTGATTTAAAAAGTGGATATCATCCGATAAGGATTCATCCACAAGATGTCCATTAGAAAGATTTTCGGACCACTTTTGGACTTTATGAGTTTTTGGTGATGCCTTTTGGGCTTACCAATGCACCAATCACTTTCAATCGTATGATGGACATAAATTTCAGATCCTACAGGCACTTTACAGACACTTTCTTTAATGATATTTTGGTCTTTTCTAAGACAAAAGAAGAGCACAAAGAGCACTTGGCTACTGTGTTTCAAAGAAATCATAAACTTTTTATTAATGCCAAAAAGAGTGAATTCTTTCTTGACGAGATTCATAATCTTGAACACATTATTTCCAAGTAAGGGATGAGGATGGATCCAAAGCTATACAGGAATGGCCAGAGCTCACCTCAGTACATGAACTATGCAGCTTTCTTGGGCTTTGTTCCTATTACAAGCACTTCATCGACACTTTGCTGATATAGCAGCCCCCATAAATGACTTGACCAAGAAAAATGTAGTTTTCAAGTGGGGAGAAAGACAAAGGATAGCTTTTAATGCTCTCAAAGAAAAGCTAACGGCCGTGCCTATTCTCATTGTTCTAGATTTATAGAAACCATTTGATGTGGACTGCGATGCATGTGGCTATGTGATGCTCAGATCTATGAGAAAGAGATGCTAGCAGTTACTCATGCTTTAAATATTTGGAAGCACCATCCATGGTTCATTTTCAGATTGTTTATACTCCAAGAGCTTGGAACAGGATTGCGAATGCTTTATCTAGAAGGCCTAAAGTGAATAATGTCACCATAGCATATCACCAGGACTTGGAGGCCACGAAAGAGCTTTATTTACAAGATCCACATTTTGGAGAGACCATGAGAAATATTCAGCAGGGAGTATCATCCAGCCAGCATACGTTGAAAGACGGATTTCTCATGAAAGATGATCATCTTTGTGTGACCCAAGACATGCAAGCCAAAGTTTTGGAAGAATATCATGCTCCTCCTTATGCAGGGCATCGAGGTATTCTGTCTACTGCATAGGCCATTGAGAGATATTTCTTTTGGCCAGGGATGTAGAAAGACATTCATAAGTTTGTAATTGAATGTCTTACATGCCAAAAGGTAAAGTATGATAAGCACAAGACCCCAGGACTTCTCATGCCAATACCGCAACGACCATGGGAAAGCATCGCCATGGATTTCATCTTTGATCTTCCTAGATCCAGATAGGGGAATGATGGGATATGGACCATCATTGACAAGTTTAGCAAGTAGGCCCATTTAATTCCAGTAAGAAAAACTATTAAGGCAGATCACATGGCCCGATTGTTTTTGGCACAGATCTTCAAGCACCATGGTTAGGTGTCACACCTGTCTTTTCCATCTCTGTGAAAAGTTTCATCGCATCCTCAGCATGGGCATGCATGATATACACTGAAATCATCCCATTACATAGGACCACATCTTGTGCAGGCATTTCATCAAACACAGACTATGCATTTTGTATGCTACCACATCTGGCATACATGTCTATAAGAGAACTGTGTAATAGAATATCTGACCCATATCCACTTTGCTTGGTAAGGGCTTGGATCTGCTTGCCATGTTCTAGAGCTGGCACACTGCAACACGCTTTGAGAATGATAGAGAAGGTTACCTAGTCAGGGTTAATACCATCATCACGTTCCATCTGCCAAAATAGTTAGAGTGCTTCATTGTTGTATTGACGCTAGACATATCCTGCAATCATCGATCTCCATGAAACCACATTTTGTTCGGGAAGTCTGTCATACACTTTGTGTGCATGCTCTGGACTTCCACACTTGGAATACATATCAATGAGGGCACACCCTAAAAATAAACTTTGCTGCAATCCACTTCCAATAATGACATTGTGAATTTGCTTGCCATTTTCTAGGCATCCTAGGATGGCACAAGCCCTAACAATGCCTACAAATGTGATGCGATTTGGCCTTGTGCCTTCCCATATCATGCACCAAAATATTTTGAGAGCCTCCTCACTGCGTCCAGCCTTGGCAAAGCATGAAATTAATCATATTCCACGAGACAATGCTCCGTTTACCCATTTTGGCAAATACCTCACATATGGGATCTCAAAAGCAGCCTTGCTATTTTGAGAATGGTATCCAATGTTTTTTTGCCACATGCTTTCAAGATGGTAACAAAGGTAAAGCTACTTCACGACAGACCTTGCTCCTGCATTTGCACAGAAAAGCTAAAGGCTTCCTCACTTTCTTCTTGTGATTGTATTGAGTGTATTTGGGCAATGGCTATCCGATATGTGTGTGTGTGTGCATGCGCGTGTGTGCAACTGAATGTTTGGGCCTTTAGTTGGATCCCTTACCATGACATCCAAGCATACAAGTCCTAAGCCAACACATCCTCCTCTTGCTTGTTACAACCAACATGGAAAATGATTGGGACATAGTGGGAGAGCAAAAGGAAATGCCACTTGGGCATTATATCAATTCCATCACTATGTTCCATGCTTCTCATACATATAGTGGTGAACCACACATGTTCATGGATGAATTGAAGCTAAGTGGTGAAGGTATTGTGCATTACCTAGACTAATCATTTGCTCTCGGTCATGGAGCCACAAATTCCATGCAAAGAGCAGAGCAGTAGGGAAGAACCAACTGAGAAGATGGTTCCCTCACATCTCACAACTTCCTTTTCCTTTTCTGTGGCCTTTCCCTTCCATCACCCCTTCACACTCTCGTGTTTCTTCCCCTTCTTCCCCTACCCTTGCCCCTTCCTTTAACCTCTATGACATCATCATAATCACTCTCATTGTCTGCTCCTCCTCTACCATAGCCACCACCCTGCAAGCTCTCTCTCCCCTCCTTACCCTTATGTCTCTGTCATTGTCTCCATCAATGTCTCTATCTCTCTATGTAAACCAGTGTTAGTGTGTGTGTGTGTCTCTCAGGCATCCCCTCTAGCCAAAGCCCTCCCCTAGATGTGCAAGAATCGACTCGCAGATGCACCCTCAGTAGCCCAGCTTTGCACAATGAAGACACATTCCATATCTTTTATGGTGATGAATCCAATGGACATACTTTTTCAATTCATCATGCCTGGCGTGCCAATGGCTACAACCTATAGGTTAATATTTACATGTGAAAGTGCGGGTTGATAGATGGTGAGCTCTAGCTATTGATGATGCCCTCAAAGGAACCCATGGCAGCTCTCAACGTTGTCCTCCACCTTTGCACAGGACCATCATCAAAAAATTTCCTAGCCAAGAACGTCAGGAAAAGGTTGACAATTAATGAAAATTCTGCTTTTGTAGAGGGCCAAAGCTATACACTCAACATGATGGCATAGCTATATAAGCTTACTTGAATGCACCCATTTTTCATGCTACCCGTTTCAAAGGTTGCATGCACCCATTTGATGGAGTTTTTGTGCATGGAGTTTGCACAAAAACATTAGCTAGCCCTGCCAATTCTAGGACCAAAAGCTACAGCTTCTCTCCTCTATCATCTTCACCCTACATGATGCAATTAGAAGTGCATTATTGCTGACGTAGCCAGACAACATATTGCAAATCCACTACAAAATTCAAAAAAAGTAATGGGAAAGATTTATAATCTACCACAACCCATCATGTATTGAGTAGGGGAATCCCTTGAAATTTTCAGCTATGCAAATCTTGCATAAGTTGATGTGTCAATGAAGTGAATCACTTCTCTCTCTCTCTCTCTCTCTCTCTCTCTCTCTCTCTCTCACCATATATATATATATATATATATATATACTCTCTCTCTCACTCACCATATATATATATATAAGGTGTGTGTGTGCTCTCACCATATATATATATATATATATATATATATATATACTCTCTCCAGATGAACTTACAGCCAGGCCAGCATACATGGACACACACCTATCTCACGGGTTACGTAGTATTATTGGCCAAATTCGAACCTCATCACATCAGTTGAGAATAGAGACAGGGAGATACACCCACACAGCCCCTCAGGATCGGATATGTCAAAAACGCCAGCAGGAGGAGGAGATAGAGTAGCATTACGTATGTAGATGCACAGTATATTATGAAATCTGAGGAAGATACCACTGTCTATTCAGAAAAGGATTTGGCCCACTCCGTAGGGTGATGGAGTACGAAGATAAAAAATGCTTGGGTTTGTTTTTATCAGAGCTCAAGCGACATGCTCAAGCGACATAGAGAGACTTTGTTGGGAGACAGACAGTCGAGACCAGCCCCACCCAGGCAAAGTACGCTCACAGACTTCTTCACTGTCAGCACCTCAGCTAGTTTTATGCGCTCCCTGCCATCAGAAACTCCTAGCGCCACCACCACCTTATCACACACAGGCAGATTGCCACACTCTAGTGGTGTGATTTTGGATCGAGCCATCGCCATATCCAGGTCACGGAGGCCCAGGCTCCCAAGACCCCATGCCTGACACCCATATCTTCATTGGATCCGTGCCATCATTGCCAAACACAAGAAACGTGTGGCATCAAGTTATGAGATCCTAGAGTTGCCCATGATTGGGATTTTCGACATAAGAAGAGTGCAACCCTTTTATTGATTAGCTTTCTGCCTATGCTGATCAATTGGTACTTTTAGTAAATACTTGCTTGGTATTTCATTAGTTTTGGGTCACTTGCAGTCCCTCTGACTATAAGTACCTTTAGTAGCTCTCAGCCTTCAGCTTATTTATTTTGTTGTTCTCTTTGATGAGACAACACCAGCAGATGTATCAACTGTTTTAGTCTCATAGGCCGTTTGGCCTTTTAGAGACGTAAATATATATATATCTATCTATCTATCTATCTCTCACTCACCATATATATATATATATAAGGTGTGTGTGTGTGTGTGAGAGAGAGAGAGAGAGAGAGGAACACACACACACACATATTCAATAATTTTTAGTTCTCTTTCATAAAACAAAACTTCTAGACACACACACAGAGTTGTTTAAAAAAGATATGTTCCTCTCCTCACCCTCTCCTTGACACCTCAAACTATCATAATCAATGGCATCATTGATAGGTCTATTCCCTCCCCCAATCCTCCTTTTCTCCCCATTGTTTGGATGTCTTACTTCTTGAAATCCGCATTGGTATCGACATTTCAAAGTAGACCTATATACATTCATAAAGGAAAGGCCGAAATAGAAGAAACTCACCTCTATAGGTGAGATCAAGACTTGGATTTCTCTTTCATAAAACCAAACTTCTATAGAGAGTTGTTTAAATATATATTTAAAAATATATATTCCTCTCCTCACCCTCGACACCTCAAACTATCATAATCAATGGCATCGTTGATAGGTCTATTCCCTCCCCAAAACCTCCTTTTCTCCCCATTGTTTGGCTATCTTACTTCTTGAAATTTGCATTGGTATTGATAGGCCGGAATAGAAGAAACTCACCTCTACAGGTGAGACTTGGATTTCTCTTTCATAAAACCAAAATTCTATAGAGAGTTGTTTAAATATATATTTAAAAATATATATTCCTCTCCTCACCCTCTCCTTGATACCTCAACTGTCATAATCAATGGCATCACTGATAGGTCTCTTCCCTCCCCCAATCCTCCTTTTCTCCCCATTGTTTGACCATCTTACTTCTTCAAAATCTGCATTGGTATCGATATTTCAAAGTAGACCTATATACATTCGTAAAGGAAAGGCCGGAATAGAGGAAACTCACCTCTACAGGTGAGATCAAGACTTGGATTGCTTTTGCGCCCAAATCTTCTAGGTCGATCTATCATAAAAAATGGCAATGTGAGTAACCATTATGCTGGCACTTGGGTATGTTGGAGTGGGTAGTTGCAATTGATGTGGTGAGAGATGTGGGCAGTTGTCTAGACTATTCAGCGAGGCAAGAATAAGGAGATATAAAAGGGTAGGATGCAAAGGAGGGGCAATCAATCTAATGGGGACAACAGTAATCCCTAGTGTGTGTGTGTGTGTGTGTGCATGCATGCATGCGTGCACACGCGCGTGTGTGTGTGTATCTTAAGTTTTCTCTCTCTCTCTCTCTCTATCTCTCTCTCTCTCTCTTAAGCTATGGCTTTGGCCAACCTTATAGTCTTCCTTCCATGCAAGTCACCATTCTGATCCTTTGACACCAAGCAATCCATGTATCTCCAACACCATAGCATCCACTCTATTTACAAGCACACACACACACAAACAAACAATCATTCATATATATATATATATTTATATTTATATAAGATAATATAATGTATATTATATGATATTATATATACTAGTTTATAATATTATATATAATAGATTATAATATATAATATATAATATATTTATGTATATATATACTATATATATATTAGGTATGTATATATATATATATATATATCTATATATGTAATTATATATATATATATATATATAACACCTATTTCATTAATTTTGGACTTTTTGTGTTGTTTTTGGACGAAGCCCAAAAATCCTTCCCAGATGAAAACTTTACTTTGTGAAAATATCCTTCCCAAATCAAAATTTTAGTTTCTGAAATATTCTTCCCAAATCAAAAGTTCACTTTGTGGCACTATCATATTCACATAAAAATATTGTTTTTTCAATTTATACTTTTGCACCAACATGCAAGAATTTGAAATAATCCTATATTAGAAATTCTAGCTATATTTAAGTTATTTGTTAATCTAGTTATTTTTAATATTTTTCCTTGACGTGATAAATTTATAAATCCATGAAAGGAGACTTAAATATTTCATGAAAATAACATTGTCACTCGCAATATGCACAAAATTTTTAATAATAAATAGAAAAAAGACATGATGCCATAAGACCCAAGTTTTGTATTGAACTAAAGAGGTATAATAGCAATTATAGCTATTATTATCTGATTACATTGAGAGACGTTGCTCTCAGCTAGAGTCTTTATATCCAAAATGATCTAGATTGAACATATGTTTACAATTTAAATTGTTGCTCTTAAAGAGCCTCAATTCGTGCCATCTGCATAATTTGACTCCCCATTGTCTTATTGCTCAATGTCACAATAGTTCCTTGCCAGGTGCCATCTGCATAATTTGACTCCCACTTGTCTTGCCAAGCCTTGCCCCTTGGTTGCATTGACTCCCCATTGTCTTATTGCTCAATGTGATAGTCCCTTGCCAGGTGCCATCTGCATTAACTCCCTATTGTCTTGCCAAGCCTTTGACCCTTGGGTGACATCCAGTGCAAAATACAGGTGCCATCTACATTAACTCCCACAAGTTATCTTGCCAAGCCTTGCCCCTTGGGTGCATTGACTCCCCATTGTCTTATTGCTCAATGTGATAGTCCCTTGCTAGGTGCCATCTGCATTAACTCCCTATTGTCTTGGCAAGCCTTGACCCTTGGGTGACATCCAGTGCATATTTTGACTCTCATTTGACATAGGAGGTGATGACTCTGATTATAATTGTCTTGGATTGGCTTCTTGCCTAGTACCCAAATAAAATCCTTCAATGGACTTCAATACAAAGCTTTAATCATGGACATTCTTCATTTACACTATCTCCTTCTACTTCCTCCATGGCGAGCATCCTTAAAAATTCGTGTATATGCAAAATAGTTTGCTGTGGTATTTTTATTTTTCCTTCTACCTCATATCTCATGCGCTTCTTTGATTTCTTTGCCCTTGAATGCCAAGACACTATGATTGTCTCCGTCAAAACTTGAGAGACTGCTTCATCATTTGGGACCCACTCCTTCATTATACAATTAGTATACAATGTGTTGTTATCCATATTCTCCTTCCTGCATACCATACCGCTGTAAATGTTGTAGCTCTCCCTTGGTTATCTCTTTGCACATCAACTACTTTTGCAACCCAAAACTTCACATTCTCATATTCATCATCCGATGGCCGAACCACAACAAAACAATCGACCTCTATATCTACTTGTGGCATAAACTCTCTCTTCTTCGGTCCACAATATGGATGTGGGAGTAATGATACAAATTCATTTTCAAAGACTGGAGCTGGGCGCAAATCATTATGAGCATTTGGCCAAAACATATTGCATTCTTCCTTGACATCCTTTGAGCCTCACATTCTCTTAAGGTCCTTTATTAAATTTCGTGTCTTGTTAATTACAGTGGTAGTGTGTTCTCTCCAAGTAGGCTTCGAATCAAGATATCTCCGAAGCATTTCCTCTTTGTATGTAATAAATGCTTTTAATCCTTCTATTTCACAGTTAGACCTCTCATTGAATTCTTTTATAGGAGCCCATGTTGGATACCTTTCCTTGCTAGGAATTGAAGTCAAGAGACTGTAAGGTTCTTCAGGTTCCCATTTTGTATCATGAGAATACTGTTGCCATTGCATTACGGGTTTTTCATCTTTTAAAAAAAAAAAAAAGTAGTGTGGATTGGTATGACCTGTCAATGCATCACCACCCGTTTGTATGAAAGGTAGAATGAAGCTCTTCCAATCATACATTCTTTCGAGCCTCTCACATACTGTACTTTCCTTGCGACCACCAACTTGCCTGCCACATCTTCTTACCCATCCTTGCATTTAAGCTCCCTTGAGACTGTGCTAAAAACCTGATCGATATCCTCATGTGTATGCCCAACATACAAAAATCCACATTCGACCTCATTGAAGATTCGATGAGCAACTAACATGGAGCAGAATGCAAACATGAGTACATTATTATTTTCTCGCCAGCAATTATCAGCTTGTATTCTCAAAGTCGGTGGTAGGTGACATTTTTCTGCATGTACATTGCAAATTGCCTTCATAATAGATGTTACAACTTGATTGCTATCATGTAGATGCAAGGAATCAATCCATATATCTACAAAGAACTTAATTTCATGCACTAACACTCCACATAGATGTGTCTTTAGAAAGTGCTTTCCTTGTAATTTAGGTGGAGTGGCAACAAAACGAGGCAATGTTGTTGTATTCTGATCCATGCCATCTACAATAAGGCACATGTAGTCATCGGGATGTGAAATAGCTTGCTCCTTCCAAAATGCATATTTTTGTCTGGAATGTCGAATAAGGTCATGATGAGATTTTCGGTTTTTTTTGTATAATTCCCTTTGATTTGGACATGTTTCACTCTCAATCACTCACTTTAAATCATCACAGACATTGCACTTTGACATTTTTTGCCTCCTTGGGATTTTAACATATCCAAAGTTCTTCTTCCAAAGAGTATACAAAGTATGAGAAGAAGCTACGGCACCCCCTCTTTGCCTTTGCTTTTCTGTAATAGAGTCAAATACTTCGAGCTTTGTCAAGCCCATTGGAAGGTGCATTTCAGTGATCGCGTCACCGTTAGGGAGTTTGGTAGATATATGGGGTTGAGGTAAAGCATTTTCATGTATGAAGTCTTGCAAAATTGCTGCTGCCCTGACAGTTGAGATTCTTGATTTGGACCTTCCTCTATTACCGTGAATGCTAAATTTGTTGCCACCCTTTGCCTTGGTGACTAAATCCCAATATGTACCATGGGATAATCCAGTAATATTGCGATATGCCTTATTGCAAATCCTTTTTCCATTTACGAGAGGTTTTACCTTTTGTCTTGAACTTAGCCTTTTATTGCCATTCTGAAGAAAGCAAGAGAGACTTGTGAGAAGGTATTCATTTCTTTCGCTTCCTCTTCTTTGCCACACATGTCCTCTACATTCCCTGATGTCTGCAAGATCAATGAAGCGCATACATCTTCGCTTGCAACATAGATATCCCAATGCATTTGACATGTTCTCCTCCTTCATTACTCTCTTCCTCTTTGGTTGCTTTTGTGGATCTGCCTGGATTCGCTTTCTCTTCATGCATATGTATGACCGTTTTCGTTCCTCTTGCACGTTGTTATCTGTATTTATGCACTTCTTCTCCTCACATTTGTTTGTAACCAAATATCCATGATTGGTCGTTGCATCCTTGGCCATATCACAATCAAAGTTAAATATTGAATAATCCTCTGTTGATCTCATCCTCGTTTTTAACAGACTCTTAGGACCATTCAATGAATTCAATATTCTACGAGAGTATTGAGAACCTTAAAACTCTTCCACTCCTGAGAGAACATCACTCATTGGGACATCATGCATGGCTTTCACAAATCCACAAGCTTGATTGACACCAGGTTTGTTAATATGCATGAACTCATCCACACTTAACAAGACATCGCTATGGAAACCTTTGCCCTTCTCACTGTGCAAGAATTCATCCACCCTAGATAAGGCTTCGCTTCTAAAATCATTTTGTTTCTCGGAACCAATGAACTCATCCACTCCAGATAAGATGTCACTTCTATAATTGAGTATATTAAAATCATCCACATTTGAAGTGATAGAGCCTGGCACATGGGCACGCTTTTTAGGTCCTTTGATATTGTAGTATACCTTGTCTTTATCATTGAAAACCACGTGCCTCTTTCTCATGTTTAAAAATTGCATGCTCCATCTCATATTCTTGCCTACCTCATAGTAGGGATCACATGAGGATGTTATGTTATCAAGCATACCATCATCAGTGACTTTTAAAATCCTCATCTGTGCAAATGACCATTGCTCCACTTGTTCAAATCCCAATACTTCACCTTCTGCTACAGTCTTATTTGCAAATGATCTCATTTGTAAAATGTCCCCTATAGTAAAATCCAAGGTAGTGCACTTTGTATTCTTGATAATGTTTGTTGCATAAGTCTCATCTTTGTCCCATGCTATGAATGATTTGTTGGATGTATTGTAGGGCATAACATCTCCAAGTGTTTCCATATCTCCACATTTATACTTTAGCTCAACATGTGCGCTAAGATTCTTTGATATAGTAACTGCCACCTTATCTTTGCCAAGTCTTCGAAAGTGGCAAACTGAATTGGGATCACTATCATGGATTGTAGCAAACGCAACTAATTCTCTTTTGCTACATAACATCATATCCATCCTTGGAACAAAATCTATAGCCATCTCCTTTGTGAGAGTCCTTCGCAAGCAAGCTACAGTAGCAACAATTACATAAATATTAGTCTCTTTTTAATAATATACTCATTTATTATAATTTTTAATTAGTACTTAATTTATTGGTGGGAGAAGTTATCCGATCAAGTACTCATCAGATGGACACGCCAAGTTATCCTTTGCATGGTCGATCGAGCATTAAATACTAATTTTACTCTAGTGTCATGCACATCCGTAAAAAAACACGCTACTAGGTATGTTATCCAATCAAGCACTTATGGGATGGGCATGCCACTTTGCATGTAAGTCAATTCCACCTAGTTGAATGTGTGTGCAAAGTATTGTGCCCATCGGATATGTTTTGCATTGTCGATCAAGCATAAAACACCGTTTTTGGCTTAGTGTCATACACAACCATGAAAAAACACGGTCCTAAGTGTGTTAATCAAACAAGTACTTATTGAATGGGGACTCCACTTTTCACGCAAGTCCGTTTCAACTAGGTTGAGATGCATGCAAAGTATTATCACCATCAGATATGCTCTGCATGGTCGATTACGCATTATACAACGTTCTTCCCGTAGTGATATGCACATCTGCAAAAAAACACGCCCTTAGGTATGTTATCTGACCAAGTACTTATCGGATGGGTGTGCCTCTTGGACAAAAATTCAATACCACATAGGTTAAGGCATAGGAAAAGTATAGTTCCCATCAGATATGCTTTGCATGGTCTATCGAGCATCAAATACCATTTTTGCCTTAGTGTCATGCACATCCGTAAAAAAAACATGCTGCTAGGTGTGTTATCCGATCAACTACTTATGCGATGGGAATGCCACTTTGCATGTAAGTCAATTCCATCTGGTTGAAGGTGTGTGCAAAGTATTGTGCCCATCGGATATGCTTTGCATTGTTGATCAAGCATAAAACACCGTTTTTGCCTTAGTGTCATGCACAACCATATAAAAACACGGCCCTAGGTGTGTTATTCAAACAAGTACTTATTGGATGGGGGCTCCACTTTGCATGCAAGACCGTTTCAACTACGTTGAGGTGCAGGCAAAGTATTGTCACCATCGGATATGCTTTGCATGGTCGATCACGCCTTATACACCATTTTTTCTCTAGTGATATGCACATCCGCAAAAAAACATGCCCTTAGGTGTGTTATCTGACCAAGTACTTATCGGATGGATGTGCCTCTTTGAGAAAATTCCAATACCACCCAGGTTGAGGCGTACAAAAAGTGTTGTGCCCATCGGATATCCTTTGCATGATCGATCGAGCAATAAATACTATTTTTGCTCAAGTGTCATGCACATCCGTAAAAAAACACGCTACTAGGTATGTTATCCGATCAAGCACTTATGGGATGGGTGTGCCACTTTGCATGTAAGTCAATTCCACCAAGTTGAAAGTGTGTGCAAATTATTGTGCCCATCGGATATGCTTTTCATTGTCGATCAAGCATAAAACAACGTTTTTGTGTCATGCACAACCGTGAAAAAACACGGTCCTAGGTGTGTTAATCAAACAAGTACTTATCGGATGGGGGATCCACTTTGCATGCAAGTCCATTTCAACTAAGAAAAGTGTTGTGCCCATCGGATATCCTTTGCATGGTCGATCAAGCATTAAATACTATTTTTGCTCTAGTGTCATGCACATCCGTAAAAAAACACGCTTCTAGGTATGTTATCCGATCAAGCACTTATGGGATGGGCGTGCCACTTTGCATGTAAGTCAATTCCACCTAGTTGAAGGTGTGTGCAAAGTATTGTGCCCATCGGATATGCTTTGCATTGTCGATCGAGCATAAAACACCGTTTTTGCCTTAGTGTCATGCACAACCATGAAAAAACACGGTCCTAGGTGTGTTATTCAAACAAGTACTTATCGAATGGGGGCTCCACTTTGCACTCAAGTCCTTTCAACTAACTTGAGGTGCATGCAAAGTATTGTCACCATCGGATATGCTTTGCATGGTCGATCACACCTTATACACCATTTTTTCTCTAGTGATATGCACATCTGTAAAAAAACACGGCCTTAGGTATGTTATCTGACCAAGTACTTATCGGATGGGTGTGCCTGTTAGAGAACATTTCAATACCACCTAGGTTGAGGTGTACGAAAAGTGTTGTGCCCATCGGATATCCTTTGCATGGTCGATCGAGCATTAAATACTATTTTTACTCTAGTGTCATGCACATCCGTAAAAAAACACGCTGCTAGATATGTTATCCGATCAAGCACTTATGGGATGAGAGTGCCACTTTGCATGTAAGTCAATTCCACCTATTTGAAGGTGTGTTCAAAGTATTGTGCCCATCGTATATGCTTTGCATTATCGATCAAGCATAAAACACCGTTTTTGCCTTAGTGTCATGCACAACCATGAAAAAACACGGTCCTAAGTATGTTAATCAAACAAGTACTAATCGAATCGGGGATCCACTTTGCACGCAAGTCTGTTTCAACTAGGTTGAGATGCGTGCAAAGTATTGTCATCATCAGATATGCTCTGCATGGTCGATTACGCATTATATAACGTTTTTCCCGTAGTGATATGCACATCCACAAAAAAACATGCCCTTAGGTATGCTATCTGACCAAGTACTTATTGGATGGGTGTGCCTCTTTGAGAGCATTTCAATACCACCTAGGTTAAGGTGTAGGAAAAGTATTGTGCCCATCGGATATGCTTTGCATGGTTGATCGAGCATTAAATACCATTTTTGCCTTAGTGTCATGCACATGCGTAAAAAAACACGCTGCTAGGTGTGTTATCCGATCAAGTACTTATGCGATGGAAATTCCACTTTGCATGTAAGTTAATTCCACCTAGTTGAAGGTGTGTGCAAAGTATTATGCCCATTGGATATGCTTTGCATTGCGGATCAAGCATAAAACACCGTTTTGGCCTTTGTGTCATGCACAACCGTATAAAAACATGGCCGTAGGTGTGTTATTCAAATAAGTACTTATCGGATGGCGGCTCCACTCACATGCAAGTCCGTTTCAACTATGTTGAGGTGCGTGCAAAGTATTGTCACCATCGGATATGCTTCGCATGGTCGTTGACACATTATACACCATTTTTTCCCTAGTGATATGGACATCCGCAAAAAAACACACCATTAGGTGTGTTATCTGACCAAGTACTTATCGGATGGGTGTGCCTCATTGAGAACATTTCAATACCACCTAGGTTGAGGTGTACGAAAAAAGTTGTGCCCATCGGATATCCTTTGCATGGTCGATCGAGCATTAAATACTATTTTTGCTCTAGTGTCATGCACATTCGTAAAAAAACACACTGCTAGGTATGTTATCCGATCAAGCACTTATGGGATGGGTGTGCCACTTTGCATGTAAGTCAATTCCACCTAGTTGAAGTTGTGTGCAAAGTATTGTGCCCATCGGATATGCTTTGCATTGTCGATCAAGCATAAAACACCGTTTTTGCCTTAGTGTCATGCACAACCATGAAAAAACACGGTCCTAGGTGTGTTATTCAAACAAGTACTTATCAGATGGGGGCTCCACTTTGCACGCAAGTCTGTTTCAACTATGTTGAGGTGCGTGCAAAGTATTGTTACCATCGGATATGCTTTGCATGGTCTATCACGCATTATATACCATTTTTTCCCGAGTGATATGCACATCTGCAAAAAAACATGCCCTTAGGTGTGTTATCTGACCAAGTAGTTATGGGATGGGTGTGCCTCTTTGAGAACATTACAATACCAACTAGGTTGAGGTGTACAAAAAGTGTTGTGCCCATCGGATATCCTTTGCATGATCGATCGAGCAATAAATACTGTTTTTGCTCTAGTATCATGCACATCCGTAAAAAAACACACTGCTAGGTATGTTATCCGATCAAGCACTTATGGGATGGGAGTGCCACTTTGTAGGTAAGTCAATTCCACCTAGTTGAAGGTTTGTGCAAAGTATTGTGCCCATCGGACGGATATGCTTTGCATTGTCGATCAAGCATAAAACACCGTTTTTGCCTTAGTGTCATGCACAACCATGAAAAAACACGGTCCTAAGTGTGTTAATCAAACAAGTACTTATCGGATGGGGGCTCCACTTTGCACGCAAGTCTGTTTCAACTACGTTGAGGTGTGTGCAAAGTATTGTCACCATCGGATATGATTTGCATGGTCGATCATGCATTATACACCGTTTTTTCCCTAGTGATATGCACATCCGCAAAAAAACACGCCCTTAGGTGTGTTATCTGACCAAGTACTTATCGGATGGGTGTGCCTCTTTGAGAGCATTTAAATACAATCTAGGTTGCGGTGTAGGAAAAGTGTTGTGCCCATTGGATATCCTTTGCATGGTCGATCGAGCATTAAATACTATTTTTGCTCTAGTGCCAGGCACATCCGTAAAAAAAACACGCTGCTAGGTATGATATCCGATCAAGCACTTATGGGATGGGTGTGCCACTTTGCATGTAAGTCAACTCCACCTAGTTGAAGGTTTGTGCAAGCTATCGTGCCCATCGGATATGCTTTGCATTGTCGATCAAGCATAAAACACTATTTTTGCCTTAGTGTCATGCACAACCATGAAAAAACACGGTCCTATCTGTGTTAATCAAACAAGTACTTATCGGATGGGGGCTCCAATTGGCACGCAAGGTTGTTTCAACTATGTTGAGATGTATGCAAAGTATTGTCACCATTGGATACACTCTGCATGGTCGATTACGCATTATACAACGTTTATCGGATGGGTGTGCCTCTTTAAGAACATTTCAATACCACCTAGGTTAAGGCGTAGGAAAAGTATTGTGCCCATCAGATATGCTTTGCATGGTCGATCGAGCATTCAATAGCATTTTTGCCTTAGTGTCATGCACATTCGTAAAAAAGCACGCTGCTAGGTGTGTCATCCGATCAAGTACTTATGCGATGGGAATGACACTTTGCATGTAAGTCAATTCCACCTAGTTGAATGTGTGTGCAAGGTATTGTGCCCATCGGATATGCTTTGCATTGTCGATCAATCATAAAACACCGTTTTTGCCTTAGTGTCATACACAATCATATAAAAACACGGCCGTAGGTGTGTTACTTAAACAAATACTTATCGGATGGGGGCTCCACTTTGCGCGCAAGTCCGTTTCAACTATGTTGAGGTGCATGCAAAGTATTCTCACCATCGGATATTATTTGCATGGTCGATCATGCATTATACACCGTTTTTTCCCTAGTGGTATGCACATCCGCAAAAAAACACGCCCTTAGGTGTGTTATCTGACCAAGTACTTATCGGATGGGTGTGCCTCTTTGAGAACATTTCAATACCACCTAGGTTGTGGTGTAGGAAAAGTATTGTGCTGATTGGATATCCTTTGCATGGTCGATCGAGCATCAAATACTATTTTTGCTCTAGTGTCATGCACATCCGTAAAAAAAACACGTTGCTAGGTATGTCATCTGATCAAGCAGTTATGGGATGGGTGTGCCACTTTGCATGTAAGTCAATTCCAACTAGTTGAAGGTGTGTGCAAAGTATTGTGCCCATCGGATATGCTTTGCATTGTCGATCAAGCATAAAACACTGTTTTTGCCTTAGTGTCATGCACAATCATGAAAAAACATGGTCCTAAGTGTGTTAATCAAACAAGTACTTATCGAATGGGGGCTCCACTTTGCACATAAGTCCACTTCAACTACGTTGAGATGGTGCAAAGTATTGTCACCATCGGATATGCTCTGCATGGTCGATTACGCATTATACATCGTTTTTCCCGTAGTGATATGCACATCCGCAAAAAAACTGGCCCTTAGGTATGTTATCTGATCAAGTACTTATCGGATGGGTGTGCCTCTTTGACAAAAATTCAATACCACCTAGGTTAAGGCATAGGAAATGTATAGTTCCCATCAGATATGCTTTGCATGGTCTATCGAGCATCAAATACCATTTTTGCCTTAGTGTCATGCACATCCGTAAAAAAAACATGCTGCTAGGTGTGTTATCCGATCAACTACTTATGCGATGGGAATGCCACTTTGCATGTAAGTCAATTCCATCTGGTTGAAGGTGTGTGCAAAGTATTGTGCCCATCGGATATGCTTTGCATTGTCGATCAAGCAAAAAAACTGGCCCTTAGGTATGTTATCTGACCAAGTACTTATCGGATGGGTGTGCCTCTTTAAGAACATTTTAATACCACCTAGGTTAAGGCATAGGAAAAGTATTGTGCCCATCGGATATGCTTTGCATGGTCGATCTAGCATTAAATACCATTTTTGCCTTAGTGTCATGCACATCCTAAAAAAGCACGCTACGAGGTGTGTTATCCGATCAAGTACTTATGCGATGGGAATGCTACTTTGCATGTAAGTCAATTCCACCTAGTTGAAGGTGTGTGCTAATTATTGTGCCCATAGAATATGCATTGTCGATCGAGCATAAAACACCATTTTTGCCTTTGTGTCATGCACAACGTTATAAAAACACGGCCGTACGTGTGTTATTCAAACAAGTACTTATCGGATGGGGCTCCACTTTGCACGCAAGTCCATTTCAACTATGTTGAGGTGCGTGCAAAGTATTGTCACCATCGGATATGATTTGCATGGTTGATCATGCATTATACACCGTTTTTTCCCTAATGGCATGCACATCCGCAAAAAAACACGCCCTTAGGTGTGTTATCTGACCAAGTACTTATCGGATGGGTGTGCCTCTTTAAGAACATTTCAATACCACCTATTTTTTGGTGTAGGAAAAGTATTGTGCCCATCTAATATCCTTTGCATGGTCGATCGAGCACTAAATACTACTTTTGCTCTATTGTCATGCACATCCGTAAAAAAAACACGCTGCTAGGTATGTTATCCGATCAAGCACTTATGGGATGGGTGTGCCACTTTGCATGTAAGTCAATTCCACCTAGTTGAAGGTGTGTGCAATGTATTGTGCCCATTGGATATGCTTTCATTATCGATCAAGCATAAAACACCATTTTTGCCTTAGTGTCATGCACAACCATGAAAAAACATGGTCCTAAGTGTGTTACTCAAACAAGTACTTATCGGATGGGGGCTCCACTTTGCACGCAAGTCCGTTTCAACTATGTTGAGATGCATGCAAAGTATTGTCACCATCAGATATGCTCTGCATGGTCGATTATGCATTATACAACGTTTTTCCCGTAGTGATATGCACATCCGCAAAAAAACATGCCCTTAGGTATGTTATCTGACCAAGTACTTATCGGATGGGTGTGCCTCTTTGAGAACATTTCAATACCACCTAGGTTAAGGTATAGGAAAAGTATTATTCCCATCGGATATGCTTTGCATGGTCGATCGAGCATTAAATACCATTTTTTCCTTAGTGTCATGCACATCCGTAAAAAAACACGCTGCTAGGTATGTTATCCGATCAAGCACTTATGGGATGGGCGTGCCACTTTGCATGTAAGTCAATTCCACCTAGTTGAAGGTGTGTGCAAAGTATTGTGCCCATCGGATATGCTTTGCATTGTCGAACAAGCATTAAATACTGTTTTGGCCTTAGTGTCATGCACAACCATCAAAAAACGCGGTCCTAGATGTGTTATTCGACTAAGTACTTATGGGATGGGCACGCCACTTTGCATGTAAGTCAATAATACCTAGGTTGAGATGTGTGCACATTCGTCAAAGAACACCCTCTTAATAGGTATATTATCATACCAAATACTTATTGAATGGGCGTTCCACTTTGCATGGAATACCATACCACCGCTTTTGAGGCATGTGCAAAGTATTGTGCCCATCGGATATGCTTTACATGGTAGATTGAGTATTAAATACCGTTTTTGGCCTTGGTGTCATGTACAACCGTAAAAAAACACGATCGTAGGTGTATTTTTCAAACAAGTACTTATCGGATGGGGATGCCAGTTTGCACACAAGTCAATACTGCCTAGGTTGAGGAACATGCAAAGTCTTGTGTCCATTGGATATGCTTTGCATAGTAGATCTCACATTATACACCATTTTTTTCCTAGTTTTATGCACAATCATCATAAAATATGTTTCGAGGTGTGTTATCCGAACAAGTACTTATGGGATGGGTGCACCACTTTGTATGCAAGTCAATACGACCTAGGTTGAGGCGTGTACAAAGTTTTGTGCCCATCGGAGAAATGTAGATGCGATAATATTAGAAAATTCTCGGTATGTATATATGTGTGTGTGTGTGGCAAACAATTTTGATACAACAAAGTAAACACCTAGTGCACAAATTATGCACTTTATACCTTGAGTAAATAAGCTTGTTGATGAGGATAAATACGCTCTTGAATAAAAGCACAGTTGTTGTATGACCACAATAGGATCGCTTTGACACCTGTGATTTTGCCCACATGTAAGTTTGCAAATAGTATAAAAAATCATATAATAATATATTAATAGTTTGCAAATGTGTATAGCAAGTGAGTAATGGGAAGTGGAAGTGGGAGTGAGGAGGGAGGAGTGGAATGGGAGAGGGAAGTAATAGGGGTGTATGATAATAAGTATAAAAAATAGTATAATAATATATTAATAGTTTTCAAATGGCAAGTGAGTAATGGGAAGTGGAAGTGAGAGTGGGGAGGGAAGAATGGAATGGGAGAGGGGAAGGTAATAGGGGAGTAGGATAATAAGGGAGTGAAATGAGTGAGGGGAGTTAATAGGGGATGAAAAAGAGAAGGGTGAGATGGGGAAATATGGGATTTTGGGAAATGGGAGGAGTATGGGACGTGGTGGAAATGTGGGATGGGAGTGGTGGCAATGGGGGAGGAAGAAGAAATGGATGGGGGGAGGGCTAATGGAAGATCAGGATGAGGGATGGGGGTCCAATGGGAGAGGGGGAGTAATGGGAGCCAATGGGAGAGGGGATAAATGAAAAGCCAATAGGAGAGAGGGGAGGAATGGAAAGCCAATAGGAGAGGAGGAGTAAAACCTAATTTTTCTTATATATAGTCTTCCTTCTTCATTCATTCTCCCCTCATTTCATTCATTGAAGCAAGAAAGCAAGGACGATCAAGAAAGCAAGGAAGGAAGAGCAAGAAAGCAAGAAAGAGCAAACTTACAAAATTTTTCCAAGTACTTGCAAAATTTTTTGATTAATTCTTTATCTAGATTTTTTAAAAAAATTTTGAAGAGAGAGGAACTAGAGAGAGAAAGGTTCCTGCCAGGAGGGGAGGAGAAGGAGAGAATGGAGGGGCGGGAGGGAAGGGAGGAGGAGGGGAAGGCGGGGGTGGGGTCGAGGGGGAGGGGGGAAAGGAGGGGGGAAGGGGGCCGGGGGGGGGGGCTGGGGCAGCCTCCCTTGGAGGGGGGAAGGGGGGCGGGGGGGGAAGGGGGCAGGGGGGAAGGGGGGAGGGGGGGCGGGGAGGGGGGAGGGGGGGGCTGGCAGCCGTGGCCGCCAGCCCAGTGGAGGGGGGCAAGGGGGAAGGGGGGGCTGGCGCCCCCCTCGAGGGGGAAGGGGGGCGGGGGGGGATGGGGCGGTGGAGGGGGAAGGGGGTGGGAGGGGGGCTGGCGGGGGGGGGGGGAAGGGGGGATGGGGGGGTGGAGGGGGAAGGGGGTGGGAAGGGGGTGGGGGGCTGGCAGGGGGGGGAAGGGGGGCTGGCGGCCGTAGCCGCCAGACCCCCTGGAGGGGGGGAAGGGGGGATGGGGGGGTGGAGGGGGAAGGGGGTGGGAGGGGGGCGGGGGGTTGGCGGGGGGGGGGGGAAGGGGGGAGGGGGGGGCTGGCAGCCCCGTGGAGGGGCAAGGGGGGAGGGGAGGCGGGGGGCTGGCCGAGGGGGGAAGGGGGGAGGGGGGGCTAGCGCGGCCACTAGCCCTATGGAGGTGGGGAAGGGGGGATGGGAGGGGGTGGGAGGGGGGTGGGGGTGGGGAAGGGGGGAGGGGGACTGGCGGCCGCGGCCACCAGCCTCGTGGAGGGGGGGAAGGGGGGCAGGGGGGAAGGGGGGAGGGGGCGCGGGGGGCTGGCGGGGGGGGAAAGGGGGGAGGGGGGGCTGGCAGCCGCGGGGGGGGGAAGGGGGGAGGGGGGCTGGCGGGGGGGAAGGGGGGAGGCGGGGGGCTGGTGGGGGAAGGGGGGGCTGGCGTGGAGGGGGGGAAGGGGGGTGGGGGGGGGAAGGGGGGAGGGGGGGGCGAGGGGCTGGCGGGGGGGGAAGGGGGGGGAAGGGGGGGCTTGCGCCCCCCTCTAGGGGGAAGGGGGGTGGGGGGGGCTGGCGAGGGGGGGGAGGGGGGGGCTGGCGGCTGTGGCCGCCAACCCCGTGGAGGGGGGGAAGGGGGGCAGGGGGGAAGGGGGGAGGGGGGGGCAGGGGGTTGGCGGGGGGGGAAGGGGGGAGGTGGGGGGCTGGCGGCCATGGCCGCCAGCCCCGTGGAGGGGGGGAAGGGGGGAGGGGGGGGCTTGCACCCTGCTCCAGGGGGAAGGGGGGTGGGGGTCAAGGGGGGGTTGGCAGCTGCGGCCACCAGACCCCCTGGAGGGGGGGAAGGAGGGATGGGGGGGTGGAGGGGGAAGGGTGTGGGAGGTGGGCGGGGGGCTGGCAGGGTGGGGGGGGCTGCCAGCCATGGCCGCCAGCCCCGTGAAGGGGGGGAAGGGGGAAGGGGGGGCTGGCGCCCCCCTCCAGGGGGAAGGGGGGCAGGGGGAAAGGGGGGATGGGGGGTGGAGGGGGAAGGGGGTGGGAGGGAGGGCTGGCGGCCGCGGCCGCTAGGGGGAAGGGGGGGCGGGGGGGAAGGGGAGGGGGGGGGAAGGGGAGGGGGGGAGCGGGAGGGGAGGGGAGGGGGGGGGGAGGGGTCGAGGGGGGGGCAGAGGGGGGGAGGGGTTCTGGCGGCGGAGGGAGGGGAGGGGAGGGGAGGGGGGGAGGGCGGGGTTGAGGGAGGGAGAGAGGGGGGGAGGGGAGCAGAAGGAGAGAGAGGAGAGAGAGAGAGGGAGAGAGAGAGAGAGAGGGAGAGGAGAGGAGGGAGCCGAAGGAGAGAGAGGGGAGAGGAGGGAGGGGAGTGAGAGAGAGAGTGAGGGGAGGGAGAGAGAGAGAGAGAGAGAGAGAGAGAGAGAGAGAGAGAGAGAGAGAGAGAGAGAGAGAGTGAGGGGGGAAGGTATGAGAGAGAGAGAGAGAGAGTGAGGGAGAGAGAAACAAGGGAGTAGAGGGAGAGAGGTCGAATTCTTACAAGAGCGACAAATAAGATTTGACTTAGGAAAAAAATGAAAGGGACTTACTAGAAGAAAGTATCAAGAAGAATGTTGAACACAAATTTGAATTCTTACAACGAAGAGTAGAACTATCATCAGCAAGACCGACAAATAAGATTCTTGATCGCATACTTGAGTTGTGAAATGAAGATCTATTTTGGCTCCTGCCAAACTTCAATCCCCAAACAGAAATGCATCAGAGTCCGAGGTCTATCATTTCAATCTCTCTTCCTAGCAAATGCTTCGTCTGCGAGATCTTCTCTTCATGGTTCCCTGTTATGACAAGGTCATCCACATAAAAGACCACGATCATACACCTGCCTCCTTCTTTGAAGATATACAAATTTGCATCAGATGGGCTCCTCCTGAACCCATTTTGTAGAAAGTAGGCATCAATTCACTGGTACCATGCTCGTGGGGCCTGTTTCAACCCATAAAAAGCCTTCTTCAGTTTGCAGACTTTATCTTCTGAACTGAGGATCTCAAAACCCGGTGGTTGTTCCACGTATACCTCCTCCTTGAGATCTCCATTCAAAAAGGCAGATTTCACATCCATCTGAAACACGGGCCAACTTCCCTGGGCAGCTAAAGCCAAAACACTGCGAATTGTGGTTAGTCGAGCTGTGGGAGCAAAACTATCTTAATAATCAAAACCATGTACCTATGCAAATCCTTTTGCCATGAGTTGAGCCTTGTACTTATCTAATGTGCCATCGGACTTGTACTTGGTCTTGTACACCCACTTGGTTTCGATTACCTTGCATTTTGGTGGTCGATGCACAAGGTCCCAAGTGTTGTTCTTCATTATGGAGCCATACTCCGACTGCATAGCCTCCATCCACCTTTCATTGCCCTGTGCCTCTTCAAGACACTTGGGTTCATCAGCATGGATCACTTCTATCATCAAAGCATAGTTGACCAAGTGTTCCTGCGCTCTTCTTTGCTCCTCTAATCTCTTTGACCGACGGTGTTCGGATGGTTCCTCCTCAATGGTTGGAGGTTCTCTGCCATCCAAAAGCTACTTTGCCCACTTCAGGAATGGCCGTTACCATTGTGGTTCTGCAAGCTCTTCTTCATCTTCTTTGTCTTGAATCCTCCCAAGCACCATTGGGGGAGTTCGGTGTGCTATTGGTGGCGATACTGGATGGATATCTTGGTCTTGGCTGTCTGGGAAGGAAGCATACTCCTCCAATTGATGCAGCTGTTCTGAGAAGACCACATCACGACTTACAAATACCTTCTTGGCAACAGGGTTATAGAGACGGTAACCCTTTGCCTCTTCACTGTAGCCCAAGAAAATACACTTCTGGCTCTTCGGTTCCCATTTGGTCCTGATAGCATTAGGGAGATGCACAAAACAGTCACATCCAAAAACTTTGAAATGTGCAGCTGAAGGTTTCTTACGAGAAAAGGCTTGCAGTGGAGTCATCCCATTCACAGCCTTCATGTAGCTACGATTTAGATGTAAACTGCAGTGTTATATGCTTCAGCCCAGAAAGTATTTGGCAAATCTTTCCCTTTCATCATACTCCGGCCCATTTCGTAGATGACGCACATCTTGTGTTCTGCTACTCCATTTTGCTGTGATGTATGTGGTGGGGGTTTCTACCTCTTGATTCTGTGACTTTTGCAGTAACTTTTGAATTTAGTTGATGTGAACTCTCTATCTCTGTCTGATCTCAACTTCTTCACCTTCCTCCCCATTGCTTTCTCGACCATTACATGCCATTCCTTGAACCTACTAAAAGCCTCATCTTTAGTCTTCAGGAAGTATATCCATATCCTTCTATTGTAGTCATCAATCAACGTCATGAAGTAGTAGGAACCACCCAAATCTTCCATCTCGATATTTCTGCAGAGGTTCGTGTGAACGAGCTCTAGAGGAGCCTTTGCCCTGCTGGCCTCTTTAGGAAAGGGATGCCGATGCTGCTTGCCCATCATGTAAGCTTCACATATATCGAGTACATCTGAAATTTCTGGTAGGTCTACAATCACTCCACTTTTATGTATCTCCTTCAAAGAACTAAGGTTTAGATGACCAAACCTCTCATGCCATAGCTTAGTGTTCTTCACATCTGCTCAAGCACTGAAAGCTGAGAGTTCGTAAATGTTGTTGCACTGTCTACCTTTACCAATGACCTTTCCTTGAAGATCCAAGATCTGTGCACCATTCTTATCGAATTGAACTTTGAGGTTCCGATCCGTGATCGAGGAAATGGACACCAAGTTCCTCTTGATATCTGGCACATAAAGAACATCGGACAACTATTTTACAACTCCATCTGACTTGAGAGCAATTGTACCTTTTCCTTTTGCTAGACATTTCGCATCATTGCCGACTGCTACCAGGATGTCATTCCCTACTAGCTATAGAGAGGTATACCAATCCTTCCGACTGGTCGTGCTATAACGAGACCGTCATATTTTGGTGGGAGAATCTTTATGCACCTTCATGCTAGATTCTTGCTGGTGATGGTGATGCCAATCACAGTCATCTAATCGCGTAGATTCTTCACCTTGGTGATGAACTTCTCTGCCATTTCGGGCTTAGACAACTTCTCATTCGCGAGTTGAGTCTCCAGATTCTGAATCCACGTCTGATTCGTAGTCTCGTACTGATTTTTCAAGACTGCCCATGCCTCCTCCACTGTGGTGACATGTTGAATTAACGCCATGATGGAATCACTAACACTACAGACAATAGAACACACTGCATCTGCATTTCTTCTTGTCCACGCGAGAATCTCATCCGCAATTGGTGCTATTTGTTGTCCTACATTGGTTGGATCCAGCCTCACGTCCACCCCAGTAGTAGTGTCCCAAATCTTGTATGTGCTTAGGATGGTCTTTATCTTGAACTTCCAGAGTGGATAGTTAGAGCCGTCCAACTTTTCGCTTTCGCCAAACAGTGGGATTCATAGTCTTGCAGGCTGGGCCATCTCTCACAATCTGCTCGCAAATAGAAACACACTATTAAATCTTCTTGCTAGCATCCAGGCTCTGATACCATGTAAGAAAATAATACAACGTTTGTGTTCAACAGATTACAAGATCTCGTACGCAAGAGAGAAAACAAGATAGTATGGAGAATCAAAAATATGATTACTATAGAACTGATACCATAGATGGCACTGCCTCCCCACCATGCACTCCTATGAAAGAAGCTTCAATGGCATGCTGGAAACAGTAGAAGATAGAGGCTGGATGCTAAGGAATCAGGGTTACTATAGCCAATGTTGAAATGGGCTTCACGGGCTTGCTCTTGAAATGGGCTTCACGGGCTTGCTCTTATATAGCCACCAGTCGTAGACAGTTAGGTTGTGACTGACTCAGTCCACCCAAAATGATCGACTGGGGGTCAGTCCCGAAATAGGCCACCGACCATACGATAGAACCAGTGTGCAAAATAGAGCAACTAACGTATGGTCTACGTTCGGCCCAGAGCCATCCGAGATCATCTGAGGCTCCAAACAGGCCATGCAATGGGCTACCCCAGGAAATGCTCCATCTACCCTCAGTGAGTCAGTATTGTTAGATATCAATGCTCCACTCTCATGTAACTACGCGAGAACTAGCTAACTCTACTTGTAAGCCCCCCATATGAGGAGAAGGAATTTGAGTAGCTCGGTTATCTGATAGGTCCTGGTTTGGACACCAGATGGGGGCGATGTGTGGCCTGATGGCTGGACAACTTTAGATAGAGTTGGCATACTGCCCAACTAGGCTACATGCAAGTGTGGGAAGGCATCCTATGACTGACCGCACTGAGGGTAGATGGAGCATTTCTCGAGGCAGCCCACTCGTCGGCAGGGCCCGTTTGGAGCCCCAGATGGTCTTGGATGGCTCTGGGTCGAATGGAAACCATAAGTAAGTTGCTCTACTCTACGACACGATTCTAACGTGTGGTTGGTGGCCTATTTTAGGACTGACCTCCAGTCGGCCGTTTTGGGCCAACTGGGTCGGTCTCCCAATTGGGTCTAATTGACTATGATTGGTGGCTATATAAGAGCAAGCCCGTGAAGCCCATTATCATCACTGGCTACAGCAACCCTGATTTCTTAGCATCTAGCCTCCATCCTCTACTATTTCTAGCACACCATGGAAGCTTCTCACACAGGAGCGCACGGCTAGGAGGTAGTGCCATCTATTGTATTAGTTTTACAGTAATCAAAAATTTGATTCTCCATACTATCTGCTTTTCTCTCTTGCATACGAGATCCTATTATCTATTGAGCACAAACATTGTATTGTTTTCTTACATAAGGATGCTTGTATATTTAAAGAAAATTATGAGATTCAGACATTGGGTCAAACCATAGGCTTGAATGTTTCTTGGAAAACTCTTCATGTAATGTCTTTATAATTTTATATTTTATGTTTCTATGTAAAAATTGTATTAGTTATTTCATAATCAACTATTGAATAATACTTGTCATCAAGTAAAATGCGTGTGTTATAAAAGGTAAAAGTTATTCCTTAGAATTTTAGATGACTTCTTCACACTGTGTACTATGAGTACTGATGCACTTAAGACTTTTAATGAATCTTTCACACTTAGACGATACAGAAATAGTGACAATAATATAAATGTTGTGAATGGTAGTACTAAATCTTTGGCAACAATAAGATACTTTGTAGCAACTGAATGGTCAACCATTGTGTAATTTTACTCCACATATGCATTTTGTGCTACCATTTCTTGTAAAGAATGGCAATTAAAAAATGGTTGCCATTTTCTTCATAAGAAATGGCAGTCAAGAGATAGTTGCCATTTTGTGCTGCCATTTCTTCTTAGAAAATGGCAGTCAAGAACTGCTTGCCATTTCTTTGAACGAAGTGGCAGTGAAGAAATGGCAATCAAGAAATTTCTGCCATTTCTTATGAAGAAATGGCAGTTAAGAATTTGTTGCCATTTCCTCATAAGAAATGGCAATCAAGAATTTGCTGCTATTTCTTCATAAGAAAGGTCAGTCAAGAATTGGTTTCCATTTGGTGTTGCCAATTATTGCTAAGAAATGGCAGACAATAAAATGTTGCCATTTTTTGTTGCCATTTCTTCCAAAGAAATGGCAATTCAAGAACTCATTGCCATTTCTAACTGCCATTTTGCAAAAAATATGGCAATTTGAGAAGGTGTTTCCATTTCATACATAAGAAATGGCAAAATTGGAAATTGTGTGCCATTTCTACCTAGTTTTGTAGTAGTGACATGTGCAGTGGACATAACATCATGAATTGTGATAATTGTTTAACTTAATTGTGACGTGGATAACAACTAGGGAGATGCATTCTAAACCTTCCTTCACAATGTAACATATGTTGTTCTAACAAAATGTTATGTTGGATGGTGGCAGGTTAGTATCTCTCCTTTAATTATATGACAAAGTGCAAGGAGTATACATGGGTATTTATACGATCAATATTATTTCGATTGATAACTAGATATCTGCAAAATTCTAGGATGATATTATTAGAGAAAGAAATTTACCTTTCGATTGAAATACCACATGACAAGGTAAAGCATTGTATTATTAGACAAAAAGATGCTTAGAATTTTGTTTGTATGGAATCAAGATGTTGAATTAAAGTTCAACGTTGTAATGAATTGGTTTTCATATGTATTGTAAACACACACACAAAGCTGATGGACTTCATAGAGGTATCCTCTAATGGTCAGTAAGACAAATGATTTTTTTAAAAAAAATCATAAACTAACCATTAAACTAAAACAAATGCACATGTATCTAGTGTTATGGTTTTGGCATGCGGATTTGATGTCATTGGGGTATAGTATGAGTGCTAGCGGTCTAGGTTCAGTTCCCTAATATCAATGAATTGTTGGCCTTTGAGTTAGGAAAAATTACTTTGGTGCTAGGCAAAGTGTTCTTTGTCTTTCCTATGCACACAAAAAAGGCCTTGCCTAAAGTGTGTTTGCTTTTGGATAGGAGGAAAGATCCTCTTGAAAGGTTGGAGCTTATGCTGGCTAATGGTTGGAATGCCTTCATTGAAGTATGCTCTAGCATCTTTGCTGATGCATGTTATCTATGTCGTTCTCATTAGGTCATTACACACGGGGTTATCCAATGCCATATGTAGATGTTCTAGAGGTATTACCTATAATAGAGGAGGTGTGCATGCAGAAGAATTCCAAAAATGGATACATGTATAAAGGCATTCTAGAGGGATAAATTACAATCTAGCAAGGGTGTCCGCTAAGAAAAGGAGACTTAGAATGCTAAAAGGTGATGAGCCTTTACTGGCCCCTTCCCTAGCTACCCAAGCATTCTTAGTCATCATATCAGACCTAGATTTTCATAAGAAAGTCCAATAGCTTGATCTAAACACTTACAAAAATGACCCCAAGACTCCTTTGCCAGTGCTGGCTCAACTGGCAGTAGAAGATTGTTGTAAACTATGGAACCTGGATCGCACAGACAAAAAAGCTTCAATAATAAAGCTTGTGCAAATCCAAAATCAACTTGAAGAGTTGATAATCCAAGATGAGAAACAACAAGAACATTTGACGACACCCCAGTTAATGAAAAGGTTTTTTGAAATTCACGGGGTTAAGGATGTCTCCTATACATATCCAAGGAAAGAGACATTATTTGAAGATACATCTCCATGCCCAGTCGTGGGTCACAGTCTGATAGGCCTGGATGATCTCACTTAGGAAGAAAGAGAGATTATTACACAAAGACACCATGCTCCACCACCTCTTGATAGCTCACCATTAAAGCCCAATGAAATCCCATATGCAAACCCTTATATTCTTGAAAGATAGATGGAAATAAATTAAGCATTGGTTAATAAAAGAGCATGGTAATTTGGTGACTCCTCACTCTTAGCACCGATTTCTATTGACATGTGGGCAATAATGGGAGACTTTAAAGAAGAAGGAAGAGAGTTTAAGGAGCACTACAAAGATTTAGCAAAGGCACAAGAATGTGTGATTGATGAGAACTACAAACTCACAACAAGCTTCAATATGAGCCATTTCAATGCTGATCGATGTGAATGTCCATATGGCATGTTCTCACGAGTCAAAACTTGCAAGGTAGAGAGTGGGAAAAAAGAAAAGAAACATCTGGATGAAACATGGAATTTTACATGTCCATATATAAAATGCCTTTGCCCAAAAATAATGAGATGCAAATCATGCATCTTATGGTTTGACCATGCTGCATGGTTCTTACTGAATAACGGCAATTCCTTGATGAAGCGCAAGTCCTCAAAAATCAAAATGTTGATGCTAATCATTTTGGTTGGTGAATGACGCTAGACCAAGAGTCAAGGCATTGATAGTCTTTGTGCAGTTTCGAGAATTCATAAAACAAGGACTAAAAAATCTTTGTCGTGACCAAAATGTGGATCTTTTTACTTGGGTGGATGGCAAAGAAATTCAATTTATACAGAGGATCCTTAAGCCAGTTGGACACATTGCTTTTTATGTAGATGACCAAATGAGAAAAGAAAAAACACCTTTTCGCCCAAATCCGGCATAGGGGATACAGGAGAGCACGTGGAACCATAGGAGGAGAATACAAACCAAAGAAACCCACTCCATCTTCATCAGCTAGACCTTATGTCACAAATATAGGTTCCCCAATTTAGTCCCTAGTTCTAGAATCGGGAGGGGAAGTGGAAAGGTAGCAATATATAACTCCATTACATCAAAGAAGTATGTTGTAGCTGCTAACGGCTTAGCAATGCAATGATCATGGAATTGACTACAAACTTAGATGAAGTGCAAGGACGGAGGCAAAGGTATTATCCATTTACCCCATGGTCATATTGGTTTTAAAAAGCATGAAAAATCTCAATTACTATATTTTCATGTAGTAATTGTCAATGGAATGTTAGAACCCATATCTATAAAGAAGTTGTTTGAAAAAGTGGTTCAAAATTACAATGTGAAATTTGACTTGAATATATATGGTAAAATGTTGCCTTTGGATGGAAATTCTAGCTATGTTCATAATAATTATCCTTCGTGAACTCTTTTGAGAATGAGTGGATGCTCAACGGAGAGAGTAGGGGTGAATTTGATGTGCTTAAGTGAGAAAGTGGTAGGTGAATTAGGTTGGACATGTTGGTATGAATGATGTTCGATTAAAGTTGGGAATGACCTCTTCCCTCCATGTTGATTAGCAACTAACGTATTTATTTATTTTTTAATTCCTCTTAGACTAATTCAAAATTTTATTGTGTGTTGTGAACTTGGTTGGGTATGTTGGTCAACTTTAGTTTGTTGTGATAGAAAAAGAAAGTTTAGAGTTGATCTAAAGGCTGAATAATATTACATTCCCATTGTTTTCTTTAGGGTTGGCCATTGGTCTTGATGGTGTGGTGGAGACTCAGTGCTGGAGACTCAATTCCTTAGACTGTGTGAATTGTAAAGTGTGTTCGAGGTTTAAATTTTTCATAAATAAGTTCTTTTTATCTCTTTGATTATGTATTTGTGTCAACCTTCTATAGGTTTTAAGGTTTATGCTAACGAGGATGTTAATGATTCTATGATGACATCTAGTTGGTCTTGCATCCTTTAATTTTTGAGAAGTGCTTCTTCTTGTCTTCTTTTTCTGAGGGCTCTAGAGCCATTATTTATGGCTAAGTTGAATTTTACATGGTAATTGAATAAGTCCCTATGGTGTGTAAAATGAACAAAGATTAATGAACTATGGCTTGCTTTTATTTTTGGCTGTGCGGTGGCTTGTAGTCCTCCTCATGTCCTTAGAATTATTCACTATAGCCATTTTGTTCCTCTGACCTCTTGCCTTCTTTTGGGTTAGTGCAGTTGTGTTTAGCTAAGCTAGCTTGGCATCTTGCTTCTTAGAGATTTTGCAATGAATTTGTTCGTAGTGGTGCTCTAATTGTTACAATGAACCTTTTCTAGAGTTTGGCACGTTATTCTAAGAGGCGCTTTACTGGAGGTTACCTTCTAGTTGTGGCAACAGAGAGTGTCAAAGAGGCACATTTGTCTGCTCTGGCATTTGCTGATATAAGTTGTTGTTTGGAGCTATAATGGTCCTCAATTGGTAATTCCTAAAGCAAGCTCAAGCTCGTCCTTCTTTTCTGAGTGGTGGCCTTCATTTTGTTTGCTTCTCCCTCATTCATATGGACAATTGGTGGTTCTAGAGCTAGCACTCCCTCGACTACATATAGCAGTGTCTCTCCATTTGCTAGTTAAAGACCATGTTACAAATGACTAAAGAGGTTCGGTCGGTGTAAGCATCAGATTCTAGTGTTGCCTATGGGTCTCAGAGCAAGAGGCTTTGCTGGACTTTCTATCGACTACTTCTACCGACCTTCTCATAGTAATATTTCATGGCTTAATACCTTATCTCCTCGAGCATCATCATTGGTGGGTTGTGAGGTTTCAGCCTTTGCAATCAAGAGGTAAGAGCACTCCTTATTAGGTCCTGGTTTCTAGTTCATTAAGTACATCAAATGGTTTGGTTCTTTCTTTTGAATGCATTTCATATTGGAATTGTTCTGCTAATGGTCGACAAAAGTAGAGCTAAAAAGGTGGACAAGAGACCATGCAACCAAAAGGTCTTTGCCTATTGATCTTCAACCATGTGTGGTACAAAGTCATTAGGTACCCTCCATTTTATAGATATGGAGATCTATCAACCCCTCAAACAAGGATGAGGTGTACCTTTTTCCTACTCGTACATGGCTCTTCTATCCTAGCCACAAGCCTATAGGGATTGTTCTCATGATGTCCTTTTCTTGGTAGTTGCTGGTGTCCTTACTTGTTGCAATAGTGTATCATGTGCCTACATCATGCATGTAGCAGTCATTGTAGTTTGTTGATGGCTAGTCTTTCACTCTTCTAAATGTCATTGTTGTGCTCACCTTATGTTGCTAGCTAAGTCATTGAAGATATTAGTGAGCGTTAGTTGCAGATAGGTCTATATTAAAGATAGTTGAACTTCCTCTATCTCAACACACACACTTTTTTTTAGGGGGGTGAAACCACCAATTTTATTAATCAAAGCATTTTACAAATCATGCCATTGAGTGTGGCATCTAGGAGAAGTGGGAAAACACTTCCAAAAGATGTAGGGAAATGTCACCGATATGATAAACATCACACACACACACACGCGCGCACACACACACACACACAATAGTTTTGATTAGCAAATGCATCTCACACACACAAACACTTATTTCTTTACACACACACATGTATACTTTCCCAACTATGAATTATTCTTTTATGTACACCCATGAAATCTCCCATTTAAACTCCCTTTTTAACCACCCCACACACCAAGCATACTAATCCTCCCATACCTCGCACTCATTCACTCCTTACTCCACTTGTGACTTAAACTTCTCTTGTGAATCAAAAATTTTTTTAATTATCTAACAATCCATATGGTTGTCTATATTACTAGGTAAATCGATAACAAGCTAGAGAAAACATGCATTACCTAACTACCCAAACATAACTATGATGTTCTAGGACCCTGACCTCAAAACCTAAACTGCCTAAGGCTTCGACATCTTTTTTCAATATTTTGTTTATCAAACTCAATATTGTTTAAAATTCTTAATTTTGGTGGAAATTTTTGCAAACTCTAGTTGTTGCATTTTTCAACTTAGATGACTCAAATTCTAGTCTTACAAAGGTATATATAGGGGGAAATCTTTTGGCGAGCTTTTTAATGTGAGCTTTTTTACCATTTCCTTTGTTTTTGCGAGCTTTTTTTAGAAATCCATACATGTTTTTGTTATAAGAAAGATGGGGAGGTTAGAAAGAGGGGGAGAGAATATAGGATATGTTCATTTTCATAGCATGTGGGAGGGGTGGAAGAGTGTATACTATGCACAAGGGGGGGGAGGATATGAGTGGCAGTAGGAGGCAAAAAATTATGGAAGATATGTCCATATTCAAAGTAGAAGGGAGGAACTATGGGAGATATGTACATTTTCAAAGTGTATAATTTGACAAATTTGACCTCCTATTTGGATTCCTCGTCGAATTCCGGTCATTTTGAGTACCAACATGACCATATTCTGATAAAAATTGGAAAAATGGTGTTTTTGTCATTTTGGCCTGTTTGGGGCCTGTTTTGAGCGCAGGCTCAAAACAGGCCCCAAACAGGCCAAAATGACAAAAACACCATTTTTCCAATTTTTATCAGAATATGGTCATGTTGGTACTCAAAATGACCGGAATTCGACGAGGAATCCAAATAGGAGGTCAAATTTGTCAAATTATACACTTTGAAAATAAACAAATTTCCCACATGCTCTCCCTTCCCCTTTACATTTAGTAGATGAACATAACTTTCACATTCCTCATCCTCTCTCTCCTCCTTGCACTCCTCTTTGCATACCTTATAAGTTCCCCCTCTACGTTCTCCACTATGATAATGAATATATGTTCTAACTCCCCTCCCCTCCCTTCTCCATGCCACCTTACCCATGCGCCCGTCCCTCCCCCTTTCCTTTATCTCCCCTCCCCCCCCTCTCTCCTCTTAACTGCAACCACAACCCAAACTGTCAACCCACCCCGTATATATAGATGTCTCAAACATTTTTTTCTTATATGTTTCCCTTTTTTTCCATTTTATCCAATTAATAGAATTAATTGTATGGATCAATTATTGATGGGACTTTTTGATCCACACACACACACACACACACACACACACACAGAGACACACACAAAATCTTTCTTTAAAACACATACAATCTCTCATAGACTCACAATTTCACAATGAACACTCATACTCAAGCTCTCACACAAGGTCTCTCATTCACTAGAAGACTCAATAAGCTATGAAGATTAAACGTGCAATATCTCTCACTCCAGAGCTCCAAATGAGGAGTTTACTCAACAAAAAATCCACAAGGATGATGCCTAATCGGAAGGAATGACCAAGCTTTGATACCATGTTAAATCATAAGTACTTTGAACCTATGAAGCAGCTGAACTTATCTAAGGTAGATGAATCCTATGTGCACACATGATGAAGAGCTAGACTAAATAAGGATAGAATCAAGCTCAATTAGGCTACAAGATTGAGACTTATACTCAGAGAGAGACTTGTGAGATTGCATACATTTTTGCATGAAAGTAATCTCCTTTTATAGGAGTGAAGTATGTACTTGCAATGCTTGCTCACATGTGAGATAAAGCGTCCTTGCACTCTGATAGAGCATGCTCTTGAGGCATAACAAGGATGATGCCTCATAAAAAGGCATGACCACGCTCTAATATTGTGTTAAATCATGACTAGCTCAAACCTAATGATGTGCATGAAGTTATCTAATGTGGTTGAATCCAAAGTGCACATATGAAGAAGAGCTATCTACCTCAAAGCTAATGATGTGCCTAAAGTTATCTAAGGTGGTTGAATCCTAATTGCACACATGATGAAGAGCTAGACTAAATAAGCATAGAATCAAGCTCAATTAGGCTACAAGATTGAGACTTGTACTCATAGAGAGACTTGAGAGCTTGCATATGTTATTGCATGTAAGTGACCTCCTTTTATAGGAGTAATATACATAGTACTTGCATTGCTTGTTCACATGTGGGATAAAGCCTCCTTGCCTTATGGCAACATGCTCTTGAAGCATTACAAGGATGATACCTCATCGAAAGGCATGACCAAGCTTTGATACCCATGTTAAAACATGAGTAAAATGTGAGTACCTTAGACGTAATGATGGACTTGAAGTAATCTTAGGTGGATGAATCCTAAATGCACACATTATGAAGAGCTAGACTAAACAAGCATAGACTCAAGCTTAATCAGGCTACAAAGGTGACTAATTATTAGTTCAAGCGAGCAATGCCTTGTTCATGTGTTTGTTGGGCTTTAGTACAAAGTGGCAATCCTGGGACATCATTAACACTATAATAAAAGTACGCCCCTTCCATTTGCAAAGAGGATTGGTCCTAAACAACCTATGTTGAGTCACATGTCTGTGATTTTACTCGCATCCTTGTTTCTTTTACCAAAAAACGATTAAGTATTGGTTCATATTGTGTTTTTAATTAGTAGTTACATGCTCCATGATAAAAGTAAAATATAGAAAATCAAGTGCAAGCATAAAATGAATGCAAATATATGAAGCAATGCAACTATGTGGCTTAATAGATATACTAGTACGTAATCTATGTATGCTCTTGAATAGGATTTGTAGAAGAAACAATAGCCTAGTTTAGGAATAGAGAAGTGTGCATATTGTATCGTATCTTGTGTGTAGTGGTTACCTCTTCTCCTTGATCCTCTTTGCTCCAACCTTCACCACCTTCCTCTCAGCATGATATCAAAGTTCCAAGTTTAGTTCTTGTCTACCATACCCCTCCATAGGTGAGGTCATTTTATGATTTCACATTCCATATATATCTTTTACTAGTTTCCATCACCTATCATAGTTGTAGGTTATAAAGTTTACCTCCTTTGAAGGGTCTTGTGAGTTTTTGAGTGCCGTGTGAGCTTTTCTCTAGACAGTTGTGTAAGGTTGAAATTCCAAGAGGCGATTAAGAAATTTTCCTACTTCTAGCATGCATATAGAAAGGTTGTGCCACCTTGAGCAAAGAACATGACCGTAGAGTTTGTCAAATAGGAGATTCGAGAAGTTAGAGAGTTTGAAAGGCTCCAAAGATAGAGAGGTAAAACATTTTCACACACAAACTCACTGAAACAGCTAAGAGGTTTGTAATGAGGTTTTTTGTAGCCTCTATAAAGAAGTGACATCTTCCATTATCGTGGCTAACAATGTGAAAATTTCACTAGGTGTGCAAAAGGAGATGTGACAACCTCATCCTTAGATTATGATTTCAACATTGGTGGATTGATTTGGTACCAAAAAACTTCCCTTTGATTTGGATGTCATCCAAAGTTTTGCAGGTCAAATTAGGAATTTTGCAATTCCCGTGGAAATCAAGGAGTCACAAATGCAAGTGAAGGAGAAGAAACAGATAGTGTTGTAATCAAAATTCCAGCACGGAAATCCATTTAAGCAATGCAAGCGATAGCTCGTGCCCTATCTCAAAGGAATCAAGCTCCTTGTTTACGATCAATTCTGGGAGATGTAGATAATCTTCAAAGTTGCCCATGCCAAATTCATGAAGAAGAAGAAAAGGACGAGAGCGAAAGAAGCCAAAGAAGAGAAATGGCCTCTGTGGACAGTGACGGATAACAAATAAGCACTGTAAATGGCTGACTAGAAGGTCTTTAAGGTAGGTTTAATTGGAGTCTTAAAGCTGGGGTAGGCCTTTGGACATTGTTGGACTACAGGATAAGAAACGCATATGGGCTCTTCAAAATTCCTTTGCAGCAGGTCGCTTGAGGTGAGGACCTCAATCACGCATGAATCTTGTACTACTTGAAAGAATTGTGACCAAGGGACTCAACGAATTGCATTAGTAATGACATGTAGCTTAACTGAATTCCTGCTAGTGCAAATTTAGAGTTGGGCAAGTTGGTTGGTTGTGTGCTTCTCATGAGTGCAGACGCTTGCTTTTCAATAACGGACTCAGTTCTACAACACACATGGCACATCATCTCTTATATTTTTTACAGTGGCTAATCCCGTACGTGAGAGGAGGGAGGCTCGCGGGAGGTCCAGTAGAGGAATTCTAGAGGTTTGGAAGGAGTGGAGAGGAATGGAGGCATCTGCACCATTGGAGGAAAAGGGATTTGCATCATGTATGTTCGGAGGGGGGTTGCAAGAGGTCCGGTAAGAAGAGGAGGGAGGTTCGGGAGTGGAATGAGGAGGATAAAGACACGTGGCGAGATGGTGATGGCCCTCGGAGGAGTAGCTGCACGATGTAGTCCAAGTCTCAAGACACCTACAGTTCTGGTAGGACAGCTGCAGTTCTGGCATTCAAGGGCCAGATCAGGCGGCGTGCAGGGTGCAATTCTGGGAAACAGATTCCAGAGAGGAAGATTCTGGCTAAGCAAGTTAGATGGGAAGGAAGAGAAGTCTAGAGAGCAAGGCGAGCGATGCCACATGTCACCGTGAGCAATAGTATTCTAGCAACAAGAAGATAGGGGCTGTGGCTACGTCCATCGAGGGCCGAAGGACATAATGGAGTGGCGCGACCGAAGCAGCCAATACATGGCAGCCGATAGCAGACATAATGGAGTGGGGCATGCCATGTGGCGAGCTATGCAGTAGCGGGGAATGGGCCTGTGCCACATGGAAAACTATGCACAGACTGCTAGAGGATGGCGGACCAGGGGACTGAACTCACTAAAATCTTAGAGCACTGTTGACCAAACCTACTGACAAAAGCCATCAATGTGCCCATTGCCCATGAAGTGCTCACCATTATTGCCTGGCCACCATATTGCCACGTGTCATCTGCCATTGATGCCCAAGGTTGTTTTGTCGCCTATGCTCTAGCCGCCTTTTGCCATGTGGCATATCACATGTTGCAGCACGAGATGGCCACCTCAAAGACTAGCACCACTGTAGCTACTCATGCCAGAGACTGCAACACTATAGGCCAGGTCAGTGGTGATGAGTGAGAGGCTACGCGTTAAACTATGAGTAGCCGAGTCAGACTACGAGCAGCTGAGTGCCAACATGTCGGACTGAATGTTGGGGCAGAGAGAGAGAGAGAGAGAGAGAGAGAGAGAGAGAAATAAATATACAAATATATGAATATTATACACACACACACACAAATATATATAGAAATAAATATATAGATATATATCTACATACATTATATATATATATATATATATACATAAATATATTATACATTATAAATTATATATCTACATACATAATATATATATAACACCTATTTCATTAATTTTGGACTAGTGCACTGTCCAAATTTGTTTTGTGAGATAATTTTGGATAAAGCATTTTAAAAAAAGAGGCTCTTATAAAACAAAACTTTGAGTTAAAAAGTAAGATTTTAAAAAATCAAATTAGAAAAAATGACGTGACATGTTATTAAAACTAGAGTACATTAAAAAAAGAGGACTTCATGTTGTTAAAAGAGACAAAAAGTAAGATTTTTAAAAATCAAATTAGAAAAAAAACTAGAGTACATTTAAAAAACTAGAGTACATTTAAAAAAAAGCATGACACATTTGTACAAGAAGTAGGTCATATAACTCAAAGCCATATGTTGTTAAAAAACACCTTCCATTAGCTCAGCCTAGAAGATGTCATCTTTGTCTCTCTTTTCTATTACAACTTTACATTAGAGAACAAAAAAGTCTTTGTGGAATTGTAGTTTTATTTCTTGTCTATTACAGTTACTTTAGAAAACACATAAGTCTATGGAATTAAATTTCATAGTTACTTTAAATTTCTATGGAATTAAATTTACATCACTTGACTATTAAGTCATTAGAGAGAGCATATGTCCTCGAAAGTGCCTACTATGGCATTGGCTTCATGAAAACAAGCAGACTTTAAACTTGTAGGCCATGCGTAACTAGGGCTGGCACCGCAAATCTCCTCACAGACTCTCCTCACAACTTGTTTCGAATCTTCTGCTGACTTGTAAGCATTCAACAACTCTTCTTTTCTCTCTTGGCTTTCCTCATCTTCACCATTTTTTTCAATACAGCTTCTAGCCACTGCCATATCCTGTATGAAAATTTAACTCATTCGCATAAGAAGTACGTGATTAAAAGAAGCGAAAAAGAAAGCTAAGGATATTCACCTCTTCTGCTGAGTTCAAATCAAGTAGCAATGTGCATAACATATCCTCCTCGAATGATTTTCCCTTCATTGGTCCATACAAAAGAGATCTAAGATAGAATTTGAGTTCAGTAAATGAAGTCGGGTAGTAAGTAGTCATTGTCTTAGAGGGAAAGTGGGAGAAGGAGAGTGAGGGAGTGATAGCGAGGGATGCACAGTGAGCTACCCCTCCTTCAAGAGTGATAGAAAGTGAGGGAAGACATAAAGTGTAATCAGAAGGACTAGGATGTAAGAAATAAGAGAGTGTTTGTGGAAGGACTACGATGGAAGATTACAAGTGCACTAAGGCACGATGTGTTCGCTATGATAAGGATAAGGGTTGGAATAAAGTGAGAGAAGCATTGGAAATGCTCTACTTTAAGTGAGTGGAGATTGTCCAACTGAATAAAATTTTGCAGAGCATTGGGAATGCTGTACTTTAAGTGAGTGGAGCATTGGGAATTGATACTTTGCCATGAAATATATTACAAATATTACATCATCACATATTCATATCAAAATTCTCATCACAGAAGGTTATATTTCCTAATAATCACATCATCACACATTCATATCATAAAATTGTGTGCATGAAATAAATATATAAATATCATGACTAAATGCCACTTAAGTAATAAGTCAGAAATTGGTGTATAATCAACAAAAACTACATCATGATTCATACATTGCAACAAATAAATGTCAACCATAATATTCATGGAGTAAACAACATCATGAGAATATGCTCCTCATGCATATATACAAACACAACATCATACATGCATCACAACTTTTCTGATGCTTCTAGTGGAGACTATGGCAACTCTTCTGATGCTTCCAATGGAGGCTGTGGTGCTCTAGATGTACACTCAATCTCTACTTCTTCTGTAGTATGTAGTGCTTTTGGAGTAGACTCAGTATCCTCTTCCTTAAATACAAGCGGAGGCTGTGGCAACTCTTCTGATGCTTCCAGTGGAGGCTGTGGTGCTGTAGGTGTACACTGAGTCTCTACTTCTTCTATAGTGTGCAGTTCTTTCATAGTAGACTCAGTCTCCTCTTCCTTAAATGCAAGCTCTGATATTGCTTCAGTTGCACATTGTATTCTAATGGCAGCAATTAGATCTCGAATGATTTCAGCCCTAAACAATTGTATATCCTCCTCTGAATATTTGAGCTCCAAAGAGTCTTCCGATGAGATCTGTGGCTTAAGTTAGAAAATTTCTTTGAAAATCAACATGCAGTTGTAGGCAACTCTCCACCCACAACTATGCCCATCTTCCTGCTCTACTACTAAACACTTTGGGAAGTCTACCGAGTCTTTGTACTGTCCTGTTTCTTTGATAGCAGATACCAACTTCTCAATCGACCTGCTCATCATGACATATTAAAAAAACTTAGTGTGTCTATTACATAAGGTACATAATATAGAAGTAACAACAGATTAATAGAATACTTACGTTTGCACTAAGCCATGAAAGCCTGCAATCGAGTTAACAAACCAATAATAGTTGTCTTCAAGGTCCCAAACCACCAGACTCCAATGTTCCCTACACGAATAATTAAGAACCATTATTATTTAACACAATGTTGCCAGTATAAGATGAAAATAAAGGTTGCCATGATACTTACATCTCGTGATATGCCATAAATAGGACTCGCACGCCATGTAAATGTAAAGGCTGTAACCATTTACAAACATCGGCTATCGTCTTTCTGCTATCGCCGCTAAGTATAGGAGAAAGGAGGGAATCCAACATATACACACGGTTTGTACGGCTCTACCAAATCGTGAGATAACTATACTGCACCAACAAATAAATGAATATTAGCTTATTAGATTTAATCAAAATATTGAATTATCAAGCAAAGAAAAAGTTTGTATCAAACCTGAGAATGGCCATCATAACATTGTTATTGACCTCATTTGAAGCTCTAGAGAGGATTGAAATCTCCTCTCCCCCAAATTCAAGATACTGAGGTCTATGTTGAATCATAACCCTAACATTAAAAGAGCTTCCCAATTCTTCCAATGAAGCCATGTTTGTAGAGTTGAGGTCTTCTATCCCCTTTGACTCTTTGACGGCATTCATTTCGCACTCCTCTGAGCCATTATCTATTTTCCTTGTGGGAGGGTCCATAATGTCTCCCTTAATGATTGCTCGAATGGTACATGTTATAAATGCATAGAGATGCAAATCCGTATATGTTGACAGTGTTGTGTCATTTTGTATCTCAAAAATTTGACCAAGTACCAAAAAGCAATTGTAGCCCACCCTCCATCCACAATTATAAATGTGGCTATTCTCTTGATGTGATACCTGACATGTTATATACTCTATTTGTTGTGCCAAGTCACATTCTGCATTACTGTGTCAATAGCACCTACTAACTTTTGAGCTGATCTACACATCAAAACATATAACAATAGTGAATATGTGCATTGCATATCAATCTACATGTCAAGAAGTGACAATAAGTGTAGTCTATACTTACTCTAACACAGTGCCATGGACGGATGTCATTGAGTTGGCAAAGAAGCACTTCTTCGCAAAGATGTCCACGACTACTAGACTCCAATGTGAGCTGCACTATCAATAAAGAATAATTACTGTGTTTGAGATAATCCTAGCAATGCAATAGAAAAAACAAGTAGGGTTTGATGCTTACTTCTCATAATATGCTGTAAAAATAACTCGTGCGTCATTCATAGGAACGTGCTTCAACCACTTGAAAACATCCTCTATGGTTTCTTCTTTGTTGCTAAGCACTTCCGAAATATGAGGATCGAGCATATATGAAACGCTTTGTATATTTTGCGAAAAATTTGCTATAACATTACTATATTTTTAAAAAAAGTATTAGCTTCTTGGGTTTAATCAAAATAAGCAAAGTATAAAGCCAAGGAAAATGCTGCATCAAACCTGAGGATGGTTGTAATGACTTTGACATTAACCTCTTTCTTAGGATTCAAGAGGATTGAAATCTCTTCTTCACTAAATTCAAAAAAATGAGGAGGTTGTCGAATTAACAACATAGCGGTGAATGAACTTCCAATCTGCTCCAATAGATTCATATTTTCATGACTCATCTTATTGCGAGAGTAGTCAACATCATATTCTTCTTCACTTGCTATGTCTTCTACATCCTCCTTTTGCTATAAAAATATAAAAAAGTTATGCGATGTACACATCCCAAATAAAGGCTTAAACAAGCAGATAAGGTTTCATACATGCTTTTATTAGAGTGAGTCTCTCCTCCGCTTGGAGCAAAAATTTAAAAAGTAAGGTTTCATATATGCTTTCATTAGAGTGAGTCTCTCCTCCTCTTGGAGGAAAATTTTAAAAAGTTATGAGATTTACACATCCCAAATAAAAATAAAGGTTTAAATAATCATAGAAGTATAAAGATAGCATGCTTTCATTAGACTCAGTCTCTTCTCCTCTTGGAGGAAAATATAAAAAAGTTATGATATTTACACATCCCAATTAAAGGCTTGAACAAGCATACAAGTATAAAGATAAGGTTTTATACATGCTGCAATGTAGTCATATTTTCAGGTTGTTTCCCAATGGTAGCAATTAGACGTTGAATACTCTCAGCCCGAAATGCTAGCAGATCGGCTTCTGTATATGATTCCATTTTGACTAGTAACTCCAAATCAAAAATCTCTCTAAGAAACAACATGCAGTTGTAGGCAACTCTCCACCCACTGCTGTGCCCATCTTTTTGCTCCACTAGCAGACGTCTTTTGAATTCTACTTGGTCTTGTTGCTCCGTGGTTGTTCTGACAATAGATAGTAGTCGATATGCAGCACTGTCCATCATGACATATTAAATATATTAATATGTCATGATCATAAGATACAAAATAAGAAAGTATCAAAAATATTAAGAGAATAATTACCTTGGGGAGTTGGCATGATAGCCTTCCATTGAATTCACAAACCACAAACGGTTGAGTTCAAGGTCCCAGACGATCAGACTCCAATGTGAGCTACACGACCAGAATAAAAATGATTATTGTTTTACACAAACTTGCCAAAGAAATAGTAAAAATAAGGTTAGAGTTGATACTTACGCCTCATGATAAGGCATAAGGATGACTCACACCCCATCTAAATTCAAAGGGCTTAACCAGGTACAAACATCTTCTATAGTCTTTTGAGGAGAGCTAAGAATAGAAGAAAGGAGAGCATCAAGCATGTAGACACGATGCTGCACTACACTAGGAAGCTGAGAAATAACTACACTGCACCAAGAAATAAAAAAACGTTAGCTCATAGAATTGATTTGCATTCTACACTAGAAAACTGATATATAACTACACTATAAATAAATAAACAAATGTTAGCTCATTGAAGTAGCAACAAATAAACAAACGTTACCTGAGAATGGCCAAGATAACATATTCATTAACCTCTTTTAAAGGATTGGAGAGGATTGAAACCTCCTCTCTACCAAAGCTCAAATACTGAGGTTATCATTTCAAAATGATCCTAACTTCAAATGAGCTCTCCATTTTATCCAATGCAGCTAAATTTTCAGAATGGGTCTCTGTCATAGCTTGCATTCTATGTTTGGGGTCATTCTGCTTTTCCATGGTGTCTTTAAAGCTCTTGTGCTCATGGGATTCTTCAATCAAATTTAGAGGTGGTTGCATTGTTGAAGTAGAAGGGAGTGCCTCCATATTGACTTCCTCCATTTCTTCTCCCTCTATTGCCTGTAAACAAATATGAGAGATTAGATTCATTATCTTTAAATTTAAATCTTATTTAAAAAATTGTATTTAGTTGAGAAATAGAGAGTTCATACCGCTAAGTATTGTCGTAGTGGCCTTTTTTCATAACCCTGCGAACCATAATTATCAAAGAAGGCATCATCATGTTTGTCTTCATCCACCAACGTCTCTCTGAACGGGTCATGTAAGTCCATCTTTTCATCATCATCAACTGGGACATTATGATCTTCAAGGTAATCATCCATGTCATCAGTGTCCTTGTGGTCTATCTCTTTTTCATAGCTTGTGGTTAGATCTGCTTGAAGCTGAAAATAAGCCTTGAAATGCTTATTTTCAATAATATTTGTGGAGTTGCCTTTTCTAAGAAGATCCTCAAATAAATATCCCATCCTACACAAGGTGACCTCCCAACCTGCCGGTAGCAAATTCTCCATCATGGTAAGCAAGAGACTCCCACTTTTTGTAGGACTTCCATAGTTGTTTTTTTGATAATGTATGGACCTGGGAATATCTTGCTCTTCTAGAATCAATCTCAAATTATTTTAATTCCCTCTTATGTTCTTTTGTAAGGAGTGATCAGGGTTGGGACTCCACATACACAAAAAGAATGATTCAAGAGATTGAATCGCTATGCCACATTCTCTCTTGCCTCTCTTTGCTGCATAAACACCACTATAGATCTTCAAATCTGATGAATATGCTTGCTCTAGAGTAACTTGCATGGCTTCTTTGTCTTTTTTATCAATAAAAATGACAATGTTCAAATTGCCACTTTGCTAATGGTGGTATATACTATTCTATCAATGAAGTTATGGATATCATCGCTAGAAACTTCATTGATAAAGAATAGTCGTCGCTTATCCCATGCTGACTCATTCTTGAAGAAATCATCTTCTGAGACTCCCCTAGAGTTCACAAGCTTTCCAGACTCTGCCGTAACCTCTACATTGAATTGAAAGATTTGGTGCATATCTGTCGGCATCCTTATCTCGCTGATTAATCTTTCCACATATGCAACCACCTGTTGTGGGATTTCTTTTCTCATATAAGAGGTTACTATTTCTAACCCATCTTCATCCTTTTTAATCCACCTGTTTGCCCATAGCTTTACCTTGGGTGTTGACAAAGAAGCTATATGCTTCACCACATTATAGTCAATGTTACAATGAGTAAGTGGAATTTGTTTCTCTGACAGCAAATACTTAATGGCACTATGCACTGCATCACGCCTCACGTGTACATTGATGCATTCTTCCATGGTCTTTGTCTTTTTTTCCAAAAAACCATTCTTTCTTTAAAATTTTTTGTGCTGTCATGGATGCATACTTGTCAGGTAAGTACTTTATAGGCCTCCACATCCTTGCCGTCAACTCCTTCTTATCCATTACCTTTGACTTTTCGGAGATAAACAAAGGAGCTTCATAGGTCAACTATCCACGCTCACAAGCAATGCACGTTTCAAGCATCTCATTGAACACTTCAACAAGACGAAATATGATAGAAGTGTAGTCGGCATATCTGTCCCTCACCACCTTGAGGCTTGTCATACTTTCTTGCTCTTGAGTTCCCCTAGGCACAACTGCACTCAAAGAAGTATAGAAGTTCGTGAGTGTGTCGGTGTCTGCTTTTGTGACCTTTCACTTCAAATCAGGATTTGGAGAACCAAATGTTGTCCATATAACCCTTGCCTTCTGTAAGACCTCTGATGTTGAGGATATCTTATGCTTTCCATGGACATAATGATTAAGTCTTTCAGACTCAATCAAATACTTGATCTCATGCTTGAATATACAGATTGTTGCAAGATAATAATGGAATGAACTTATGTTTGCAAATTGTTCTGGAGTGAGTCTTTTGACCTCCTTTGCTTCCTTTGCGATTTGATTACAAGCATAAGCCCAATGTTGACCATCAATGGGCTAGAATCTGCAATGAAGGAGGAATTCCTTCTTTGCTTCCTTTAGCATATTCTCACCTTATGCCTCTGCCTTGTTCATGTGGAATATCTTTAAGAGTGTCTTTAAAGAATCGACTGAAGGTTTCCTCGAAATGTGTAGGCCCTATAAATGTTATTTGATCCAGAAAACTATTTTTGATTGGACAAAACATTATTGGGCGCAAGACCACATTGCTTGCCACAGGTTTCTTACCATCTCTCAAAGCCTCATATATTTGCATTGCATAGGATATACCAAGGCTTCGGCTATTAGTAAAGAGAGCTACAGCTTCCACATCTTTGGCATTCACAAACCACGTCCTTTGACCCCAGATATATCCCACATCATCATCTGTAACTGCTTCATTAAGACGCAGATTAAGATTTTTGACTGATGTGAGTTCATCCTGATCATCTCCAACTCAGGTTCTAAGTCTTCTTCATCTTTCTCTTCTTTTAACCGTTTTTCATCCACATTATCTCTCTCTATAGTGGGATGATGTCTTTTTTTACTACTTGGAACCGTGGCTCTTGCAGAACTAGCCTTTTGCATTTCACGTCGTGGTTTGCTAGCAAGAGCTTCTAGCATAACTGCAGTGGATCGACCTTGATCTTCTTCAATTTTTTTTAATTCCCGTGCACTCAAGGCTTGTGTTTCATCATCCTTAGTTACATCCACCATTTCTTGCTCTAGAAGTTTATGCTCATGTTCTACACGTTTGTGACAGTGTGACTATTCTTCTTGTCCCTGCATCGAAGTCTGAGTTGTTGATCTCCTTCATGTGAAGATCCTTGAATATGAGGAGCATATTGTGCATCCTGAAAGTACTCAAACATTCTCTTTGCATGCATCCTTTTTGCCACCACACTAGGAAATTGCTCCCAAGTATATGAAAGAGTCTCCAATGCACTTTGCAGCTCTGGAAACTTTGATGGTTGAGGAGGAGGCATCACAAAGGTCTTTGAGTCTCTCCTTGACACAACAATATGAAGACCGCCAACTTTAGGATCTGAACTCTTTGTAAAACTATCCACAAAGGTCTCTTTTGGCTCTATCATTATGCCTACCACAAGGCTTGAAGTCATATCTTTTTTTAAGAAAGTAGCATCCCATGGATCTTCAACACCATTGAACTCCCTTTTTGACATAAGTAGAAAGAGTCTCTTTTCCTTTTGATGAAGAAACCAAGCTCTTTTGCCCATGTGATATCGAGTCCACCTACCAAAGCCATTGGGGCTATATTCCTTTACTTTGAAATTCAAAGTGACATCAGAAACCCATTCTCTGATCTCAGAGTCATTTAGGATAGCCACCACATTAGTTGATTGCTCCATAATCCTACAAGAAAAGATAATGAAGAATTTAGATACATACAAGTAAAGTACAATATACAACCCTTGATACAATAAATGTGGGAAATAGCCCAAAAGGCTTTACAAGGCTTCATATGGCAATAAATATGGGAAATAGTCTAGAAGGCTTTACAAGGCTTAAATATTTATACAAATGTAAAAAAATTAGCCAATAAAGCTTTATAGTAATATAAAATGTCGTCTAGTGATAAAGCTTCAATCTTCATGAAGACATATAATCTATCCATCCATTGATTTGCCCTCTAGTCATAAAGCTTCAATCTTCATGATGACATGTAATCTGTCCATCCATTAATATCTGTGCACTGATACCCAATTGATGCAATCTACCCACTAAAAACTATTCCACTAATATCCACTTATGCAACCCACATGATATCCACTTATGCATCCCACTGATACTCGTTCAATAGTGAATGGTCGGGATGGTTGGGTTTATTACAAGGCGCTTCATATGACAATAAATGTAAAAAATAGCATAGAAGGCTTTACAAGGTTTTTTATGACAATAAAGGAGCTTAAATATTTATACAAATGCAATAAAAATAACCAATAATCATCAAGCTCCAATATGTCCCATGACATGTAATCTGTCCACTGATGTCTACTCATGCAATCTGCCCACTGATAAACTTCTTGGTAAATGGTAAATGGTAAAAGGTCTTATTTAATAGCATGTTATGAGTGTTAAACCACATGTGAGCGAAGGGACTGACAACGATTAGGAACTAGTTAGAAAAATTTGAGCATGGCTTTGATTGGCAACTTGGAGAATTGTCTCTCCTCTAAGGCAATCTAATCTATGCTAAACTATGCTAAACCAGCCGTCGAAGCGAAGAAAAGCAATAAATAATTTCTTTTTCTGTGTTCATTTTAATGTGCTGGGGTTTAAGAGGCTTAAATATGCAGAAGAAGGGGTTTTGATGTAGAGGCTAAACCTGCATGTGAGAGAAATGAAGAAGAAGTATCTAAAGAAAAGAAAACATTTTTCAATTTAAAAGATGAATATATATAAAAATATTATCTCAACTTGAAAACAAACCATAAATTCACTCTTTTATAATTTTTTAAAAGTATAATTTAAAACATGTAAATATATAAAACTCTCTTTACTTTCTTTCTCTCTCTCTCTCTCTCTCTCTCTCTCTCTCTCTCTCTCGACTCCTAAATCTCTTTGTAGCCATAGTCAAGACACCTCATTCTCTCTCTTAATCTCTCTCTCTCTCTCTCTGACAACTCTTATGTGTTTCCCTCTCTGTCCTCATCCCACTCATTCTCTCTCTTAGTTTATCTCAAGTCTCTCTTTCTCTCCATTCTCTCTCTTTATCTCTCTCTCTCTCTCCCTAGGATTTGTAATTATTTCTCTCTCTCTCTCCATCTCTCTCCTCTCTCTCTCTCTCCTCTTCTCTCTCTCTCCCTCTCTCTCTTTCTCTCTCTTAGCCGCTCTACCTCCCTACCTCTATCCTCTTGGCCGCTAGGATTTGTCATTCTTTCCCTCTCTATGTCTCTCTCTCTCTCTCTGAATTCTCTCTCTTAATCTCTCTCAGCCTTCCTCCCTCCCTCCCTCCCTCCCTTAGTGGCCACGGCCGCGAGAAGTCTCTCTCTCTCTCTCTCTCTCTCTCTCTCTCTCTCTCTCTCTCTCTCTCCTTCTCTCTCTCTACCTCCCTCTCTTGGCAGCCACGGCCGCTAGAAGGTTCATTCTCTCTCCCTCTCTCTTTATCTCTCTCTCCCTAAGTCTCCCTCCTCTCTTCTCTCTCTCTCTCTCTCTCTCTCTCTCTTTCTCTCTCCCTAAGTCTCACTCCTCTCTTCTCTCTCTCTCTCTCTCTCTCTCTCCCTCTCTCTCTCCCTCTCCCTCCCTCTCTTTCTTTCCCTCCCTACTCTTTTCTCTCATTGCCGCGAGGAGACTCTCTTCTCTCTCTCCCTCTCTCAGCTCTCTCTTTCTTTCCCTCCCTACTCTTCTCTCTCATTTAAGGAGCCTCTATTCTCTCTCTTAATCTCTTGTCTCTCTCCCTCTCTCTCTTTCTCTCCCTCCCTACTCTTCTCTCTCATTTCTCATTCTCTCTCTCCCTCTCTCTCTTTCTCTCCCTCCCTACTCTTCTCTCTCATTTCTCATTCTCTCTCTCCCTTTGGCAGCCACGTCTCAGCTCTCTCTTTCTTTCCCTCCCTACTCTTCTCTCTCATTTAAGGAGCCTCTCTTCTCTCTCTTAATCTCTTGTCTCTCTCCCTCCCTACTCTTCTCTCTCATTTCTCATTCTCTCTCTCCCTTTGGCAGCCACGGCCCCAAAGAGCCCCTCTTCTCTCTCTTAATTTCTCTCTTTCCCTCTCTCCTCTCACCACGTTTCATTGTGATAAACATCTCTCTCTCTCCCTCTCTCTCTTTCTCTCTCTCCCTCTCACTCTTTCCCTCTCTCTCTCTTTCTTTCTCTCTCCCTCTCTCTCCCTACTCTCTCCCTCCCTCAAGTAGCCACGGTCGCCAGGAGACCCTCTTCTCTCTCTTAATCTCTCTCCCCCTCTCTCCTCTCTCTTTCTTTCCCTCCCTACTCTTCTCTCTCATTTAAGGAGCCCCTCTTCTCTTTGTGAATCTCTCTCTCTCTCTCCCTCTCTCCTCTCTCTCTTTCTCTCCCTCCCTACTCCTCTCATTTCTCATTCTCTCTCTCCCTTTGGCGGCCATGGCCGCCAAGAGCCTCTCTTCTCTCTCTTAATTTCTCTCTTTCCCTCTCTCCTCTCTCCTCTCTCTTTCTCTCCCTCCCTATTCTCTCATTTCTCAAATTTACAAACTCAAATATAAATAAGAAACTAATTAAAATAGAACTCAAAAACTCAAATAAGAAACTAATTTAAAAAGAATTGTAATGCCTTCTAAAAGACCCCCCTCCTCAAAAACTTTAACAATAAACTAATTGAAAAAGAATTATAAGTAAAGAAAAAGAATTACAAGACGAATTTTAAGAAATAGAACTCAAAAACTTTAACAAGAAATAATTGAAAAAGAATTGTAAGTAAAGAAAAAGAATTACAAGACGAATGAAAAAGAATGCAAGTACTTGGAAAAAATGAAAAAAGTAAGGCTCCGCTCATCCTTTCTCTTCAGCTCTTGGTTGCTTTAATGAAATGAGGAGAGAGTAAGAATGAATGAATGGAAAGAAGAGTATATACAAGAAAAACTAGCCCACTCCTCCTACGCATAAATTTGAATTTTCAAAAAAGAGAGGGAAATTTGAATTCATTATAAATTTGAATTCAAATGTGTTCAACATTCTTCTCATACTTTCTTCTCATATGTTCCTTTTGAATTCAAATTTGTGTTCAACATTCTTCTTGATACTTTCTTCTCATAAGTCCCTTTCATTCTTCTCGTAAGTCAAATCTTATTTGTCGCTCTTGCTCATGATAGTAAGTCAAATCTTATTTGTCGCTCTTGCTTGTGATAGTAATCTTATTTGAGCAAGAATCTTATTTGTCGCTTTTGCTTGTGATAGTCATCTTATTTGAGCAAGAATCTTATTTGTCGCTCTTGCTCGTGATAGTAAGTCAAATTGGAGAGATATTGAAGGCATTTGGCATGGCTGAGTGCAAGACAATTGGTACCCCTATGGAGGTTGATGCGAAGCTCTCAAACGAGGATTCATTACCACTAGTGGATGAAGTGAAGTACAGAAGGCTTGTGGGCAGCTTGATTTACCTGTGCAGCACACGGCCGGACATCAATTTTGCGACTGGTGTACTAAGTAGGTTTTCTAATAAGCCCCGGGAGAACCATTGGAGGGCAGGGATGCAGGTGCTGAAATACATCAAGGCACACTTGATTATGGCATCACCTATACCAAGGGCAACATCTTGACCGGATTCTGTGACTCAGATTGGGTAGGAGACGTGGATAGCAGGAGATCAGTGACAGGGTACTATTTCTCACTTTAGCAAGAAGCAACCCATAGTTGCTCTTTCTTCTACCGGGGCCGAGTACAAATCTGCATGCTTTACTTCTTGCAAGGCAGTGTGATTGAGGAGGATTATGGGGAACATGGGTGCAGTGCAGAACAAGCCTATGCAGTTATCATGTGACAATCAGAGTTGCATGGCGATTGCAAAGAACTCGCTGTTCCACGCTCGCACAAAACACATTGAGATTCAATATCACTTTGTACATGAGCTCATCATGGATGGAGAGGTCGACTTGGTGTACTATCCAACTACAAAGAGTGGACATCTTCACGAAGGCTCTTGGAAGAGATTTGCTGGAGAGGCATCTTCATCGAGCGACTTGGCATTGGGCCGAAAAAGTAAGTTCACTTGCAGGTGGACATTGAGGGGGGGTGTTAGATATCAATGCTCCACTCTCGTGTAACTACGCAGGAACCAACTAACTCTACTTGTAGGCCCCCCATATGAGGAGAAGGCATTTGAGTAGCTCGGTTATCCAGTAGGTCCTAGTTTGGACACCAGATGGGGGCCATATGTGGCCTGATGGCTGGATGGCTTCAGATAGAGTTGGCACCCGACAACTTGGCTACATGCAAGTGCGGGAAGGCATCTGTAGACTGACCGTACTGAGGGTCGATGGAGCATTTCTCGAGGCAGACCATTCTTGAGTTACGGGGTTCATTTGGAGCCTCAGATGATCCCGGATGGTGGCTCTGGGTGAATGGCGACCGTACGTCAGTTGCTCTATTTTGCGCACCGGTTCTATCATATGGTCGGTGGCTTTCGGGACCAACAACCCCCAGTCGACCGTTTTGGGTGGACTGGGTCGGTCACCCAATTGAGCCTAATCGACTATGACTGGTGGCTATATAAGAGCAAGCCTGTGAAGCCCATTTCATCACTGGCTATAGCAACCCTGATTCCTTAGCATCCACAGCCTCCGTCTTCTACTGTTTCCAGCATGCCATCGAAGCTTCTTTCACAAGAGTGCACGGTTGGGAGGCAGCGCCATCTATCGTATTAGTTCTACACAGTAATCAAATTTTTGATTCTCCGCACTATCTTGTTTTCTCTCTTGCATATGAGATCCTATTATTTGTTGAGCATAGACTTTGTATTATTTTCGTACAGGTATAGGCATCAGTATATACGGCACCTATACTGACAAAAATAAAGTTTTCCTTTGTTTTTGGATTTCCTAAAACTTATAGTACTTCTCTCACTTTTAGTTTCTTACTAGGTTTAATAAATGATGACTTGTATTGGATTATAAAATCTTGTTAGATATCAATGCTCCACTCTAATGTAACTATGCGGGAACCAACTAACTCTACTTGTAAGCCCCCCATATGAGGAGAAGGCATTTGAGTAGCTCAGTTATCCAATAGGACCTAGTTTGGACACTAGATGGGGGCCATGTGTGGCTTGATGGCTGGATGGAGTTGGCACACTGCCAACTAGGCTATATGCAAGTGCAGGAAGGCATCCCATGACTGATCGCATTGAGGGTAGACTGAGCATTTCTCGGGGCAGCCCACTCTCGAGTTGTGGGGCCCCATTTGGAGCCCGAGATGATCCTGGATGGTTCTGGGCCCCGAATGGATTTTGTAGGTCAGTTGCTCTATTTTATGTCACGGTTCTATTATGTGGTCGGTGGGACCGACTCCCAGTCAACCATTTTGGGTGGACTGGGTCGGTCACCCAATTGGGTCTAACCGACTACAACTAGTGGCTATATAAGAGCAAGCTTGTGAAGCCCATTTCATCACTGGCTATAGCAACCCTAATTCCTTAGCATCCTGCCTCTGTCCTCTACTGTTTCCAACTCGCCATCGAAGCTTCTTTCACAGGAGTGCATAGTTGGGAGGCAGTGTCGTCTATTGTATGAGTTCTATAGTAATCAAATATTTGATTCTCCATACTATCTGTTTCTCTTTCTTGCGTACGAGATCCTGTTATCTGTTGAGCACAGATGTTGTATTGTTTTCTTACATGGTATCAGAGCTTGGACTCTAGTAAGAAGATTTGGTAGTGTGTTTCTATTTGCGAGCAGATTGTGAGAGATGGCCCAACCTGCAAGACTGCAAATCCCACCGTTCGGCGAAAGCAGAAAGTTGGATGGCTCTAACTATCCACTCTGGAAGTTCAACATCCTAAGTGCATACGAGCTTTGGGATACTACTACTGCGGTGGACGTGAAGCCGGTTGTGAGATCAGATCCAGCCAATGCAGCACAACAGATAGTACCAACTGCGGATGAGATTCTTGCGTGGACAAGAAGAAATGCAAATGCACTGTGTTCTATTATCTGTAGTGTAAGTGATTCCATCATGGCATTAATTCAACATGTCACTGTTGAGATATCGAGCTCCACTCGCGATATGCCAGGGTGACCGTTGTGCATTTATGTCACCGACTTGTTAGCTGCAGATGCGGTTGGTACACCGCCCACGAATAATAGCTGGATGACAGCTATCCTTATCTACTCTAGTTTGTGGCTCAGTTAGTATGCCACCTTAGTTAGTTGAGTTTAGTTTGAGACCCACATATAGGGTTCTTCTATTTCTTTGTACTTGAGTTCTTTTGGCTTTCACAACTAAGAAGAAGAAAACTATTTTCAGCCTCCACCTTTGTGTGTATTCCCCCATTGTGCATGTGAGAAAGCCGCAAGTGAGACTCCTTCCCTCTCTCCCACTATCTTCACATGGTATCAGAGCCTTGTTCGTGGTAAGGAGCTCAAGAAAGCAAACCAAGTTCCTGGTGTCCTGGTAAGAGGACCAGTGTTGCTTTCCTATTTTGAGTTTGGGAGAAAATCTCTGCAGGTAGCACAACCAAAAGTGTAAGAGTGCACTGTCTCAGATTGAGATGCCCTTCACGGTGTGGCGAGAGCGCAGTATATGCTGCAGGGAAAGGCGAAGCCCCTGGTGACTTTATTTTTATGATTCGAGGCCATTTCGGGGCCCGTTTTGAAGGCAGAAGTTCTTCGCAGGCACTCAGAAAGCATCTGATTCTCTTTCACAGATTGTCATTGAAAAGCTTGACAAGAACAACTTCCAAGCATGGAAGTTTAGAATGACAAATTTCCTTATGGGAAAAGACTATTGGGAGTTCATTACAGGAAATGAAGAAGAACCTGTTCTTCCTAATGTTCCCAATCAGCAGGAAATGCAGGCATTTAAAGGATGGCATGAGAGAGCTAGGAAAGTTATGTACTGGCTGTCTATCAGTATTTCGGACTCTATGATTGTGCATATTCAAGATGCAAGTACGCCAAAGGAGGCATGGGATACTTTGGCAAAAATGTATAGCACAAATACGCAAGCCAGGAAAATGCAGCTCAAACAGGAGTTGCACAATGTGCAGAGAGAAAATTTGAGCATAAATGACTACCACATGAAGGTGAAGAAAATTGCAGATGCACTTGCTTCCATTGGGTCACCAGTGGAAGATGATATCTAGTTTCTGTGACCTTGAATGGTCTAGGAAAGGATTATGCATAGTTCCGGACATCCATTGCCATCCATGAAAAATTTCCTGATTTTGAAGAGTTGTTTGCTCTTCTAATTTCTGAAGAGCAGAGAAATGGGGGTCCATCTTCTTCAGGAGGAACTTCAAAAGAAACTGTCTTCTACTCAAGTGTTGGAAGAGGTAGAGGCAGAGGTAGAGGAGGCCGATCTGCAGGCCGTGGTAGAAATCAGAATATGTAGCAAACTCAAGAAAACCAGTCCTATGCAGGAGGACGTGGTAACTCTAGAGGCAAGGGGAGCCAAAGAGGCCGTGGTGGATGGCAGAGAGGCCAAAATGCAAACAGCAATGTTAAATTCTACTATTGTGGTAAAATGGGTCATATGGCTAAGGACTGCTGCAAAAAGCAGAATGACATTATGAATGGAAAATTGCAGCAAGGCAATTATGCATCTTCTAGTAGACAGGGTGATGACAGAAATGAGCATCTATTTATGGTGCAGCATATGACCAACTCTGTGACAAGTGCAGAAGAACGAAATGATGTGTGGTATGTTGACTCAGGTGCGTCAAACCACATGACAGGTCATGCAGAATGGATGCAGGATGCAAGGAAAATGGAAAAGCCAGGATTTGTGGAGACTGGTGATGATACTGCACATCCTATTATGCAGATTGGTAAAATTCCTTTGTCTATGCAGGATGGGAAAAAGAAATACTTGTCCGATGTATTTCATGTCTCGAACATCACCAAGAACCTGGTTTCTATTGGTCAAATGGTTGAGCAGGGCTTGCAAGTCAGATTTAATCCTCATGGATGCTTTGTTGAGGATATGAAAAATAACGGTCGCTTAATAGCAAAAGGAAAGAAGAAGGGCAGGATGTTTATGTTGGATGCGGACATGCCTGAATTGAGTGTAGCAATGTTTGCACATGGGACCGGTGTAGTTGCAGATATTGATATCTGGCACAAACGCATTGGTCATGTTAATATACAACGACTTAAATCAATGCAAGCCCAAAATATTGTTGCAGGATTGCCTAAATTCAAGGTTGCAGAAATGCACAAGGTTTGTGAAGCCTATCAATTTGGGAAACAGGCAAGGAAACCTTTTCCTAGGCATGTTCAAGAGAGTAAAAAGCCATTGGAATTAATCCACTCTGATGTGTGGACTACTAAAGCTGCATCTATTGGAGGTTGTCACTATTTTGTCACATTTATTGATGACTTCAGCAGAAAACTTTGGGTGTATTTTATGAAAAAGAAAAGTGAAGTGTTTGGGCACTTCAAAGCTTTTAAAGCTATGGTTGAAAAAGAAACAGGCCTGCAAATAAAATGCCTAAGGTCGGATGGAGGGGGAGAGTACCTCTCAAATGAGTTTGCAAGGTTCTTGCAGGAGCATGGTATAAAGCAGCAATATTCATGCAGTCATACCCCACAGCAAAATGGAATTGCAAAAAGGAAAAACATGCATATTGGAGAGGTATCTCGGGCCATGCTAAATGAAAAAGATCTACCTGATTATTATTGGGCTGAAGCAATTGCTACAGCAGTTTATATAATGAACAGGACTCCCACTGCAGCAATACATGGCATGACGCCAGAGGAGATGTATACTGGTAGGAAACCAGACATTTCTCATTTGAAAATTTTTGGTTGCATTGCCTATGTCCATGTGCCAGATGAGTTGAGGTCCAAGTTGGATCCAAAAGCTGAGAAGTGCGTCTTTATTGGTTATTCTCTGCAGCAGAAAGGGTATAGATGCTATAACCCTTCTACACGTAAGTTCACAGTGAGCAGAGATGTTGTTTTTGATGAGATGAGCAGCTGGTATAAACCAGTAAATGTGATGATTGATGTAGATGCACAAAATGGTAATGCTGCACAGAATTCACAGCAGCAATCACAAAATATCAGTGGACCTGCAGTGTCCTCTAGCAGTGGTTCACATTCTTCGCCATGGACAGGCAGGAGAATCTCCTCAAAGTAATGCAGAGAGTGGTATGTAGTTATCACGAAAAGGAAAAGAAAAGGTAGATCAGCCCATGTTTGATGTGAATGCAGGTCACTCTTATGTGGATGGTGAATCCAGTGGCTCAGAACAGAGCATTGATGATGAGTTGGGTATTCCTTTTGTTGTTACACTTGGAGTAAGGAAGACCAGGGATGTTTTGAGATCACCTGGAAGTGAGCCTATTTTGCGCAGGTCTACCAGGGTTAGGTATCCTGTGGATAGGCTGAAATATGATGGATTTACAGCCACTCACTATGCCTATATGGTCAAAGTGATACACGAACCAAAACCCACTTCTTTTGAGCAAGCCATGGGAAATGAAAAATGGGAGAAAGACATGGATGAAGAAATGGATGCCTTGGAAGCAAATGCTACATGGGAATTGGTGCCCTTGCCTAAAGACAAGAATGCAATTGGCTGTAAGTGGGTTTATAAGATCAAGCACAATGCAGATGGTTCTGTGAATAGATACAAGGCAAGATTAGTTGTCAAGGGGTATGCACAGACATATGCCATTGATTATGAAGAAACTTTCAGCTCGGTTGCAAGGATGGCAACCATAAGAGCAGCCATTGCTATGGCTACATCAAAGGGATGGTCTTTACATCAGATGGATATAAAGAATGCCTTCTTGCATGGTGATTTGCAAGAAGAGGTCTTTATGGAGCAGCCAACAGGTTATGTTCATGCTATTCATCCTGAGTTTGTTTGCAGGTTGAAGAAAGCCTTGTATGGCTTGAAGCAAGCACCTAGAGCATGGCTTGACAAGATAGGACAGTATCTTGTCACTATTGGCTTTCAGATTTCCAAGGCAGATTTCTCACTCTATGTGAGAAAAACAGAGAAAGGGATTATGCTGCTTGTCATTTATGTTGATGATTTGATCATCACAGGTGATAGTGATGAAGATATCCTTCATGTGAAAATGCTATTGAGGCAGAAGTTTGAGATGAAGGATTTGGGAGAGCTGTGTTATTTCTTGGGCATTGAGGTGATTAGATCACCAAGTGGGATACAGCTCTTGCAGAGGCAGTATGGATTGGACATGCTGTCCAAATATGGGACGACAGGCTGTAAGCCTATTTCAGTTCCTTTGGAGCAGAATGTGAAGCTGAGCACAGATGCAGGTGAGCTTCTAGAAGACCCTACTATGTACAGACGCATAGTAGGAAGTTTGATTTGTATGACTATTACCAGGCCAGATTTAAGCTATGCTTTTGGATTGGTAAGTCAGTTTATGCAGGCTCCAAGGAAAACACATTTGGATGCGGCTAGACGCATACTCAGGTATGTGAAGTCCACATTGCAGTATGGACTATTTTACGAGGCGGGGGTTCAGATACAGTTGCATAAATACACTGATGCTGATTGGGCTGGTAGTATTTCTGATAGATGATCTACCAGTGGATATGTGTTCTCTTTTGGGAGTGCTACAGTCACTTGGAGCAGCAAGAAACAGCCTACAATTGCCTTCTCGAGCACAGAGGCTGACAGAGGCTGAGTACAGGGGTGCAACAATGGCTGCATGTGAGGTAGCTTGGTTGCATAAGCTACTTTATGATATGCATCAGTCTACAGATGGGCCAGTTTTCATTTATTGTGACAACATGAGCAGTATACACTTGGCAAAGAACCCAGTCTTTCATGCTAGAAAAAAGCACATTGAGGTGCATTATCACTATGTGCGGGAGAAGGTTTTACTAGGTCTTATTGATCTAGTTTATGTCAGCACAGAGGATCAGGTTGCTGACATATTCACGAAAGCATTGGGCGCAGAGAAGTTGCACAAGTTCAGAGACCTGCTTGGTGTGTAGGAATTGGGATTGAGCTCGAGGGGGAGTGTTGAGATATCGAGCTCCACTCACGATATGCCAGGGTGACCGTTGTGCATTTATATCACCAACTTGTTAGCTGTAGATGCGGTTGGTACACTGCCCACGAATAATAGCTGGATGACAGCTATCCTTATCTACTCTAGTTTGTGGCTCAGTTAGTATGCCACCTTAGTTAGTTGAGTTTGGTTTGAGACCCACATATAGGGTTCTTCTATTTCTTTGTACTTGAGTTCTTTTGGCTTTCACAACTAAGAAGAAGAAAACTATTTTCAGCCTCCACCTTTGTGTGTATTCCCCCATTGTGCATGTGAGAAAGCCGCAAGTGAGACTCCTTCCCTCTCTCCCACTATCTTCACAGTCACCACAGCGGAGGAGGCATTGACGGTCTTGAAAAATTAGTACGAGACCATGAATCAGATGTAGATTCAAAATCTGGAGACTCAACGTGCGAACGAGAAATTTTCTGAGTCTGAAGCGGCAAAGAAGTTCATCACCAGGGTGAAGAATCTGCGCGATTAGATGACTACGATTGGCATCACCATCACCAACGAGAATCTAGCAAGAAGGTGAATACGGATTCTCCCACCAAAGTATGACGGTCTTGTTATGATGCTAAATACGCAAAACAGAAATCCACCCCTCAACTTTTAGGATTTTAGTGTGATGCTTCTGGAGGAGGAGATGCATCAAAAGACAAGGACTGGAGAAGATTTGGCTTTCTGGACTGGATCAAAGAAAGGTAAGGGTAAAGACTCTAGTAACCCATCTTCTTCTGATAATAAAAAGAGAAAGAAGAAGATCAAGTGCTTCTATTGCAACAAGGTAGGGCACAAGCAGAATGAGTACCGAAAGAAGATTGCAGATGAGAAGAATGGAGTAAAGAAAGAGTCTAGCAACAGCATGCAGGCAGTACCAGTAGAGCTGTTCATAGCAATTGAGGAGATTTGCATGGAGGCAGTTCATGTACCTGCGGATGAACCTTGGATTATTGACAATGGTGCATCGTGCCACATGACCAGTCAAAAGGATTAGTATACCTCTCTACAGCCGGTAGGGAATGACATCCTAGTAGCAGTCAGCAATGATGCAAAATGTCCAGCAAAAGGAAAAGGTACAATAGTCTCAAGTCAGATGGAGTTGTAAAACAGTTGTTTGATGTTCTTTATGTGCCAGATATCAAGCAGAACTTGTTGTCCATTTCTATGATCATGGATTGAGACTCAAAGTTCAATTCGATAAGAATGGCGCACAGACTTTGGATCTTCAAGGGAAGGTCATTGGTAAAGGTACAGATGTGAAGAACACTAAGCTGTGGCATGAGAGGTTTGGTCATCTAAACCTTAGTTCTTTGAAGGAGATGCATAAAAGTGGAATGATTTCACACCTACCAAAAATTACAAATCTGCTCGATGTATATGAAGCTTGCATGATGGGAAAGCAGCATCAGCATCCCTTTCCTAAAGAGGCTAGTAGGGCAAAGGCTCCTCTACAGCTCGTTCACATGGACCTCTATGAAAAGATGGAGATGAAAGCTTTGGGTGGTTCCTACTACTTCATGATGCTGATCGACGACTACAGTAGAAGGATATGGATATACTTCTTGAAGACTAAAGACAAGGCTTTTAGTAAGTTCAAGGAATGGCATGTAATGGTCCAGAAAGCAACGGGGAGGAAGGTGAAGAAATTGAGATCAGACAGAGGTGGAGAGTTCACATCAACTGAATTCGAAAGTTACTACAAAAGTCACGGGATCAAGAGGCAGAAACCCCCGCCACATACATCACAGCAAAATGGAGTAGTAGAGTGCAAGATGCGTATCATCTGCGAAATGGGAAGGAGTATGATGAAAGGGAAAGATTTGCTAAAGACTTTCTGGACTGAAGCATGTAACATGGCAGTTTACATTCTGAATCATAACTACATGAAGGCTGTGAATGGGATGACTCCACTGCAAGCCTTTTCTGGTAAGAAACCTTCAGCTGCACATTTCAAAGTTTTTGGATGTGACTGTTTTGTGCATGCGCCTGATGCTAATAGAACCAAATGGGAACCGAAGAGCCAAAAGTGTATTTTCTTAGGCTACAGTGAAGAGGTGAAGGGTTACCGTCTCTATGACCCTGTTACCAAGAAGGTAATAGTAAGTCACGATAAGGTCTTCTCAGAACAGTCACATCAATTAGAGGAGGACGCTTCCTTCCCAGACAACCAGGACCAGGATATCGATCCAATACCACCACCAACAACAGACCAAACTCCCCCAATGGTGCTTGGGAGGATTCAAGATAAAGAGGATAAAGAAGAGCCTGCAGAACCACAATGGCAACGGCCATTCCTGAAGTGGGTAAAGCAGCTTTTGGATGGTAGAGAACCTCCAGCCATTGAGGAGAAACCATCCAAACACTACCGGTCCAAGAGATTAGAGAAGCAAAGAAGGGTGCAAGAACACTTGGTCAACTACGCTTTGATGAAAGAAGTGATCCGTGTTGATGAACCCAAGTGTCTTGAAGAGGCACAAGGTGATGATAGGTGGATGGAGGCTATGCACTCAGAATATGGCTCTATTATGAATAACAACACTTGGGACCTTGTGGATCATCCACCAAAATGCAAGGTAATCGGCACCAAGTGGGTGTACAAGATCAAGTACAAGGCTGATAGCACGTTGGATAAGTAAAGGCTCGACTCATGGCAAAAGGATTTGCACAGGTACATGGTTTTGATTATCAGGATACTTTTGCTCCCACAGCTCAACTAACCACAATTCGTAGTGTTTTGGCATTAGCTGCCCAGGGAAGTTGGCCCGTGTTTCAGATGAATGTAAAATCTGCCTTTCTGAATGGAGATCTCAAGGAGGAAGTATACATGGAACAACCACCAGGTTTTGAGATCCTTGGTTCAGAAGGTAAAGTCTATAAACTGAAGAAGGCACTTTATGGGCTGAAGCAGGCCCCACGAGCATGGTACTAGTGGATTGATGCCTACTTTCTGCAAAATAGGTTTAGGAGCCCATCTAATGCAAATTTGTATATCTTCAGAGAAGGAGGCAAGTGTATGATCGTGGTCCTTTATGTGGACAACCTTGTCATAACGGGGAACCATGAAGAGAAGATCTCACAGACAAAGCATTTGCTAGGAAGAGAGTTTGAAATGACAGATCTCGGATTGATGCATTTATGTTTGGGGATTGAAGTTTGGCAAGAGCCAAAATAGAACTTCATTTCACAGCTGAAGTATGCTGGGAGATATTGAAGGCATTTGGCATGGCTTTCAGTTGGTACCCCTATGGAGGTTGATGTGAAGCTCTCAAATGAGGATTCATCACCACTGGTGGACGAAGTAAAGTATAGAAGGCTTGTGGGCAGTTTGATTTACTTATGCAACATGCAGTCGGATATTAGCTTTGCGACTAGTGTACTAAGTAGGTTTTCCAATAAGCCCCGGGAGAACCATTAGAGGGCAGGGATGCGGGTGTTGAAATACATCAAAGGCACACTTGATTATGGCATCACCTATACCAAGGGCAACATCTTGACTGGATTTTGTGACTAGGATTGGGCAAGAGATGTGGACAGCAGGAGATCAGTGACAAGTTACTGTTTCTCACTTGGATCTAGAGCTGTGTCATGGGTCAGCAAGAAGCAACCTACAGTTGCTCTTTCTTTTACTGAGGCTGAGTACAAATTAGCATGCTTTGCTTCTTGCAAGGCAGTGTGGTTGAGGAGGATTGTAGGGGACATGGGTGTAGTGCAAAAAAGCCTACGCAGTTATCATGTGATAATCAGAGTTGCATGGTGATTGCAAAGAACCCGGTGTTTCATGCTCGCACAAAACACATTGAGATTCAATATCACTTTGTACGCGAGCTCATCATGGATGGAGAGTTCGACTTGGTATAGTGTCCGACTACAGAGAATGCTGCGGACATCTTCACGAAGGCTCTTGGAAGAGACTTGCTAGAGAGGCATCTTCATCGACTTGGCATTGGGCCGAAAAAGTAAGTTCACTTGCGGGTGGACATTGAGGGGGGGTGTTAGATATCAATGCTCCACTCTCATGTAACTACGCGGTCCAACCAGCTAACTCTACTTGTAAGCCCCCCATATGAGGAGAAGGCATTTGAGTAGCTTGGTTATCGAGTAGGATCTGGTTTGGACACCAGATGGGGGCCATGTGTGGCCTAATGGCTGGACGGAGTTGGTACACTACTAACTAGGCTACATGTAAGTGCGGGAAGGCATCCCATGACTGACTGCATTGAGGGTAGATGGAGCATTTCCTAGGGCAGCCCACTCTCGGGTTGCGGGGCCTGTTTGGAGCCCCAGATGATCCCGGATGGCTTTGGGCGAATGGATTCCATAGGTCAGTTGCTCTATTTTATGCCATAGTTCTATCGTGTGGTCGGTGGCCTATTTCGAGACCAACCCCTAGTCGACCGTTTTGGGTGAACTGGGTCAATCACCCAATTGGGTCTAACCGACTACGACTAGTGGCTACATTAGGAAAAAAGGGAGCTCATTTTGGGGCCTTTTACGGTTTGGAAAAATAAGCTCTCAACCAATCAATAGAAGGCCAACGTAACGTTGAAAATTCACGAAAATAAGAGAAAATAGAAAAAAGAAACAATACTTTATGTAAGTACAAGCATGCTACATTAATGAGGAGATTGGTTTTTTATTCTTAGAAGATCTTTGGACAAGAAGATAGAATCTAAACAGACATTTTATCTGACAAGATCCTTCCCGCTTCCACCTTCCTTTGAATTTTCAAATGTTGTGCCGCCTTTCGTGCGAAAGGTCTACCATTCTACACCATTGCCTCATTGTGCAACAGCCTTTCTTTAACTGCTCCCTTGATCCTGTTTGGCGTAGAGTAAGATGTTTCTCGTCAACTGTCTATTTGCCCACTTTCTCTTTCTTGAAACTTCAAATTGTTATCTTAGTTACATTACTTTGCTATTGTTACAGATTCAGAAAATCTCCATGGTGAACCAAAACCACGGCCGTTCTTGTGGAAGACGCTCTGTGGATGATAATGCTACGAAGGCAGAATTATACCAAACATCCTTATCCCGTCGACCTGCTTCTTCTATTTCGTCGGTAGAGAATTCAAGTACAGTCAAAACAGAAGGAACTTGGGAAAGGTTTAGTGTTTCGAAAGGAGCATGGGTGCTCATGCAACCTAGCAAAAGAAAAAGACCCCAGACAAAAAACATTTTCTTGGCATCATGGAAGGGAAGAGTACGAGATTTTAAAATCACCAAAGGGAAGATATCCGTGAAAGAAGTTTTGATTCAGCATGTGTACATGCATAAAGAACTTGTCTTGCGAGACTATCCAAAAAATCTTCTGCAACACAGGCCTAATTGTATATTTTTCTATTGTGGTTTTTTTCTTCATGAGGTGTATGGATTTTTAAGATGAAGCTTTCTCTCTTAACTTATTGACATTCTTGTGTTGTTTTATTTCAGATTTATATCCTTCATCGTATGAGACATGGCAAAACATCGATTGTATTCTGGGATTTATAGATGTTCTGCATGGATCGATAGGAGAACAACAATACCAAGGTCGATGTGCAACAGAGCTAGCTCAATCGGGTATATTTTTTACTGATCATTTTTATCAGTTGCTGGACAAAGCTAACACACATGGTGTATTAATAAAATAAGACCTTCTGGTGTGGAATTCGGTGGATTTGGCCTCACCCACATTCTACTGTTACAGAGGCATATAGGGCGAAGCTTTTTACAGAAGTACAGAAAGCTCTGAGGCCCAATATTGCCACTAGGATAGTAAAAATTTCTTTGTGCATGCCTCTCACAGTTTTTGTAGACTTGTTTAATACCTTTCCAGTAAAGGTTTCAAAAACAATGTTCACAGTTAAAGCAACAAATTCGGCATGCATGCCACAATTTTTGGATAAAGGTTGGGATAAGAAGACATGTAGTTCAGTGTTTTGTGAGGTGGTCCAACCTTCTATGCAACTGAAGTACATGGTTGCATCACAAAATTTTATTTTCTCTTTTTATTACAAGCGCAGTCGAATGCTAGGCACAAAGCTTGTCCCAATGGACCAAGATGAAGAGTCTTTTGGTGCACAAAATAAACTTATTGATATTGATGTTGTTGAGAATGGTGATGTGGTAGCCAATATCTCGTTAAGAGAATGTTGCTCCCTAGCTCAATTGCACAGTGACATTCTGTTTGAGACTGAAGGTTCTATCTCAAACGACTTTTTATTTATCTACAAGAACAGAAAGGTACACCCCATCTGATTTATCCTAGTCTCATTAAGCATTGCTATTAGTTTAATTTACCACTCTAATTCATATTGCTTTTTTGCAGTTACTTAGAAGAAGAGAGAGCTCAGTTAAATGCAAAGACATAGAAAATTTTAAAATTGAGATAACACAGACTCCATAAAGAAAGGTTTTGTATTCAATCAAGTAAGATTTTGTACAGAATTGTTTAGCTGAATCTGTAGAACATATTTCTAACATCCATTTTCTATTTATGTATAGTTTCATCCAGAGGCTGCTCTACATTTTCTGGAGGATCTTCTCTCTGCTGCTCCATCCTGTCTGTGCTCCCCATCCTGTCTCCTCCACTGCCCCAGAAGCCTCTCTTTGCTGCTTCTCCACCTTCTCCTCAACATCAGCAGCAGGTCTTTGCTCCTGTGTCTGCTCCTCCTCAGCACTCTGTGATTGCTCCTGTGGCTTCTGGTCCTCAGCATTAGGTGCTTCATATGTGGGATCAAGGTGTATGACACCTTCTTGTACTTTAGAGCTTTCACCCAGCTCCACAGTAGCTGGTACAATAGGTTTGGGGGAGGCATAGCTCAAAAACCTCCAAATTGTATGAGCTCTAAAATTATGTACATAGTTGGGGCTGAAGCTATCCTCTTTCATCTGCAATGGTAGAGGATAATTTAGAACACTTTGTATCATTATGAATTATCTTCAAGCTAAATGAAAAGTATTTTTCCTTACCAGATCTGGCTGTTCCTTTTCAAAGTAGCTTGAAAGTATATATTTTGCATTGATTAGCACCCTCCATCCATAGCTACTTGAATCATTTTGTTGTGGTGTCTGTACAGTTAGAAAAAAATGTTAGAAACTGTGAGCATCAGCACAAAACAAAATTATTCAATAAGTTCAAAGACATAGCATTTAATAGACTTTTTACCTCTAGACTTATTGGCTCTATTGAATCCAACAGAGAGACATTTGGAGGACAATGATCCAATGCATCTAATAGCCTTCTAATACAACTGCAATATGTATAATTTATTTAGTATGGTATCAAAATAATGAAGTTTTAAGTTCAAAAAGCACACACAGCACTTACAATTTTAGCTCTCTGTGTGTGTTTTTTAGAGAGTTGAATAGAAAGCATTGCTTTTGCTGGATGTCAATAGACACAAAACTCCAGTGGTCATTGCATAAGGAAAAAAGCATAAGAAAATGAAAGGCTACAAGAGTTCCCAATATTAAAGAAGAATCTTAAAAGAAGTAGTCACCCACATACCTGCTATGGTATGGAAGTAGCAAAATGTCAATTACTTCAAAATTGCAGTGTTTGAACCAGCTGGAAATACTCATGGGAGTCTCCTTTGCATCTCTTAATCTAGAAGAAATGGCTGGATCAACAATATGGACTGTATGTTGTACAGAGGGGTGAAGCCAGCTTCTCATCATGCTGCATAGGATCAGAACATAATTAGGGTAGGTTATAAAGGAGTTACAAGGAGGATTGATTTGCAAAAAATGTAAAATTTAAAGACACTTACTAGAGCATTGCAAGAATGATAGTATCTGAGCAATACTCATTCTTGTTAGCCAATGCTGCTAAGCATTGTTTTGTCAAATCAAAATCATTGACTGAAACTTCATCCTCAATATGTACAACTACATCAGGGCCCAGCTCCTTCAACCTTCTATGTATGTGTAGCTCCTTCTTTCCAGTCTCCACATCTATAACAGATTTTGTTTCTTTTATTTGCTGCTTCAGTGAGTCCTCATAAGCAGCCTTCCCTCTGGTGTTCTTTGAGTGTGTTACCTCAACAACCTTTACCTCATCAACCTTCACCTTCCTTGTAGGTGGAATTAGCAATATATCTCTCATTTTGATGTCCTGCCATTCCACAGGATGAACTAGCTTGTCATACCTCCATCTCACTCTGGACAAAGTGTTGAAATCTTTGGCCATCAAAGTCACCCTGTGAGCATGGGCTGCTACAAGCATTGCATCCTCAAAATATTTCTCCAGGTAATCCTCTGCCATTTCCTGCAAGGAAAGAATGGCAGTTCTATTCCACCTGAACCCAAGGTTCCAACTGTCACAAATTTCTCTCACCAGTCTTTGAAAGGGTGCTTTGGGTATTGCAAAGCCTATGGCTTTCTGTTGCCTCCTTATCTCCCTTAGCACACCTGCACCCTTATTCAATCTTTTGGCCTTTTGCTTGAGCAAGCTCATTGGCTTACCCTTCCTGCCATGTGAAGCTCTTCCCTTTGGAGGCACACTAAACTTCTTGGTACCTGCTCCAGCTGCTGTTGCTGCAAGACCTGGTCCTCTGCCAACTTGCCTTGCAGTTGATTTGGTTCTTGCCATCACTCTGAAAAACTGCATACAAAGGATTGGAAAGAGATCACAGACATGAAGAACATGTTCTAACAAAGAAAAGGCAATCACAGGGGTGGAAGAAGCCAAATAGAGAAATTTGCAATAAAATGCGATATGAGCAGTTTGGAATTTCAAACAGGTCCACATCGCATTTTGCTGCAAATTTTTTAAATGAAATGCTGGTGCACTCCTACAGTGATTTCTATGTTTCTCCAACCAAATACAGTATGAATGGAGGTTATGCAAGAAGATCACATGCAAATATCACACTTGAAGATCTGCATTCCTACAGTGATTTCTCTGTCTTGGTTTGAGCCTATGCATTTCCATACAGGATGTATTTTTTCTATTTTAGGCAAGAAGATTGCAGAGACTAAGGGGAGTCACAAAACCAGAACATGTTCTCACAAAGAAAAGGCAATCACAGGGGTGGAAGAAGCCAAATAGAGAAATTTGCAATAAAATGCGATATGAGCAGTTTGGAATTTCAAACAGGTCCACATCGCATTTTGCTGCAAATTTTTGAAATGACATTCTGGTGCACTCCTACAGTGATTTCTTTGTCTCTCCAGCCAAATACAGTATGAATGGAGTTTATGCAAGAAGATTACAGCTATGGAAGTCAAAAAACCAGAACATGTTCTAACAAAGAGAAGGCAATCACAGGGGTGGAAGAAGCCAAATAGAGAAATTTGCAATAAAATGCGATATGAGTAGTTTGGAATTTCAAACAGGTCCACATCGCATTTTGCTGCAAATTTTTTAAATGACATGCTGGTGCACTCCTACAGTGATTTCTATGTTTCTCCAACCAAATACAGTATGAATGGAGGTTATGCAAGAAGATCACATGCAAATATCACACTTGAAGATCTGCATTCCTACAATGATTTCTCTGTCTTGGTTTGAGTCTATGCATTTCCATACAGGATGTATTTTTTCTATTTTAGGCAAGAAGATTGCAGAGACTAAGGGGAGAACCCATTGTTACTGACCTAGAATCTATCTGTGGATGTGCTGTGCTGCTGAGGAGTAATCTGTGCTGAGGATGTGAACCTGTGCTGCTGGACAAGATGCTGATGCTGCAGAGTATGGAGGTAGGGAGGCAAGAGAGCATAGACTGGAGGGCAAGAGGTCTAAAACAGGATACCACAAATAAGTGCAAATAGAATTAAAGAATCACTAAATCCCACACGTGTGGAATCTAGTCGTTTTTCACACGTGTGGATGGGACGGGACCCAGATCTCTTGGAGTTTGAAATTTGGCACGTGTGAAAGTACACTTTATTCCTTGGAACTTGTGCCATTCATGATTTCATCATCAATACCACAACCACTTTTCCCTCCCCTGGATTCCAATCTTTCATCCCTGCCACGACCCTCGCATCTTCCATTTCCTTCTCTCTGATCCTTTCCTACCCAGCACACTCCATCCAGACTGCAACCTGCCTGAAGACAGTACTGCCAGATCTCTAGGTTACCTAGAGTGCAAAGTTCAAGCTAGAGAAAGAGCAGGAGATTTACCAGTGCAACTCAATCAGCATGGAAAAGGAAAAAAAAGGTCAGAATTCTAGTTTGGTTTCAATGTTTTTCAACATTTATTTCTTCCATCCATTGGATTTTTGATGTCCCAATGTCTTCACTCAACTCCATCCTTCTTCTTACATTTTCAATTAATACTGTTCAAGAATGTGGTAAATCACCCAGAAATTAGATTGTAGGTTGATATGAATAGAAACAAGAAATTTGCAACAAAATGCGAGGAGAGTGGTTTATAATTCTCTAAACAACCCATATCGCATTTTGCTGCAAATTCCTATTGTGGACTCCTTGCTCATGAAAAGTTCCACTCATTCCATTATTTCTCTTGCATATGAGATCATAGTGTCCAGGAATCACTGAGATGAACCAAGTGCTTGATTTGACATGCACATGAACAGAACTTGAGAATTTGCAACAAAATGCGAGGAGAGTGGTTTATAGTTCTCTAAACAGCCCATATCACATTTTGCTGCAAATTCCTGTTGTTGACACATTCCTCATGAATAGTTTCACTCATTCCATTATTTCTCTTGCATATGAGATCATAGTGTCCAGGAATCACTGAGATGAACCAAGTGCTTGATTTGACATGCACATGAACAGAATTTGAGAATTTGCAACAAAATGCGAGGAGAGTGGTTTACAATTCTCTAAACAGCCCATATCGCATTTTGCTGCAAATTCCTGTGTATTATTTGTTTCTCACTTCTACCTCATTAATTTGCTATCTTTAGCCCTGTGGAAATCTTCCTTGATGATGAGAAATGTTTTTGTTTTGGAACAGCTGGCTCCCAGGCCCCACCTTTCAAGAGGAAGCTGGACTTTTTTGCTGCTATTATTAGACCACAGCAATCACTAGGTGAGTGATGAGATGTCATGAAGGAATTATCTGGTGATATACAATGCATTCACTAATTGCATATGTCAGCATATAGAATTCATAGTATATAAGTTTTTGAACAGGCAAAAAAGAAGAGGCTAGAGCAGAGTGCTGATTCTTCCTTCAAAAAACAAATGGAACCAGAAGAGGACAGTTCTCCAGATTTGCTCCTATTTGAGTTTCTTCACAAATGCAAGGCTCAGAGTAACTTCCATATATACCACAGTATTTTCAACATGGAGTTCACAATGAGCTCTGTACTGGAGCAGCACAAAGATTTTCTTTCAGACTATTGGGATGCCTTCAAAGAACTGACAGAGGCAGGAAGAATTATGGGAGGAGAAAAGGTTTTTGTGCACCTAAATCATATTGTCTCCAATGACAGGCTGAGGTACCATGTGAACAGAAGATTTGACAGCCTGCCTGATCACTATAAATTCAACTGTACTTTGCACACCAGAAAGTGCAGAGTGCTGGAGGAGAGCATGGCATTATGTACATTGTCTTCAGTCAGGAGTCTTTGGATGAACAAGGGCAGGAAATAGAAGAAGAAGACACATCTGAAGCTTCTGAAAAGGAGGATGTTTCTTTGGTCACAGAAATGGCAGAGCAAGAAGAAGATATCAACCTTCAGGATGAGGGGCTGCAAGTGGCTGCTCTTGACCTTGTTCAACTGAGGACAAAAACTCTGAGGGGAGCAGAGCCAGTTGAAGATTTTGATGTTCAGAGCAGCAACTATGCAGTGCCCATGCTTCCAGGTGTGTTGATTGGTGGAAAGGATTATGTTTTCCTCCATGATATAGAGTGTATGTTTGATTTGAGGGAGGACTATGCCATTTCCCTTATTGCCCAGGCTTCAAGGCTTGACAAGGAGGTTGGCATAGAGGATGACCATTCACTGCTGGCTTTGGAAACAATGTTTGATCCTGTAGAGGCCCTTTCATTTTGTTTCAAAGAGGCTGAAAGTTTCCAAGAGCCAGATGAAGCTGCATTCCAGCTCACACAGGAAGCTATGAATCTCTCAGCACTATACACAGAAAAGCCTAGAGAAGAGGCTGGACAAGAAGGGAGAGGGATAAATCTTTGGAAAGATGAACTGCTTGTTGCTGATGAAAATGAGAAGGTACTTCAAATCATATACTTTGACTTCTGCTTAACTTTGGTTTTGTAGGTTGTGTATTGTCTCACTCCAATCCTTTGATATGTTGCAGCTACAAATTGAGGATGACACATTCCTCCAGAGATCAAGTGGAAGCAGGCAGGTTGGGTTTCGCAAAATGTCAGGCCTAGCTCATTATATTCATGATCTAGGCAGTGCCAAGATCTTGATTTACCATAGGCAGTTGAGCAACAATGGAGAAGCCATTGTTTACTTCCTAAAATGTTTGTCCAGGGCTTTAGGTGGACATGCTCTTTCATGGCAAAAGGAAAAGATCATTTTGATAGAGAGGTTGTCTGCCATAGATATATTTGGAGATTATGTGAATAAGCAGGCCTCTAGGGCCGCTTACTTTTTGTCTTACACTTCTTATGCATTAGCATGTGGTGTTAAGGACCCCAAATATCTGGAGGGCTATGGAAAACACCAGCTCGTAAGGTTTCGAGAGCCACCCATGATTGCATCAGGCCACACAGTCCAAGAAGAGGAACAGGTGGAGAGAGCTGAAGAAAAGGATAAAGAGACAGTCGACATCAAGCCAATAAAGAAGAAAAAGACTCCAATCAAGATCAAAAAGAGAGTTCCGATCGGCAGGCCCTGGGAGAAATAGGATTTAGTCATCGAATATAGCACAAACATTATATTAAATTTGAACTGATTTGTATAAAGTCTTTGATATCTGGTATGATCTTGTATAAATGATTAATAAGTTGATGATGAAATGATTTGTACATTTACATAGAGTGGTGTCATTAAATATTAAATGAACAATATATTGAAATTGTAAACAAATTGTATTAAGTTCAGATCATATGTTTCACATTGAAATACTTTTCATGCATAACACCAAGAGTCACTTGTTCCACTAAAAAAATTTCTATTGAATGAGTTTGAAAACATGTGGACATAACACCAATAAGTTACAAATGAGTCCTATTCATGTTTACTTGTCCATTTATGGTTTCTAAATATCTTCGATTCCCTCCATTGTCTATGTCTCTGTGCTGCAATTGAATTGTTGTCTTCGTCTTTGCTTTTGGGCTAGAAGAAAAGCAAGCTTGATTTTGGAGCTAGCAACTTTTCTTTTAGCATGCAGCCTCTATAGTATGCCTCGATAAAACCATTGGAAGACTTCCTTCAGACTATTCGCCTTCTGACTCCCTCCATAGTGTTGTGTGTGTCTAAAAAATGCATTACGTGCCATGTAGTGAGACTTCTCCATGCCTTGGGTAGACCAAATAGCTGGGCATCCATACTTTTTGACAAAATAGGGAAGGTGGTTGTATATGATATGATGTAAGACATAAGAATGCATAGTAAGTAATAAAAAAAAAAGAAGATCACACTTAAGTAAAAGAAAAAGACATAACCTTACCATGTAGTGAGTTATATTGCAGGCTGTCCACGCGTCTTTCATTGACTTTCCAAAATCTTTAATTGCCTCCTCAAAGTTCTTGTAATCACTCTTTGTCCATGTTACTTTGTCACAGAACATGAAGAGTTGATCAAGAGACCTCCACACCTCTGCCTTCCTATTTCGTGCTTCCCCATCTGCCTCATGATCTTTCACAGCATTATGGACTTGCTTCCACAATCCATAATTAATCTTTGAAACTGCTCTACCTTGCCTTACTTGCTTACTGTGTTTGGGTCGAGACAAGAATCTTCTTGTCTTAACACCACCAATAGAGGGCTTGATTGGTACCTCCTTGCCATTGGTAGAGTTTTTAAAATCCTTTGTGATTTGAACATCTCCTCCATGCAGACCTATATCGGATAACACTTTTTCCAATGCTTGAAGAGCATCCTTTCTATTTTTTTCGGGACAGAGTTTCCAAGCAAATCCAATATATAAAAATACCAATTTCTCAATAATTCGACATAGACCATGCAATGTGCAAATGTGAACATTACATAGTGGAATGTCCAGAATGGCCTTGAAGTCAGGGTCAACTTTATCTCTATTAGGTGCTCTCTTCCACCATTTTGAATCCATTACTTGAGCTGAATCTTTGCAGTAAAGACAAGGAGACTTTGAGTTGCCTCCTTTACTAATGTTATACATGCACTTAAGTGTTTTAAGATCCCCGGCCATGTGCCACTCTACTTGAAAATCACCTTTTCCTGCAACATGGAGATTCTTGCCTTGCACTTGTCTTTTGATTATTCTTGGTATTTCCGTGTGGTGAAACACCCAATCTAGTGTCTCATGGTCTTTGGTCTTCACCTACGAGATTATAGAAAACAAAAGTATTACTATATCAGATTTGAAAACAATGACCAAAATCAAGTATAAAACAACCCATGATCATACCTGGAACGAGGCTAACCACCATATGTGTTTCTCTGACTGCACACTAAAATACTTCGAACTCGCTTCAATCAATGATGTATCAATCGCTCCATTCATCAATGTAATAGTAACTCTTTCCATTTTCTTTTCCTTTACAACCTCACACTCATCCAGTTTGATAACAAATTTCAAAATGCCTTTGCACTCCTCAAATGTTATTCCATAAAACTCGACCATTCTTTTTTGAAGTTGTTGCAGATCTAAAAATATATTGTTCCAAGGATCATACACAGTGGTTCCTTTAACACCATGAAATATTTCTTCAATATGGATATATTGCCCAATAAATTCATCTATACTTTCATTCAAATGACCTCTTATCCTCCACACGGTTGCTAGATTTGGCAGTAAAACTCGTTTAATCCTTTGATCTTTCAAAGTTGAGGATATCGCATGGAAAATCGAACTATATCCCTTCCTGCTAACTCCATTAACATCAAGAGCCTCTTGGATTATAGTGCCATCAACTTGATTATTGGATACAAAGTCCTCTACAACATTGCGTTTGACTGTTTTGTGTTTTTTTTCCTCAATCAAACCTTTTGCTACACCGCAAGAAAGCAATCCTTTCATTTGTTTAACAGGAAGAAGGTTCGGGTCCATATTTTCTTTTGCAGGCTCCAATAATTTCCTGTAGTAACAACACAATATGACTATATTATTCAGCACCTCCATTCTTATTTTGCGACAATCAACGAAATAGATATAGTCTGGAAGAGAGCCTTTTTGAGTATACAAAATGATAAATTTCAATCTAACCTTGCTTCCTGAATTCGTCGCTTGCATCCACCAGTCCCAGCCTTCAAATTTGCAATGTTTTTAATCTTCCTGCTACGTTGTCTGTCTCCAAGCACGGTTCTCTTCTTTCTTGCTCTTGTCAACTCTTTTTTACTCTTTGAATGCTCCTCAATTTCATTCTACAACTGCTGCTCCAATTTTGCATGAATGGCTATCTCCTCCATCTTGGACCCCTTTTCTTGTAGGTACATCATTTTATATGCTTCCGCAAATGCAGACTGCACCGAAATATAACCAAGAAGTCCATTTTGTCCATCGCCGGCAAACCTCAGTAATGTGGTGGGATTGACAAATGGAGGTGTAGAGTTTTTTACTTGACATTTTGGATATATGCTTCCATCGCACCATAAGTCAATATGTTGAAGCCCTTCTCTTCTCATATTTTCCTGCTGTTGAGCATTCAGCACCGTATCCTTTCGTCTTTTTTGTGCTGGAGCATATTGTTCTTCTAAGTCGATGTGAAGATGGTGTAATCGCTTCTTCTCAGATAGTGACTCACTAGTATCGGCCATTTTTTGTGCTCCTCAGGTTGCGAAGTTTGTTTTTCAATCTCATAGTCATTTTGTAACATGAATCGTGGAAGTGTGGCGGTATCCATGTGAATATTTTGAAAACTTGCAATCACTAAGTTCAGTGATGGACTCTTAATGAAAGACCTGCACACGTCGGCCAAAGAGATGCGGAATCTTTGGTAAACAAAAAAAAATCTAAGAGGATATTTAATACAAAATCGTGTTAGTCAGACAAAAGATTATCTTATTCCTTTTTGAATTGACAGTTCTGTAGTCCTTACTGACAAATCTGAGCCACGTTTCCGTATTTTACTATTTTTGAGGTCTTTTAGGAGAGAAATAAATCAAAAAATAGTGAATTTCTTACAGGGCCCCAAAATGAGTTCCCTTTTTCCCTAATGTATAAGAGCGAGCCCATGAAGCCCATTTCATCACTGGCTACAACAACCCTAATTCCTTAGCATCCAGCCTCCGTCCTCTACTATTTCCAGCTCGCCATCAAAGCTTCTTTCACAGGAGCGCATGGCTGGGAGGCAGCGCCATCTATTGTATCAGTTCTACGGTAATCAAATATTTGTTTCTCCATACTATATGTTTTTCTCTCTTGCATACGAGATCCTATTATCTATTGAGCACAGACATTGTATTGTTTTCTTACAAATCTTGTAGCCTGGGAGGTCCTGTTTTAGGGTGCGTGTTGACTTTTTTTATCATATCTCCTTTTTTACCACACCTTGCGCCCTTTAAAACACACATCGTTGTACTTCTAGCCATGCATATGGTATTAGATGTGCATGATATTTGTCAAAAGCCTCAAACCAAGTGATTTCAAGTCCTATGCAAAGAATCATGGCCATTTGATGTCATTTTTATTGAATATTTCCTAGTTTCACACCATGCATCATGCATGGTCATTGAAAAACATGCATCTGTCAACTTCTAGCCATGCAAATGACATTTGATAAGCATCATACTTTGTGCAAGTAGTAAAATGGGTGAGTTCAAGGCTTGTGCAAAGTATCATGGCCATTTGGTGTCATTTTCATGGCATGGAATGGATATTTCCTAGTTTTTCACCATGCATCATGCATCAGTATTCAAAAGCATGCATCGGTGTGCTTGTAGCCCTAAAAATGGTATTTGATGGACAAAATACTTTGATCAAGCCTTGAACTCAGTAATTTTAATGTCTGCGCAAAGTATCATAGCCATCTGATGTCATTTGCATGGCTTGGAATGGATATCTCCTAGTTTTTCACCATGCATCATGCATGAGTGTTGAAAAACATGCATTGACGTGCTTCTAACAGCCATGAAAATGGTATTTTATGGACATGAAACTTTGTAAAAGCCTTAAAATAGGTAATTTCATGGCCTGTGCAAAGTATCATGACCATCTCATGTCATTTCAATGGCCTAAATTTTCACCATGTATCATGCATGAGCATTGAAAAACATGCATTGGTGTGCTCCTAACCATAAAAACGGTATTTTCAGGGAGTAATACTTTGCACAAGCCTTAAACCCTATGCAAAGTATCATGCCCATCTAATGTTAATTACATGGCTTGGAATGGATATTTCCTAGTTATTCACCATGCATCATGTAGCATCGGTGTGCTTCTAGCCATGAAAATTAAGGGAAAAAAAAACCCTTGCAAAGTTTGCAACTGATCCGACAGTAGAATATATGGATGCATATGTCCATTGTGCATTTTTCCTTCACATACATTGCATCCACATGCAAATATGGGCATTCTTGCTCCCCGGTGTAACATCCGGCATCCGATGCACCTTACACTTTGCAAAGACATTAAAACAACTTGTTTTAATACCCTTGCAAAATTTGGTGCTGATCCAATGGTGTGGTACACGGATCTCAATGTCCGTTGTACTTGTTTCCTTCATATACATAGCATCCACATGTGAATATGAGCATTCTTATTCCCCGGTGGCACATACAACATCCGATACACCTTACACTTTGCAAGGACATTACAAAAACTTGTCTTAAGACCCTTGAAAAGTTTGGTGCTGATCCGATGGTGGGATATATGAATGTCGAGGTCCGTTGCACATTTTTCCTTCATATCGTGTAGCATCCACATGCGAATATGTGCATTCTTGCTCCCGGTGGCACAAACAGTGTTTGATCCACCTGATACTTTGGTGGGACATTTAGAACAATTTTTCTAAGACCCTTGCAAAGTTTGTTGCTGATCCGACGGTGGGATATACGGATGCGGATGCCCATTATGCATTCTTCCTTCACATACATAGCATCCACATGCAAATATGGGCAATCTAATTCCCTAGTGTCACATTCAACATCCAATGCACCTTACACTTTGCAAGGACATTAAAACAACTTTTTTAAAGACCCTTTCAAAGTTTGGTGCTGATCTAACAGTGTGGTATACAGATGTCGGTGTCCGTTGCACTTGTTTCCTTCATATACATGGCATCCACATGCGAATATGAGCATTCTTGTTCCCCAGTGGCACATCTAGCATCCAATGAACCTTACACTTTGCAAGGACATTAAAACAAGTTGTTTTAAAACCCTTGCAAATTTTCGTGCTGATCTGACGGTGGGATATATGAATGTCGAGGTCCATTGCACCTTTTTCCTTCATATCGCATAGCATCCACGTGCAAATATGTGCATTCTTGTTCCACGGTGTCACATACGACATCTGATCCATCTCATACTTTGGAATGACATTAAGAACAATTTTTCTAAGACCCTTGGAAAGTTTGGTGCTGATCTGACGGTGGGATATATGGATGCAGATATCCATTGTGCATTTTTCCTTCACATACATAGCATCCACATGCAAATATGGACATTCTTGCTCCCCGGTGTAACATCCGGCATCCGATGCACCTTACACTTTGAAAGGACATTAAAAAAACTTGTTTTAATACCGTTTCAAAATTTGGTGCTCATCCGACGGTGTGGTATACGGATCGCGGTGTCCGTTGCGCTTGTTTCCTTCATATACATAGCATCCACGTGTGAATATGAGCATTCTTGTTCCCTGGTGGCACATATGGCATCCGATCCACCTTTTGCAAGAACATTATTAAACTTGTTTTAAGACCCTTGAAAATTTTGGTGCTGATCCGATGGTGGGGTCTTCATATCGTGTAGCATCCACATGCGAATATGTGCATTCTTGCTATTGGTGGCACAAATAGTATCATTATGCATTTTTCCTTCACATACATAGCATCCACATGCAAATATAGGCATTCTTATTCCCCAGTGTCACATTCAACATCCAATGCACCTTACACTTTGCAAGGACAAAAAAAAAACTTATTTTAAGACCCTTTCAAAGTTTGGTGCTGATCTGATGGTGTAGTATATGGATGTCGGTGTCCGTTGCGCTTGTTTCCTTCATATACATAACATCCACATGCGAATATGAGCATTCTTGTTCCTCGGTGGCACATCCGGCATCAATGCAACTTACACTTTGCAAGGACATTAAAAAAACTTGTTTTATGACCCTTGCAAATTTTGGTGCTGATCCAATGGGGGGATATATGAATGTCGGGGTCCGTTGCACATTTTTGCTTCATATCGTGTAGCATCCACGTGCAAATATGAGCATTCTTGCTCCACGGTGTCACATACGGCATCCGATCCACTTGATACTTTGGAAGGAAATTAAGAACAATTTTTCTAAGACCCTTGCCATGTTTGGTGCTGATCTGATGGTGGGATATACGGATGCGGATGTCCATTGTGCATTTCTCCTTCACATACATAGCATCCACATGCAAATATGGGCATTCTTGCTCCCCGGTGTAACATCCGGCATCCGATGCACCTTACACTTTGCAAGGACATTAAAATAACTTTTTTTAATACCCTTGCAAAATTTGGTGCTGATCCAATGGTGTGGTATATGGATCTCAATGTCCGTTGTGCTTGTTTCCTTCATATACATAGCATCCACATGCGAATATGAGCATTCTTGTTCCCCGGTGGCATATACGGCAACCAATGCACCTTACACTTTGCAAGGACATTAAAAAAACTTGTTTTAAGACCCTTGAAAAGTTGGGTGTTGATCTGACAGTGGGATATACGAATATCAGGGTCCGTTGCACATTTTTCCTTCATATCGTGTAGCATCCACGTGCGAATATGTGCATTCTTGCTCCCAATGGCACAAATGGTATCCGATCCATCTGATACTTTGGAAGGATATTAAGACCAATTTCTCTAAGACCCTTGCAAAGTTTGGTGCTGATCTGACGGTGGGATATACAGATGCGGATGTCCATTGTGCATTTTTCCTCCACATACATAGCATCCACATGGAAATATGGGCATTCTTGTTCCCCGGTGTAACATCCGACATCCAATGCACCTTACACTTTGCAAGGACATTAAAACCAGGGATGTTTTTATCGAAGCTATACTTATATATTAATATAAAATCTTTGCGAAATTTTTTTAAGTTTCATAATATTTGTAGACATATTATAATTTTATATATTTTCTTATGAATTTCAAAGAAAAAGTTGTAAATCCTAGCGAAACTTTACATTTTTTCTCATAAAAGTTTCAAATCTTGGCGAAATTTTCAAACCTTTATTTTTATCAAGGCATACAAACTTTCGACACCAATATAAAAGTTTCACTTCTTAAAGAAACTAATAGGAAAAAATCATCCATGATTAAAACAACTTGTTTTAATATCCTTGCAAAATTTGGTGCTGATCAGACGGTGTGACATACGGATCTCGATGTTCATTGCGCTTTGTTTTTCTTCATATACCATGCATGGGTACAAATTGGGAATTGCATGTCTATCGACCCAAATGGTCTATGATAGACATGAAACTTTGACCAAAGTTAGTCAATTAAATACCCATGCATAGTTGTATTTCCATCTGACACTTGACCATTCCCATGATGGTCCACATATGGGAATTTTTCGCACCTATGATGTGCAAAAGTTGAGAATTTCGAATGCCCATCCATCCAAACTATCTCCAACGGACATGAAACTCTACGAGGACATTAAAAAGTTTCAAATTAATACCCATGCAAAAAATTATTCCCATTTGACTCTTCACAACTCCATGATGGACAACGGTTGCGATATTTTGCACCTATGTACTAGGCATGTGCACCAATTGCGGATTTCACATGCAAATACAACCGAATGGTCTCCAATAGACATGCAACCTTGTGTAGATACAAAAATTAGTCAAATTAGAACCCATGCAAAGTTTCATTCCATCTGACACACAACCATTTCATGATGATCTTTGGATATATATTTTTTGCACATATGCACAAATTGGAGATTTTGCATGCCGATCCTGCCAAATGATTTTTAATAGACACGAAACTTTGCAAGACCTTTAAAAAACTTAAAACAATAACCATGAAATTTTTCATGTCCATGAAAACTTAAAATTCATGGACAGTCATGGAATCCCATTAAATACCATGAGGTCCACGAATGGGTTCTTTTTGCACGTATGCACCATGCATGTGAACAAATTGGGAATTTCACATGCGAATCCACCCAATGGTCTCTGCCACACCCTTTCCACATAGGGTCACCTAGACCCAAGGAATGTCTTGTACAAGCATTCTCATTAGCCACTTCCCTAGAAGAGAAATATTTTTTGACTCGTATATCAGGGATACGTAGGCCACCCTGTAGCTTGGACAGCTACAATGGCTGTTAAGGGATACAATGCATTTTATGTTTCCCCTCGTCTTTAGCCCACAAGGAAGCTCAAAGAATCCAATCAATTTCATCCCAATGAGACTTTCTAAACTTCCAAATTATTGCCACATAGGTGGTAGAAGCTCAAAGGACGTGTTTGATCACAATGGATTTGGCATTCCAACAAAGACTGCATAGAGACAAAGCCTTCAACCCAAGGAAATGTGATGTGGGTTACATCTTAGCTTTTGGTTTATCCTCTCTTTAAACCACAAGAATATTTTCTTGAGGGAGATCCCAATGGAAGCATCAAGGTACTTGATTACCTCACCTTGCCGAATCCAAGATATTGCTAGAGAATTGGACCACCAATCAAGAAGTGGGTCCAAACATGTCCTTGATGAACCAGAGGCATTAAGAACATGTTCATAATTTCCATCAGAGTTAGAGTACAACCATAGTTCTCTTGAGCAAATACCATGATATCCTAATTGCACAACCATAGTTCTCTTGAGAAAATACCATGATATCCTAAGTGCTTCCCTGAGGGTATACTCAAACTTGCATGATGGACCTTTGAGATTAGATGCCCCACCACTCTGCCATTGATGTAGTGAAGCAATCTCATGCTAATGGCTGAAAAGAGTTGTCACCCAACTACCAACGTCAAGTTTTGCTTCAAGTTTGGTCGACCCTCTCTTTTGTCCTAGAAGGTTTAAATTCTATCTGCCCCTCTCTTTTGCATCAATTTATGCAAGAATTTCATCCAAAATGTGGTCGCTCCTCACTTATGCATCATTTTGCATTGAAATTCCATCCATGGAGGATAAATTCAGCCCTCTTCCATGTGCAACTCCTCTCTCATGCAACCACAGGAGCATCAAAACCCTCCCCTAGAGCATTAAGTAAAAACTAGTCGCCCCTCTCCTATTTTTGGCATGGCAAATGCAAATGCCTAAGCATTTGTTTTGCCTTTCTCTATCTATGGGGATTGTGCAAGGGCCTTGAATGAATGCTATCATGGAAGGATATCCTAAGGGTTGTCTATCATGGAAGGATTAAGTCAAGTATCCGAGAAATTATTGAAAAATGGTTTTGGCCCCATGCAACACGTATGGAAAGCCCTTCTTCTCTCAATGAAACTTTTGGGAATGAATATTCTTTCTTTGTTAGTGATGAACCGTCATATGTCCCAACGAATCGGAAGCTACAAACCGTAAGAAGATCTCATAGTTTCGATTGGAGCTCAATAGGCTAGGCAATTGGTGCAGATTGACCTTCGATGAAATACTTTAAGAGCAACAATCCCCATTTGAGAACTATCTTTCGCATGAACATTCTGAAGCAACAATGTTGGCGATTCCAAGGCAATTTGTTTACACAAGCTTTTCATGGATTGGACTTTCATGGAAGCAGAATCTAGGTGAACGTCATTCGACAGGAGCTACAACATGATGGCCAAGTGTTGGCTTACATTGAATAGTAGAAGGTGGAGCTTGTATGATAGGTCCCTTAGCAATAATGACTACTGTGGGAGCAATAGTCAGCTTTGTATGAGTTCAGTAGGTCACGGTGGTAGTAGCACAAGCTCAGCAACAACTATTGTGGGAGAAACAGTATGCTCTACATGTGAGTTTGCATAATTAGGTTGGAGGCCCAAATCATAATTAAAGCCATAGCCATAGAGAGTCTTTTAAGATACTCGATATGTACGAGGAGCTGCAAAATGTCCTTCCTTCAATAGAGTTAAGCCTTTAAAACTTTAATGTCTGAAACATTTGACCCGACTTGCCAACAATGATGTTTGTGAGGATAGCTAAATATTTCTTTTCTACTTGTGTCTTTTGTACCCAATCATGCTTAAGGTTGAGTCTCCATTGGATGCGGTATGATTGTCTCGAACCCATTGATTGCTGGAAAATCGAGTACGAGTGCAGTCCTCCCTTGAAGGGGCAGCCCATGCTTCACTTCTCTAGATATGAAAATGATATGAGTCCTTGTCTTTAAGAACCCCTTGAGGTTGAAAAAACTAAATTAGCTTGTAGTTGGTTGCTTTGTAGTGGCTAGCAAGAGAGAGAGAGAGAGAGAGAGAGAGAGAGAGAGAGAGAGAGAGGTCTTCACAAGATAAATCACTAGCAAGGAAATATAAGTAGGTTGGGGTGTGTTGTAGGTGTCAGCAATCAAAGAATGATGCAATTCAACCATCATCGGTGCCATATCATGAAAGGAAAAAAATTCCAAGGTGTATATCCTCGGTTGTAAACTTTGCTCCGAGTGGATTAGTTTTTCGAGTGCTCAACAGATATAGGGCAAGACTATGGATCTTTGGTCCACATTTAGAAAAGTGATTGGGCAGGGATTGGTACAGGCCATAGCGCAGCTGCTTGGGCTGAGGCACCTAGAGAGAGAAAGTCAAGATCTTATGCAAGCAGCAGTTTGTGCTTTTTGGGTTAGCCAACGCTCTGGGCAGGAGATCGATAAAAGCGCATGTTTTTTTTAAATAGCATAAAGCACAAGGACATGCTTTTCTAAATTCGGCAAAAGCATGCGCTAGATTTGGTTGGATAAAATTAGCTTTTGGGAAAGATAATTTTTTTCAAAAGCAGAATCTTTTTTCGAATGAAAAAAGCAGCTAGCTTTCTAAAATCTCTTGAGCAATTTAGCAACCCATAGCATGGGCTTTTATTATAAAACCTATAGTTCTCTCTTCTACATAGCCCTCGCATTCCCACTGCCTGATGCATCCAGCCTTCAGCTACTCGATTCTTCTTTAAAGTTACCCTCTTCAATTGCACTGCTATACAATCTACCCTCTTCAATTGCATTGCTGTACCAGCTTGAGCTTGCCAAGCCTGTTTATTTGCAATTTTCTCTCCTTTCTACAACTAGAACTCTGATTTCCACCAAGTTTCCTCTTGGACCTTGTCCCAGCCCCTTACCTTGTCCCAGTGAGACGATCATCATCCTTGTCCCACCAACCCCTTATCTTGAGAAGCAAAGTGCCAATAGTGAGCAACTCAGAGATTAGGCTATGAGATCCTCAAAGAGGTTGTAGGGGCATCAAGTGCAAAAGTATGTCTTGAAGTAGCTCAGCAAAATAGCTCCTAATTACACCAAGATGCTGCACCAAATGTGTAGGTGTACCAAAACACAACATCAGGTTTGAAATTTATCAATCGGCTCTATAGAATAGCTCTGAATGTTGTAGCATTCCCCCACAATGAAAAGCGACTGTTCTAGATGAGCTGGAAGGTGAGAACAGACCCAAAAATACCACTAGTTTTGCAGTAGCAACACTCTCATAATAGCTCAAAGATGCAACAATAGCCTCAAAATAGGTCAAAATTGCCTTTAAAGACCTCGAAGTGCTACCGAAATCATGTGCATGTGGTTGGCTCTACTGCACCAGTGATGGAAGGGCTATTCTTGGTGATGAAAACATCCAAAATAGCTTTGTTGAACCACTCGTGCTAGCTAGCTATCAAGCAACTGGTTTTTGTGCGTGGGACAATCATTCCTAGTGTGGCCCCGCTCCTCACATATGAAGCAACGTCCTTCTTTCTTTAACACAATGTACAAAGGAAACAGGCACAACCATTCTTTGCTTGAGTTGAAGGTTTCTTGGAGGCGTTGTTTAGAGACCTTGACTCCCCAGTACCAGTGGTAGACTGGAAGAACTTCCTCTTGTTCTTCCCACTCGTGTTTGCAACTGTGGTTCCCTTTGCGCTGGCCATGGTATCATCATAGATGTGTGCATAACCTCTTGCAAAGTGGTACACTTATTGTTCTTGATCTGTAACTTGTACGCGTGTGTGTGTGTGTGTGTGTGTGTGTGAGAGAGAGAGAGAGAGACCCAATCGTCCTTGCAAATGTCAGGGGTGTGATTTTATTATGGTGTTAGTGATATCTAGGGATTGTTGCATTTTGGTACTCAAGCCACCAAACACATACATAAGCAATTGCTTACATGAATTCATAATTCACTATCTTTGCAACTATAAGTTATTGTGACCTAGATCATGCCTAAATGAATGATGTCCTTTCATCTTACATCCACCATGCCCATCCCTTTTGGTTCTTGGATCTACCATGCCCATCGCTTTTGGTTCCCCAATGCTCCCTCACCATCAAGAACATGCATTAGCAGAGGGGGATAGCTAGTTTTGTAAAACATCAATTTACCTAATTAAAGCAAAAATATCCTCCCCCCCCAAAAAAATCCCATAGTCCAAATACTTTTTTGCACTAATTTCAACTAATAAAGGCAAGTTACAAGCATTACCACCAAGTGTGGCAACTAGAAGTAGTGGAAAAACACTTTTTAAACATGTAGACTAATGTCACCTATATGAGAAGCATCATATAGGGCTATATGCAAACAATGCCTGAAGAATGCATAGGTATCTATAGGTGCATGAGAGGACATGCAATGGTTTCTATCATGCTGGATGCTCCAGTATGCAGTAAATCTAACCCATAAAAAGAAAGGGTTATAATCAACAAGAGAGGAGTGAAACCTGCCAAACATCCAAAAGTGCTTGGAAAATTTATGCGAAGGGAAGCATATCCAAAGGCCAGCTGATAGGGTCACAAGAATATCCTTAGTGGCTAAGCAAGTCCACAAGAGATGTAGAATTGTTTCTCTTGGACAAGTGCAATGCAAACAATGTGCAGGTGCAATACGACATCGGGCCAGTGTGGTCCCCACTAGTAGAGTCCCTAGCAGGCATCGCCACATGAAGACCTTTTGATTTAGAGGAATCCCATTCTTCCATATGGCACTTAGGCATCTTGTCCACCATTTGAGACATTTTATTCAACCATCAAAGCATGACCCTGTATTCATGAATGGGAATGAGTAGCCGATAAAATCTCTAGCAGTGGTCAATTTCATCGGATGCTTGTGGCATACCAATCTTAGGTCTTGAAAGTTTCTAATCCTCTTGCATCTAAAGATGAGGAATCGAGAGGAATGGTTGAATCAATTCACCACAATTTGTGCCATATAGGCTTGGAGTGCTGCATGCCCAAAGCATAATGCTTATAGACTATAGGAAAGGATATGAAGGTATCATCATCTTGAATGACACCCTACACATATTTGACACCTTTGCATGCAAGAAAATATGCCTCTTAGGGTTCTACCACAGTAAGAGGTGTAGGAAATAGTCTACTCCTATGTATACTCTCCAGTGCCATATTGTTTCCCATATCTGGTGGATGCCTAAACGTGCAAATCTATTGCAAGATTACTTTCCAATCAATAATAAATCCACTAGAGAAAGGACTGCTAGGGATCTTTCCTTGAAAATATCCCATAATCAAATCCCATAAAGTGGTCTGCTAGTTTTGGAGAAGATATAGTTCTAGAAGGCATTTGAGAGATCCAAAGCGATGAATAATCCAAAAGCAAAAGTGAGTGGTCCACCCACATGTCTCATGTGAAATCATTATTCAAGGAAGCATGGATCAAGCACCATCTATCTAGTCGGCCATAATATTGTGAGTGTGCATTATGATGAAATGTAAAGCCTTTGTCAAAGGTTTTGACAAAACCCAAAGATCAGAAGCATGCAGAGTGGAAAGCATATTAGCCCAAGAGATGAGTTCCATGGTAAGTATAGCAGATCATTGTGTTGAATTGTCATCAAAATTGCTACATCCAAAGGAAAGCATCCACGCCATGGGTAAGCTGCAAATTACTAACCATCTCCACTTGGATGATTGAAAGCAAGACATAGTCCAAATATGATCTTAATCCCATAGTCCAAACACACACAAACACACAAACACACACGCACGCACACACGCACGCATGCACGGATGCATAAATAGAGCTATCTTTCCTATTTTTTGCATTCCTTCTTCCATTAACATTCCTTTCAATAGAAGAAATTTGTGATGTTGACATTCTTAGGGTCTACCTATTTGATAGTCTGCCTCTCAAACTAGTGGACCTCTATTTGGTTTTGTTGAACTAGCATTCTTTCGTTGTGTGGCCCCAGTGATTGCATATGTTGTAGTATTGTCTTGATTGACATTCATTGTAGGCATGTTTATATATATATATATATACCCATCCACTTTGCCATTGATGCAACAACCTTCTCCTTATTTTGCAGCTCCTCATATTTCCATATCATTCAGAAGCTTTTTAAGCTCCTCCTTTCTATCTTTGCTAATCCCTTTTTTGATAACTAGCCTCGCTTCTTCTTATTGATCTTTATTATCCTTGAAGACTTCCTTTTTCTTTCTTTTTTGCTCATTGATGATGCCCTTCTTGATCATAATTACCTTGTACATCAATTCATCATACGTCCTTGTCAGATTCATGACTTCAACATTCCACCATTGACCAGGTTGCTCAACAATCACGAATGAAGTGCCATTTCATCTTTGGTGGTGGCTATTGATTGGTGAGAACCCTTATTGGCTGCAAGTCATCAATCCTTTGGCCCTTTGCTTGATTCTATTGAGCTTAAGCATCATGTCTTCCTTGCTAAACTCATTTCTAAACCTTTTCAAGAAGGATTTTGTCAATGTATTCCACGTTGTGAAATGATTTTTGGATATTAATTAAGACACTCACTAGCTTTATGTATGAACTTTGCCATAAAATACAACACTTCTCTTCTATTTTGCATTATAATATCACCACTATTTGCTAGAAGTTTTACAAATGGGAAGAAGGATTTTCACCCTATCATCTCGTGCATTTTGAAATTTAACCTTCACCTTCAATCTTGCCATTGTTGGAAGAATTCCTTTGTAGTTTTTGGCCACCCTTCTACTTAGTGCATTGCCTGCATCACTTTTGGGTTTTCATTATACTTTGATCTAGATGATTAGACTTTGTGGCTTATTCCCATTGGACCCCTCTGGTATAGGTGTTCAAATAGTCATCCTAGCTAAGGCCTAGTGTGCTATCATTATGCTGCAAGGAGGTTCCTTGCCCTTCCTTGCCATGTTAAGAAGTCCTAAATTTCTACCAAACATATAGGTTTAATAAGTATTGTGTACCTATTGTCACCAACCCACTAGTAGCTCTCGGTTTGACTAGCTACTTTAGAGTACATCATTGTTGGATCTAAACTAGCAAATGTGTTGAATTATAATTGATTTTTTTGTTAATAATAAATGATCATAGCATCCAATACCACATTGGAGCTATATGTATCTAAGTGGAATGGGTGTCTAAGGTTCTAGTTGTGTGCTAGACCTATAACACATGTAGGTGCTATGTAGCAACAAATTGTAATCTCCACCTTACATGTGGGACACTTGGAGGTAGAGTCCCTAGTGAAGGACAAGTGGTGCTCTTCCATTTTCCTACTTAAAGTCTTGTACATGAGTTTGTGAAACATATTTGTGAGTTGTATCTTCTTAGTTATCAATCAATACTTTGTGTTGCTTTGTGACATCTTGTCTCTCAGCTCATTCTACATTCAGCCTTACCCCCTTTTTTCATTGCTAACATCATATTAGAGCTAGTTTATAACTTGTCTCCCATTCTCATCTTTTGGCATCTTGGAGCTAAGAAGATGCTTTTCTCTAATATCAAAGGTCTCAATTTGTGAGGAGGCATCTTAGAAGGTTTGTTTGGTGGCTATCAACTCTACTTACAAAAGAAAAAATGACCAACTACCACATACTTGCTACTATGAGATGTTTGGCCTCTCTAAACAAAAAATTTATATTGAAGGAACCATGGGCTTGGCAGGAGGGCTTGGCAAGAGGTTATTTTCCTAAAGACTTTAAGGACTTTCATCTTCTTTGTGTCTACCGAATAAAGTAGTTTTGCACCTAGTTTCCATTTTACTGCCATCTATTACCAAGTAAGGACTTCAAAATCCTAATCTGAGGAGTACCTTTAGTTCTCTACTGAAGGCTATAATCTCTTGTTCAAGTTGTAGCTTTTATCTGTAACTCCATTGTTACCAAAAGTACTAATGGCATAAGGATGCTCTTATAATCCCATTAATAGTTTCCAAAACTATATTGCTTCTTAGCTAATTGTGTACAAGGAGGTTCTAAGGGTGGCTACCTGAAGGTTTCTCTGGATCTCGTTGTTGCTAGGCACCATTCTATCCTTGTGATCTTGTTGTAATAACTCCTATGGAAATTTTTTGGCCTTTCACAGCCTAAATATGTTCTTGGTCACCAAAGGTTGCTAATGAGACTATCTAAAGGAGTTTTCTCAAGCTACTTATGGGTTTCTTCTCTTCTCTAAAGGCCTCATGGTGGAAGGCTAGGTATTGAAGCTTCAAGTCTATTATGCTTCCTTTTTCAAAATTTGCATCGTTGCTTATTGTTTATGGGAAGCTCCTCTCATAATATTGTGGTATCCAATTGCTACAAGCAATCTTTGGTTGTCAAAAGCATCTTTTAAGAGTTTTGTCTCTACCCCCTATTGCCAAGGTTCTTAGTGTGACATCAATTGAAAAATTGACTAAACCCTTATCATTGTTTCTCAAGGTCATTTTCAAAAATCTTGTATTTCTTTGTGAGCCTTTCTTGATGATTCTTAAGCTTCTTGTATTGTTCTAATTATCAATCTCCTAAGTGAAGACCTGGTGTTCTCTTTATGAGCATTTCTTGATGATTCCTGAGATTCTTTTATTGTTCTAAATATTAGCCTCCTAAGTGGACATGGTGTTCTCTTTGTATGTAATTCATCACAACCATGATCTTAGTGATTAGTTGCCAAGACTCATGGCTCCTCATAGCAAATATTTTTGATGGAATAGAATATCATACATGTTATGTAAAAATGAAGATGGATATTATGGAAAGAGATATGTGGGGAATTGTTTTTAGAGTTGACAAAAAGCCCTCCACTCATCACACTAAAGACTTGGTCGTCTTGGTAACTCTGGATATAAAGGCACTAGCGTTTCTTCTAGGTTGGCAAACTCTCAAATTGACTAGGTAGCATTAGCAACTACCTCCCATGAAGGGACTTCAAATCGTATTTGTCCAAGTGAATGTTGCTGCTTAATTCTTCCTTATAAAGAACTTGTCAGCTCAAGATGGATGAAGGAATAAAGTTGGCTGAGCACATTGGTGATCTTCATGCTTTGGTGGTGGAGCCGAGGTAGCCATTAGAGATGAAGAGTTTGTTTTTGTACTTATCACTAGTATGCCCATATCTTATGAAGCATGCGCGTCTTCTTTAGCAAATTATCCAACCTCGACACTTTGTGATGGTGCAGCTGCACTCATCCTAGAGAAGAAACGAATTGCTTCAAGGAAGAAAAATGGAAAAGAAAAAGAGAAAAACACAAACTCTTCAAAGGACGAAGAAAGTAAGCATCCTGATAAGCATGATGTCTATGTGAAGAAGCCACGTATTTTTGCAAGCGATCTGGACATGTCATTAAGGAGTGTCATAATAAGAAGCAACAAGATGAGAAGATTAATCATAAGGGTACCCAACCATGAAGACAATCTTGCAAATGCTAAGAGTATACTCTAAACTATGTGATTGTACACTTCTTTGTGATCAAACAATTCTAAGTGAGTCCTTAGTGATTCTAGCACATTGGAGCATGTTAAGGATTAGATGATCATAGCATCAAAATGCCACATTGGATCTATGTGTACCTAAGTGGAGTCGGTATCTAATGTTCTAGTTGTGTAAGGCCTACGACACATGTAGGTGCTATGCGACAACAAATTGTAATCACCTCCATGCATGTGGGACACTTAGAGGTAGAGTGTTCAGTGAAGGAAAGGTGGACTCTTCCATTTGACTACTTAAAGTTTTGTACATGAACGTGTGAGACATCTTTGTGAGTTGCATCTTCTTAGTGATCAAACCATACTTCATGCTACTTTGTGACATTTTGTCTCTCAACTCATTCCATATTCAGTCTTAGCTCCTTCTCTAATTATTAGTTCTCTAAGGGCAATCTAATGTGAGAATAATATCTTTCTTTTGGCACCCTATTTGCACTACAAGTTTTATTTGTGGTTGCTCATAGGCTAATTCAAGGTTACTTTATTAGCCTTACCACAGAGTACAAACTACTTTTGGTACTACATCTACATTGTGTTGAATGTTTAAACTTTTTAAAAATTGCTTCATGTATGTAAGATTTTTGGTTTTTTCTCTCATCTTTATCTATTATGTCACTTTCCTTTGATGAATTATATCTTTGGATTCATTAATTGTTTTACTTTTTAATGTATTATTATTCTAATGCTACATATTTCTAACGAGTCAGACATGATTGTGTGCTAACATGCATGTAGGTGTTTGAATGCCACTAATCCTTCCACTCTCAAGGACCAAGTTTATAACAATATTATTTAATAATTTAAATCTTCATTTCCTAAGTATGATGACCCTATTATCAAATACTCTATCCATAACATTTCTAATGACATATTGTGTGCTTGCATGGATGTAGGTGTTTGAATACCACTGATCCTTCCATTCTCAAAGACCAAGACGAGGAAAGTTTATAATAACATTCTTCAATAGTATTAGGATCTAGATGAAGCTTCATTTCTTGAGTATGATGACACTATTATCCAATCTCTCCATGGCATTAATATCATTACATTATCAATCATGACTCCCTAGGGGAATAGATTGATTCCCTTGGCTTATAAATATATGGAGAAAGATGCATGCAACCTCTCTACCACATTTTTTGGGATTGTACTTGTGAGATATGCTACACATTTCATGTAACCAAGATAAGTACACATCAACTACAGGCATGGTGTTGACACACATCAATGTGGTCACAAGGTCAAAAGGAACCTAAAAGGAATCAAGAGAAGACAAAATAGCTAGGGATTTATTGGAAAGGACAAAAGAAGATGGTGACTAAAATCACCAAAAATTTGAAGCAGATAGATACTTTGGTAGACTTGAGACAATAACATAAATGCAATCAAAATAAGAATCAAAGTAGAGAGGAGGAAAAATGTAGTCCATTGGTGAATCAAAGATGGAGGAGCTAGAATGTTGTTAGGCAAAGAACCAAGCAACAAAGACAAGCCAAAATGTTATGATGAATTGGAAGAAATTATAATGGGGCAATAATCAACTACTAGAATCATTTTGGATTGCACCAAGCTCTTTTAAAATGGCCCAACTAGTAAGAAACTAGCCAGCAAAGACATTGGCTATCAGGATGAAAGTGATTGAATTGGAAAGAAGTTATAATTATTGACTTCAAGATTAAGAACCCCATAGTTCAAAAATTCCTCATTGGTGGAGGATCTAAAGTCAACAATATCTCAACAGAAGACTAATGGCTCAAGTTGAAGAAATTGAAGCCATTACCCTTCAAAATCTATATCCCAAATCAACTGTTGGTAATGTCAAGTGTATGCTAAAGAATGTATGCATTGAGATATGTGCCACTTACTTCATGGTGACATTCATTATGGTCAAGATGGAAAATGATCAAGAATACCTCATGCTGCTAGAGGAAAGCCACACTAAAAGAAGAAAATTTGGTGCACGATTGGGAATTGATATGCCCAAAATTGCAAACAAAGGAAAGGAGGTGTGAATACAGATGGAAAAAGTGCAATCATCAAAGAGTATATGCTTGAATGATTAGAAGTGGAGGAAGCACATGCCATGGACATCAAGGATAAAACACCAGCAAACAAAACCACTTGCTCCACCTAAAATAAAATACAACAGAGAGAAAGTACATAAGGAAAAGTTGAACATGCCAGAAAGGGAAAGCCCGTGCACAATCTATAGCAAGCAAAGACGAGAAGATCAAATAGAGTGTGAGTGTTTTGAGGGAGATAGCATCAAATAATCTCTTTAAATATCAACAATTTAGATACTTCTTGTAAGTAATTGGTTAAATGAAATATTCTACAAAATTTCAAAGTATTATGTAGGAAAGATCACATGGAGGTCAATCTCTCTATGAGTCCCAATGATGGAGTTAAAATAGAAGCACTATTTTTGTTGAATATCAATTGCTACCAAACTCCAATGTTGACTACAATAAAAGATGCACACATAGGCTTAAATTCATAGCTTAAATGAAACCTTACAGCTTGTTTAAGAAAAGTTAAATATTCACTTTGAGTGCAAATAGCTTAAATGAAACCTTGTAGCTTGTGTAAAGAAAAGTTAAATATTCACTTACTATGGAAGGAGCCACTAAAGAAAATTCATAATATTTAAACCACTTAGCAATCTGATCAATTAGTTCTCTTGGATTCATAGCTTGAAGGAGATTGTAGGATCTACAATATGTACAGTAAGCTGAATTACTCTGACAATTTTAGCTTGAACAGCTGTAAAAACAAGGAATTGGTGAGGCATGGTAAAAGAAAAGCATGGCTAGTTCACGTGTAAAACAAGTAAAAGAGCTACAAGGATGAAAAAATCTATCACGTCCTCATTTCTATGTCTTAATGCATGTATACAATCCTTGCCCAAGGTCAAATTCTTTGACTGAATTAACATCTTCTAGATTGATCACAAATTTTGACCCTAGTTCGGGCTTAATCTCTACAGAATCATCCCTCTTGTGTTGTAATCTCATTCACAAGGACTTTGAAGGTAGCCTTTCTCTACTCCCTTAGTGATTCTTCATATGCCACCTTGGTTCTAGTGCCTATATTATGTGTAGCACCTATAGTTTGATACCTTCATGTGCTGGCTTCCTTACAGGTGGTCATATCTATAAAGATGATATAGGGTTTAGCAACTTGCCATATCTATAGTGTATAGTTTTGAGTATTTGTGTCCTTGACCGTCACTGTAACCCTAAGGGCATGATCAACACCTAGCATTTTGTCGTCGTGAAAGAACTCAATAAAAATATCCTCTGCAGCCTCTTGAAGTGAGAGTCTAAATGTTCTTTGCCACCCCAGGCCCAGGTCAACTATCACAAACTTCCTTCACCAACCTTTGGAAGGGCAACTTAGGGATTCCAAAACCAATAGCCTTCTGGGATCTCCTATGCATTGCTAGTTCTACAATGCTTGTTATTCATTGCTCATTTTGTAATGTTGGTTATGGACTGCTCCTTCTACAATGTTTGTGTTATTAATCCTTTTGTTCATGTATTGCATTTCTTGAGTGCAAAACGAGGTTGTTTTTCCTGTTTCAAGAGTGGGCTATGTCAAGGGGACATGAATTTTCTAGACATGTGAACATCTTTGGCCTCTCATTGATTTGAATTATAAAAAGGGTTAATCTAGTGTATTAATTCCATGGGCCTACGTAAGGAGGTGAAGGGCAAGAGAGGGGTAAAAATTCCACTGCTAAATGGAGCTCCATGGTCCACGTTTGGCAAACTAGCTTGGAAAGCAAGTAGAAAAGTCGAAATTCACTTGGAGGCAGTTTTTTGGACATAAAGGAAGGTAGCGAGAGGCAGGTCATGGGCTAGAAAAGTGCCCTAGGGCTATTCTAACAAATCATCTTGCTACAAGAGTAATCTGCGGGCTGTTAGGGAGTTACCAGGTTTGCTAAAAGCTTAAAAACAAAATTTTCCTATAGCCAGGGAGCCTCCAAAAGAAATTTCCATCAATTAGTGAGCTACCAAGGCTACCAAAAGCTTTAAAAATGAAATTTTCCTACAGCCCCATAGGGAGCCTCCAAAAAAATTCACCATCAACCACAGAGCTGCTAAGGTTGCCAAAATCTCAAAAACAAAATTTACCTATAGCTGGGGAGCCTCAAGAAGAATTTTCCATCAATGAGGGAGCTACCAGGGTGCCAAAAGAGCTCAAAAATGAAATTTGCCTACAGCTAGGGACCCTTTAGAAGAATTGACCATCAACCACAAAGTTGGTAGGGATGCCAAGAGCTCAAAAATAAAATTTACCTACAGCAATGGAGCCTCTAGGAGAATTCGCCATCAACCAAGGAGCTACCAAGGCTACCAAAAGCTCAAAAACGAAATTTTCCTTCAAACAAGGAGCTACCAGGTGAATTTTCCTTCAACCAAGGAGCTGCCACGTGAATTTGCCTTCAACCAGGAAGTTGTCAGGGTCGTTCTTGGGTCTAGCGTTGCATTTGCATCATTGTCCCTCAAATGTTAATTTGTTAGAGTCTATTGTGCCTACTCAGTTGGAGGTAGGACCTAAACTTTGTCTTTGTCTTTTGAACATTATTATTAACCCTACCCAAAGAGAGCGCTAAAGATCTGTTACAATGTGTACAAATACAATAGCAACAAGATGCACATTCTTGTGGATGGAGAGTATTGGTCCATGCACAATACATACTGATAGTTTTCCCCAAAGAACCATAAGATTTCCATTGTGAATCATTCATTTACAAAAGTTTGATATAGACAAAAAAAACTATCTTCATATGATTTTTTATGATAGGTGAGGAACGATAGTTACAATTCACTATATGTATACAACTTTAGAGCTAGAACCATAACACGGTTTCTCCAGTATGCTTTCCCTACTCCAAGAATGAAGAGTATGAAAGAAAAAATATCAAAATCAAATGAAGAGTCCATTCTGAATGAGCTTGAGCATGAGGAGTCCATTCTCGATGAGCTTGAGCATGAAGAGTCCATTCTGGATGAGTTTAAGCATGAGAAGAAAATGGAGGAGCCAAAGGTATAGGAGGATGAGGTGAACATAGAGGAACAAGTACAAGTGGATCATTCAAGTGGTGAGCATACTTTAGAGGATCGTCAAGATGCATCAGTTGCTCAACCTGTAGTGCAGGAGCAGCCTTTGACTCAGGACCACAGGACCAACCTCCTCTATGAACTACACATTAGTAGTGTAGATACACATGTTCTTTTATTTTGATGGTGGTTGGTGCTCATCGTCTTATATTTGTATTAGTGAGATATTATACATGTACAGTGTCATGAGGCTTAAGGTAAATAAATACTCTCTCAAGGGATGATTTTGCATTGAATTGTATATTCTCTCCAATGCAATAGCTGTTGCAATGTTTTGTTCATGTATGTCACAAATAAAGACAATGAGTCTTGTATATCCCAAATGAAGAATCCCAAATGAAGACCATTAAATGATGGTTAAACAATTTACCTTTTTTGTTGTTGACACTGAATGAAGATTCTTTCAAAATGCTACCCTCTATCTCCATATGAATGTCATGGCACAATTCTACAAGTGTACATCATTGTATTATTGATATAACACCAAGCAATATTCCATTGTCATGAACCCTGGTCTCCAATGATTCATTTTAAGGACCAAAGGAGTTAAGATCTTGGTCCAGTGGAACTAATTTGTTCTCCACGAACCTGATGTGTTTAAAATAGAAAGGAAATATCAAACTACGGCTCAAAATCATATATTTAATTGTAAATGTAGTTGGCACTACTTCACATTAGACATTACTAGACATTGATTTATCCCAACCATCATCCAAGAAGTCAAGGTTCTCATCATTTTCAATTGATTTGTAGGTGAGCATTGTTTTGCACTCTAACTGGATAGTTGTTAGATAGGTGTTAAAAAAAGTGTGATTGGCATGCATACATTGATTTTTACAATCCTTATAGCAATGCTTGGCCGTAAAGATCATTGTACTTCTAAAAATAGCTTGGCCCTATATGTCTCTATCACACTACTATGAGGCACTCACCAGTCTATAGTATTCCATGAATGAAAGATCTTATTTCTTTAACACACTATGAGTCTTTCCTTTGTTTAACAATTTATAAAAATGGTCATAAAAGAAGCTACATGTTTGAGCTAGTTGAGTTCCAGATCTACCTTGATATTGGAGTTCTCTTATTGCTCCATGCAACACATCTAAGAAGCCCAAAATGCACTCCATTGGCTGCCATTCTTCATATGATGGTGGACATAGACCTAAAACTAAAACAAATTTTAGTGGACACAAAAAATAGCAATGTTTCAAACTACAATTTTGAGATTGAAAGGAGCAGCTCCCAATTAGGCCTATGCCCTAGAAGATAATCTAAATAATCCTACTTTGTGCATATCTACATGCTTGATCAGTATTTCCTTAAAACCCTTCTTACCATGTGTTGTTATGAAATCTTTGACCCTTTAATAAAAATTTATGTGGCCTTGCCCTTCCAAGAGTCTAGAAATATATTATTTTCTTCATGGTGTTTTTTCTCCTTGTTGGTTCACCAACATCCAGATACCTTCCGTTACAACCAACTTTTGACAGTAACCATTTGCATTCACCATGTTGGCAACCTCTATAGATGATATGTAGGATGTAGGTCAACGAGAAACAACTCTTATATCTATTTCAAGGTTGTTTGCAGTATGAGTTACACACTATTTTGCATTTGGATGCCCTAGGTTGCTTATCGCCATGGATGATTTGAGAAAGAGAACTGAACTTGCAAAATGATTCTTGAAATAGAACTAGCTTAGGACCGAAAGTCCTTGGTTCATGAAAGTGGTTTGAACATGCTAATAGGTGAAATGCAAGCATGAAAAATAGTTTAGGAGGTTTAGGAGAGAAAGAATAATTGAATCCTTGATTCATGAAAGAGAATTGAACATGCCAATGGTTGAAAATCAAGCGGGCAAATTAGTTTAGGATAACCTCTTTCAAAGATGACATTGTTAGGTTTAGAATCTTGTAAGATCATTTCATTTATTATTTGTGGTTGTATATTTGTAAACTATTGCTTGTTGGTGGAACTATGGTAATTTTTCCTAATTTCACCAATGTTATGTTGACCCTCTTGTGATTGATAGACTCACGATTTTCGTTTTGGCCAAAAGCCCTAAAATGAGTTCCTTTTTTCCCTAATGGTACTATCTAAGGCCTCTATCCATCCACATCTCCAATAATCCACATTGATATGCAAACCAAAACCTCCCAATTGTATATTTAGTTATTTTAAATCTATGAAAATACTTTTTAAATTGTTTTAAATTTATTTATTTATTGATGTATTTGCAAAGAAGACACTGCTATTAAGTATGTTAAATTGTTGTATAGATTATTGCCATCCTCCATGCTTTAATACCACCACAATGCCTCTTAAAATGGAACAAAATAGCTTTCTCTGAATAATATAAGAAATCAATGGAACCACAATAACTTTTCCAATGCAAAGTCACATGGTGACATAAATTGGCATGCATATGAGTGTTCTAGTGATTGTTTGATCTTATCTTCCATCATATCAAGAATGTTGATAAATATTTCAAGTGAATAAACAAGAGTGCATATGTGCACGTGGGCATGGCCTCCTAGTATAGTGATAAAGCCAATGCTTTTGGATGCAAACGAAAAAGCGAACGATTTTTAAAGGGTGTTGAGTTATTAAAAAGCAATTTTTGTAAGATCTTCTCCAACAATGGCAAATTGAAACACACAATTTACCTTTTTTTTTTTAAATTACATGTGGAAATTCACAAAAGAGTTTCAATCCTCCACTATAGCACTCCCTCTAAGGAGGCACTGCTAACAAACCTACTAACCAACAACGAGGGGACCTACCTGGATTTCAAGGCTATACTTTATGGTCTAGTTTGAAGAGCCAATCATACATTGTTTATGGGCAAGACTTTATAGGAACGATAATGGAATTGGATATAATGACAAACCTTACAAGTACTTCATGTGACCAACTTGTCATCACACTGCGACGAGTAAACTAAGAAACAGAGGATGTAATCATTGTAGAACTGCAAGAGATGGATGCTGCATTAGATAGATGTATCATTGGAGAACTGCAGGAGATAGATGCATTAGATAGATCTTGATAATCAACTACTCAAGTAAATAATTACCAATAGTAGAGGAACAAAATGAGAAAACTTGACAATGATGTAGAAACAACAAACATTAAACACAAGCTACGCTGTCTAACAAATTGTTAAACAAATCTAATTTCTATGCAAATAGTAAACAAACCATACTTACTACTATTTGCAATATTTTTAAAGGGGGATAAACATGCTCAAGGAAAACAAATCCCCCTTCTTCAATACCAAAAAAGAAAAGCAACAATTAGTAAAAGTGATACATATTAATGAATATGTTGCAACACCTTTGATGGTAGCATCATATTCCTTATGTACTAGAGCATCTTTAATAGAAGCATAAAATTAAGAATGCTCTAGTGCATGCTCTTAGTTTGTTAAAGATACGTGGAAGGTGTAAAGTAACTACTTTAAAATAAAGTCCCATCAGCAAGAGTTATTGGGTAGCTCAATCCCCTCCTTACATTGCTTATTGACTACTTTCACATGCCAAGATTCCGATGCAAAAGAGCACAAGTAAAACCAAGATCATATGGTAGGGTCACATGCAAGACCATTCAAACCTTCCCAAGTAGGATCAATTCATTAAGCAACTGTATTTCTACTTTCACATTTTAGTATTCATATTCTCTTACTTAGCCTACCTCTTATCGTAGTTAACTCCAGCTCATCAATTTACACCTTACCAAGTGAATTTCCTTCGCAAAGTTTGGTACATTAATGCTCTTATGGGCAGGCACTCTTTGCTTTACATAGATGGATGAAGAGAGACAGGGGAATCGATTCCCTATGAATAGTTGGGAATTGGAAAAAAACAACCACCTCTCTTATAGGCTTGGTGGGGATGTGCTCATCTAAGGTGAAATGTCCCTTGTATGCTTGAGTGGATTTTACATCGAATTGTAGGCACCTAAAAAGAGTGATGTTGGCCTAAAAATAGCTACTCCTAGAAAACAACCACCTGAGAAACTTTAATTTGATAAGGAGCACGAGAATAGTTCCAAGGAACTTTAATTTTGGCAAGGAGCATGAGAATGGTTCCAAGGGAAAATACTTTGTAAAACGATAATATTTGGAAACTCTCAACATGCTAGACTTTACAAAGGTTCTGCAAATGAGTTGTTCACCCAAGGAAAGCCCTTAGAGCACTTCCTTGCGGCCAACCTCAGGCTGTTGAGTCTAGTGATCCCAGAGAGTGTATACAGCATACAGCTTGTTGACGTGTTGGCCCACTGGTCCTAACTTGGTGGAGTGCTCCCCATTCTTTGGCTCTCCCCGGTTGGTACTTCTTTCCCTCCTTACAATGCCATTGGCTCTCCCCTGCTGGTGCTTCTTTCCCTCCTTACAATGCCATTGGCTCTCCCCTTTTGGTGCGTCTTTCCCTCCTTACAATGCCATTGGCTCACCCCTTGTGACGGAATGGTCTTATAGCATTGCAAAGCATGAAGCACCATAGTCCTCGAGGAGGGAAAGGGCGTGATGAGAATAGGCAATCCAAATTAAGGGAAATTGAAGAAGCCGCCAAGGACATAGGCAATCTAAATTAAGGGGTCTTATGGTGTCTTTGATGGAGTGTTCACCACCTTCCGTGTTCGAAGTTGACGCCCATAGCACCATCCCACCAGCCCACAGTTCATTCCCAGCACCATGAATCTTCTCTTTCTGCACTCTGCTGTCTGCCGCCTCTTTGGAATTCAACCTCTTCCGCCCTTCGTTTTCATCCTCCTCCACCTTTTTCCTCTCTGTATGAATGCTTCATCATCCACTCCCTGTTTTGAGGCTTTGGTTTGATCGCATCTTCTGCTCTTTGTTGCAGTTGCACAAGGTCGTGCTTTGGGCTTGCAGGTTCGTCCCAGATCGTCTCTTTGCATTGCCCAACAACCCTCCCAGGATGAGCGTTCGAGCTTCCCAGCAACATGCCTCCCTCCCCCATGATGTGGATTGGCAAATGCTTGATAAGTCCAAGTTCTTCATACTTGGGGCAGCTTTTTTCTCTGGGGTCTCCGGCATGCTCTACCCTGTGTTGGTTCTCAAGACCAGACAGCAGGTGTCTGCCTCCCCCTTGTCGAGCTTCAAGATGGCTTCGAGCATATTGCGGCACGAGGGCGTGAGTGGCCTCTATAGAGGCTTCGGAACGTCCTTGCTGGGAACGATCCCCGCGCGCGTCTTGTACATGAGCACTCTGGAAATCACGAAAAGCAACGTGGGGGTGGCAGCCTCACAGTTGGGTCTTCCGGAATCGGCTGCGGCAGCTACAGCAAACGCAGCTGGTGGACTCAGTGCATCTGTAGCAGCGCAATTCGTTTGGACCCCTGTTGACGTGATCAGTCAGCGGTTAATGGTGCAGAGTAAACATCGAAACCCCGGCACTACCCAGTACAGAGGTGGTGTCGATGCTCTCCGAACTATCCTCAGAACAGAGGGTTGGCGAGGTCTCTACCGTGGTTTTGGAATGTCCATCCTAACCTATGCACCTTCGAATGCTCTTTGGTGGGCATCCTACTGCCTTGCTCAGAGAACAGTTTGGAGCAACCTGGGGAATTGCAGGAATTTGGCAGGTGATTGCCCAGCCCCCAGCTCCGGTTTTGTATTGGGCGTACAGGGGGCAAGTGCTGCGTGTGCCGGAGGGGTGACAGCGCTGGTTACAACTCCTTTGGACACCATCAAGACCCGCTTTCAAGTATTGGCAGGTGTTGGGGACAGACGGCCAACGATAAGCGGGACGGTGAGGAGCCTTATTAAAGATGGGGGATGGAGCGCTTGCTATAGAGGTCTCGGTCCTCGCTGGGCCATGATGGCTATGTCAGCTACTACAATGATCACCACGTATGAGTTTGTAAAACGCATGTCAACTAAGGAAGAGATAAGCAAAGACCCGTGAATTGGAAGGCGGATCTCTTTCTCCCCTTTAAACAAAGGCAATATAGTGGTTGGGTCCAGCGCTGCATGGTATGAGCGATAGAGCGGACATCCTGTAAATTTTGTTAGAGAAGAGTAATGCTGTGTATATATTACTTTTTGTTGGAGGACTTCACACACAAACGTGTGATTACCTTGGGAACATGGAGGACATCCCTCGCAAACCTCTCTTCTAAAGGATGATGTTTCAAATATTCTTTAGAACCTTGCATCTTGGCTTGCTCTGTCTGTGTCTCCCTCTCCATCCGCCCCGTAGATTCACACCATCATACATAGTAAGTGTCAGATGGTGTATTTGAATGAGAAATGTTCTATGCATTATTATGACGGACGAGGACTAAACACATTGCTGTCAGGAAACCGTTGTGAACCTGACAGTATTAAGAGATATTGTGTTTAAAGATAAAGATGCGTATTCGGGAGCGAGTAAGCCATAGTGCTTTAATGTTGAACGTTGACCTTCCGTTAAAAGGCAAGCCCTTATATTCAACGACACTTGAACTTGTTCTGTCCATTTTTATGCGTTCTTTAGTATTCATAAAACTTTAAACTGTGACATGACAGGATGAGAATTAGGAGATAGTAAGCATTTCAGAACTCAGAACGTCTACCCAAAATTTTGAGTGTGTTTGTAATCGTTAGGTGTGCAGATCTCATCGTCTGAATGTCAATATTGTGAGATTCTTTCTGGGTTAAGCAGTGCGTTATATGATCTTGGCCATATGGAGCATGAGGGTGCCCATGGTCAGCTTGTGAGCTCTTGGAGACTCCTGAGAGATGGTATCGGCTCTGCCAGCCCAAGCCAGGGTCAACCTGTACAAGGATATGATTTGTTGGCTACTGTCCCATGGAGGTTGTGCAGGACATCCTTATTCTCCTCCCCAAATTATCTGCATTGCTAGATACCTCTCCAGTGCTAGTACAAAACCATAGTGTATTGGTGGAGATTCCTGAGTTCCACTCATGGTTTGGAGGGCTCTTGCTGTTATAATCTATTTTACCAATGTGAACTCATGATTCTATGACAGTAGAGAAGGCACTTCTTGATGCTAGTGCCAAAAATCTAGTGATCTGTCGGGTCTGTGCTTTTAACCTAGTGCTGAGCTTGCCCCTCGTCATGAATTTGTGGGGTGGGTTGTAAAGGAGTTGAAGCAATCTCAACAGCAGCAGGTCATCTGTGGGACTTGAATATCTGGCATGTTGATTTGGCTGCCAGCCATATTGTGACGAAGATGACCACTCCTGGGAGGTTCACTTCCTACGTAATTGGAGAGAGAAGGAGCACGTGAAGGATTCTTTACTTAACTCTGTGATTCAAAAAACAAAGTTTAGCTATCAAATGCTGACAAGTGTGAATACAATCTATTTGAGATACATGGTAGATGGACAAAGTATTCCACCCTTAAATTCATTTGTGAAGCCTACTCTGGCCTCTAAATGGAAATTCCCGTTGTAAACCTACAATGTAGACAAGCACAATTTATTATTAACCTTGTGACAGTCACCCATAATTTTCAAAAGCGTTGTCGATAGTAGCTACTACCCATTGGCTTCAACATGGATTATTGTATATCCTCTCTCTCTCTCTCTCTCTCTCTCTCTCTCTCTCTCTGATAATTCGCTTGCTCAAGATCTTCAATACTATGCTAGACAGATCTTGGGTAATGTAGCATAGAATTTTGTAGGCCTAGTTTGGGAGGTGTGCAGTGACGGCGTTGTGGAGTATCTTTTCATAATATAAATCTAAAACTCGAGTCATTTGACTGAATCTCCCCTCGATGGGGCTTGGAATTGCTTGCAGATTGCAGGATGTAGTCCTCGCACCCCTAGCATTGGTATGAGAGTGTCAAACGTTGACTCCCTTGAGACAGCAGTGGGGTTGAATGGAGTCTCATGAGGCTTGAGAAGCAAGGAAGAGCAGGATCAAGCTTCGCTAGACCAAAGTAGTAAGACAACAAGGCCAGTTGAACCACCACTCAACATGTTTTGATAGAGGCAATATCTCTCGTAGATATTTGAAAGATGGAGTTTATGGTTTTCAACCTTATGAGTGACTATCATGAGATGATGAGTTTGGGCATGTTCCTAGATTGATGGTCTCACTTGACAGGTTTCTCTTCTTAGCATTGCGTGCTTTTGTTAGTGCTCTGACTCCCTTATTGATTTTTAAAAGACAGGTGGATTCCCCAACGAGAGGGATTTCTCTGGATAATTATTTCCCCTAAAATTTAAAGAAATTCAAAGCTTTCAATTGGCCAAGACAAGGAACCCAAGAGGTGGTTTCCGAAGAATTCCAATTGCTGCTTCGATAAACAATTCTCCAATTTGGAACCGAAACCCATTGTCATAGAGAGCAAGGACTTGTAGTTTCTCCACTCAGTAGAGATCTTGAATGGAACATCCCGCTGTGAACGAAGAGGTAGCAGCAGGAACGGAAAGTCAGCAGGAGGGTAGAGAGCATGACGAGAGATTGTGATAAGGTAGAGAGCTTTCAATTGGCCAAATAGCAAAGGTATAGATCTTAAGAGGTGGTTTCCAATTGCTGCCCCATAAACAGTTGCCAATTCAGAAGGGATAGGTCCTGAAAGATTGTATTTGTAGAGAAACTACTGGTAGGATGATCCTCGTTAACCCATTTTCATAGAGAGCAAGGACTTGTAGTTTCATCACTCAGTAGAACGTTCCAACTTTCCGGTAACGAGAGTTTGCGAGCTGCTGTGAGCCGAAAGAGGTAGCAGCAGGAAATATACTCCCATTCCGGTTTGGTATAAAATTAGTACTACCAGGGAGCATCGAAAGTAGTCCAAGGCCTCTCCTGACCAGAAGATCCAACCATAGTGGAAGAATGCTGGTGCAGTATAATATATCCCAGCTATGGGCCTGTATACGGGGGGCTGCAATGTGTATAAAGCTCAAGTATTAACGTAGATAGTTTTATGTATAAGTTATGTACATATTTGCTAATGGATAGTTGCATCTTGAAGGGCTTATCTCTCTCTTTTGAGTTAGCACTTACTCTTCTACACTTGTAAATAGCACGGGCATTCTTAAAAGAGGAAATAGTAGTTTTCTTGCTCTGAATTCAAGGGGGGACTTGTTGGGTAATTTGGAATTTCGTGTGTGTGTGTGTGTACGCGCGCACGCGTGCGTGCACCTCTTAGTGAGTATAAAGGTCAATAAGGTGTGAGGTTATGGTCATGTTGTGGGGCAATACATGTTCAAGATATTATTAAACAATTACAATTCACATGGAGAGAGAAGAAATTTGAATTCAAGCACTTAAACCCAAAGGGGGGAAAAGGACATTGATGAAAACATCTTTATACGATGCAATTCTTTAATAAAAAAGCTTAATAGAATGATGCTTTAAAAAAAAAACAGAGTATCAATTAATGAGTTTCAAGCATCATTGTGTTAGTCATTCTGTGACGTGCTAAATGCAAATTGTTTATCGATGCATTTTCCAAAAAAAATTATTGGCATCCTTATCAAAAGAGGAGTCATTACAGCATTGATCTATAGTCATGCCAAGAATCAAGCATATGCTAGCAAATATCCCTTTTAGGTCTACTCCCATGTGTCTAACACAAGCTTGGGACACTCTGCTAAACCCATTAAACATTTCATAACATGGAGCATCCTAGCAATAAGAAATATCCAAAAAATGTGTTCTTTTACATTTGTCAATGAAGTTGATGTCAATCGTATGGTGATTCTCTTCAGCTTCATAAGGTCCTTTAAAGTCTTCACTCTGCATTGAAATCTTTAGACTAGGAATCTCATACTCTAATGGCCTAATAGCTTATGTACCATATACCAATTGGAATGGTGAATATTTGGTGGTGACCTTGTGTGTGGTGTTATAAGGCCAGAAAGCAAGGGTTTATACCAATCCCTTCGATTATGAGTGGCTAGCTTCCCTAGAATGCCACATAGGATACCATTACTCCTCTTAGTTTGCCCATTAGCCTAAGAATAGTAAGAATTACTTCTCTTGTGAGCTACTAACAACTTCTCAACCATATCATTTATCACAACATTGATGAAATGGGTACCTTGGTCAGACACTAGCTCCATCAAACATCCACAATGAACACAAATGTGCCAGATGACAAAGTTGACTACATAATCCTTTGTCCCACCGAGTGATAATCTATGACAATTAGCAAGTAGTTGTTTCTTCTTGCTATGGTAGGCAAGGGACCAACAAAATCCATCCCCCACTTATAGAAAGTGGTGAAAGGGATTGAGGGATGGAACGTGGTGAGAGGGAACGAGGGACGGAGAAGATTGGGGTGCAACTCGTTCCAAAAAGCTGGCAAACTTCACATGAGAGGGAATGAGGGATGGAGAATATTGGGGTGCAACTCGTTCCAAAAAGTTGGCAAACTTCACATGTTCTACAAAACTTTGACACATCTCAAAACAAATTGGGCCAATAATAACCACTATTCAAAGTCTTCTTAGACTTCTTGACCTCCTTCAAAGAAATGGCTCTCCGAAGGACTATGTCTTATCTTAACTCCTCCTAGCAAGAAGAAGCTTTTCCTCTTATGGTGGACCTTCTTTCTTTTGGCTAATGTACTTCTTGTAGGGTAAGTGAAGTGAGTCAAATAGGTCATTACCCATTCATACAAGAAATCCACAAGAAGTGGGTTGAATAGGTAGTTGCCCATTGATACAAGGAATCACTAGATCAAGAGTGAGAATAGATACACTTGGCTCTTCATTTCGGAACATGCAATTCTTCAAGCCTACTCCCCTGCCCCCCTTGCCCTTTCTTTTCCCACTTTGAAGGTGAAATCAACAACTAGTTCCATTTGACAAATGAGTGAGTTAAATGAGCACCTACAACTCTAGTTTTGATGGAACCATCCTCGATGAGAACCACTAAGGTATGGCCCAAAAGTTTGGCTTGTAATGCTTAAGGAAAAATACTAATGCTAGCCCCATTTGTTCTTCCTCGAGATAGATACCTTGGCTGGCAACATTTTCCTAGAAAGAGGGAAGATTCTATTGTCTTCCCCCTTTGGAGCAACATTTTGACCAATGTATAGCTAGAATTCCCAACATTGAGACAGAAAATTTTCTTGCAAGGATGGGGTTTGTTTTTGTCAAGGCTTTCTTCGAACTGCTTCCAGAGGCATTTGTGCAAGCCAAGGGACATTGTGAAGCCATGTGCCCAAATTTTTTCTATCTTGTCTTTCTATGACCCCATACAGAGGGAACACCTTAAATTGTGAAGAAACTAGTGAGAGCTTTGGCTATGCAAGAATAGCCTTTCAAAATGAGGATCCATTCAAGAAGGAAGAGGTTGGTCAATTTCTACGAGGAGGTGACAACTTACGATTCTATGCCCTTGTAGATCAGCCCTTCAAGGATGGTCAAGTTTTATGAGGAGGTGACAACTTACAATTCTACCCCCTTTTAGATCATCCCTTCAATAATTTAAACTTTGTCATGCAAAACCATTCTACAAGTCAGGCTTCTACTAACCCATCTACTTTTGTGGGAAAATTTTCACATTAAGTTGGCTTCTATTCTAAATTAAAGCTTGTGGTGGGGAGTCCTTGGTTGATTTTAAAGGATTGTAAAATAGCTTTTTAACTTTTGTAATGAACATGATAATGTCTCAATTCTATAGGTTGTACCTTCAAGATTTTTTGGTTGAGTTTGAAGGGGACAAAAGGATTTTAAGCTCAATTTTATAATGAGAATATAGTTTTGGATCAATTCTATATGTTGTATCTTTAGATTTTTTTTTCAATTTTAAAGGAGATCAAAATATTTTTTGAATGAGAATACAATACATTTCAAGTTGTAAAATATATATGCATAAATTGGTTGTTATTAGAGCCGACAAGCTTGCTCGATTTTACAAGCTAGCTGGTTCTTGGCAGTAGAGCTAACTCAATACTCCTCAATGACTCCAAGACAAACAATGATTCGATCATGAATTTCAACATTCATTATATAGAATTTTCCCTTATTCCCTTTGGGTAGTACTTGTATTTTAAGCTCAATAGCTCTAAATGAGAGTATAAAAGATTATTATCTAACAATGGCCTTTCTTCAATCATTTTTGTACCAAATACTTTCAGCTACTACAAACTCATTTCTCATATGTTAGTCTCAAACAATCAACAAAAGCTTCCTCAACATTATGTCTTAGTTTGCATCATTGCAACATAAGTTACAAGCCATCTTCCCTGTCCTCCTTAGAGAAACAAGAACTATAAATTTATCTCCCTCTTATGATGTACCAATTGAGTCAACGTATACATTGCCAAGTTGTGGTTCATTATTTGTCTCTATGATGAAATGTCCATTTAGAGTGAAAATATGGTAACTCCCATTACCCTGCTATTGCAATGTGCTCACACTTGTCATGGTATTTGATGGTGCACACATTTTAAAAATAAGAAATTTGTCATGATGCACATATTGTGAAAACATAGAAAGTTGTCATGCTTTGATGGAAAGGGGGTTTTTTGAAAAGCCCCTGATTTGTCTCATCCATTTTTGCATCTCCTTTGTATTTCCTCCACTTTTGCCTTGTGAAACAAGCTATAGACTATTGTTGATGCTTTATTGATTGTGTCCCTTTGGAGACACTAGACATTAGCCACATTGTACTCTATAACTTGGCTTGATGGCATGTTAATGGATGTCCATAAAGGTCATTCTTAAGTACATTGCCTCACTCATCATGTTTCCACTTGCCATGGCTAGTTTCGAAGATTTTCCACATCATGTTTGGACTGACTGGAATGGATTGGAACCTTGGATCAAAATACCAACGATGGGATTTAAATCTATAGAATTATCATTTCCTTTATTTGAGATCATCTTTGGTTAACCAATCCAAGTATAATAAAAAAGCATGCTAGACAAACAACATGTTGCCTGGATGGATTTAGCTAGGTGATCTATAAGATTGTATAGTTGAGACAATAGCCATCTCTTTTTATTTGATCCTTAAACATCAGGCTTGCAAATATCTTCCATTTTAAGATGAAAATGTTGCTATTTGAGGTCTATTTGGGGGAAAATTTCTACTACTCCACACCAATACATTGTGGGTTTAAATTTAATGTAGTGCCACTCAAATCCTACCTTTGGACAAATGAATGGCTTGCCACATAAACCTTAGGCTATCAAACATGCTTTCCATTGCAACAGATGATGAATATCTAGGCGTTGAAAATGGGGCATTAACCTTTGAGATGTGGGCATGTACCTCTAGGGGGACGAGCATTTTCTGAGCGAAATCTTCCGAGCGTCCGAGCGAAGGAAAAAAAAAGCTTCCAACTATGCATAAATATGGCAAAAATCGATCAGAAGAAAACATAGTTTCACTTAGAAATATGCAAAGTATTATAGCAATGCCTATTTTATACAAAAATCTTTAGGTGAATCTGTAGGAATGGTGAGAGCATAATGGGATGGCTTTTGAAGAAACCCACATGTAGAGTAGATTTCTCTATGAAAATTCCCTTATGATCCTTCTTACAACTTTTACTTAATAGGGGGTGACATTGAAAACCCTCTCTCAACCTATCTTCATGAAAGAGTTTCTTCAAAGAAAACTCATTGAAGCAAGCCATCCACGTAGTTTCGCCAGCGAAACCCCTTTGAAGCAAGTCTCCCAAGGTAGTTTCGCTGGCGAAACTACCTTGGACAACACTTTTAAAAGTGACATAACTTTCATATCCAATGTCCAAATATAGTCATTCAACCACTCAAATTGATCGGAACACCCCATTTGAGCACATCTATGGAGTTATATTTTGGAAAATCTTTCATATATAGTATTAAATATTACATGTATTTTATGAGAGTGATATATAAGCCCAAGTTAATACTTATTTATAGTAATTTAAACTTCTTTAGAAACATGTCCATAAATATGCTATAAAAACACTAAAAAGATATTGCCATATGATATAAATGTGTTAATAAGTAATTATATATGCATAGTATTATTACATTGAGAGTGATTATGAGGAATGTTTCTTAAAGGAATCAACACTTTTTTAAGGTAATAATAGGGGTACAAAGGGATGTCTCTAAATAAGAAAATTATGTTGTGTAAAAATGAATGAGTGACTAGTCTGTATATTTTTATGATAAAGGGATCTAGTTCTAGTGAAAATAAAAGTGTAAAAACCATGTTTCCTAAAGAAAAACATTTTTAAAAATCTCTTGAAAAACACGCTCGGATAAACTTGCTCATAGGTTTTTGCTCGTAAAATTGACGCATCCTACCTCTAGATATCAATGCTCTAGTATGATTATCCAAAGCTTGTCGACGTGAGGTCAAAGACTATGTGTATTTTGTAGCAACACATGCTCCTATCTTTGAACCTCTTGAGCTCTTATGCTTGATCCTTAATCTTAGGTGTAGCTCTATCTTCTTATCCTTTCAAATGTAAAATTAATAGTGTGAACCTCCAAGAAACATTCACTACATGCAATATACTCTTTTCAAGTCAAGTAAAAGCTTAAGGTAAGTGAAATTTCATTGCATATAAAATATTAATGCTATTCATTGTTGGCTACCTAAAGTATATGAAACACATAGTCATCAATTTATATAGATTGGTTGGCAAGCAATGTTACAAGGGAATAGCTAGCTTGTTGTTTCAACAAGTAGGTTGGTTGTGTTGTGAAAAGAGAAATCTCTCTCTCTCTCTCTCTCTCTCTCTATCTATCTATCTATCTATCTATCTATCTAAGTTCCGGAGATTGATCGAATAGAGCTCAGGATAGTGAGACATTCAGAGGATGCATAGGTCATAGGATATGGCCAACACGTCTTAGAGATGGGAGCAGTGCATGACCTGCATGACCAGATCATATAACAGCCTTCTTGGATGGCTATCATCTAGAGGCATCGCTTCCCACACTGAGGGGATTGACATAGTGGATTACTTGATGGGCTCATGGTCCCTCCTTCCCCGCTTGGTGCAGACCATTCCTATTTGGCATTTAGCATATTGACCACCACGCCGACAACAAGTCAAGACCAACCGGCTCCCACCAATATTAAGATACATTTTGACCATGCCTTGGATGTAGTGTATATGAGCCACTTTGTCTCATGAGCTACCGCCCCACTTGTGAGATGACACAGACCTTGCACATGCGACCTTGCACAAGGCTTCAAACACTTTGGTCTCGGTGGTCCAAGATGCCACCACTAGGTCTTTTCCCACGACTTGGTCTACAAGTCGCTCCCCATATGGGAGGATGCCTTAGAATCCATGGTTTGATAACGAGTGCCAAGAGATGATATCTCACCTCATACAAGAGCAAACTTTGGGACACCTTATGAGACTAGAGGCATAGCAGATCTATCAGCACTTGACATGACATAAGAGATGAACTTTCCTATCACATAGGTGATTCGACCTTTTCGAGGAGGTGATTCCACCTTTTCCTAGGGGCTCGTCTGAGGAGAAGTCACCTATCCCCATCACAGATCCTGATGTGTGGCACACTTTTGCGACATCCCTCTGTGATGCCCCAGGATCTTAGACACCACCTGATATGTTTTCCCTCCCCAAAACCCACCACATGTAGGTTGTTCATAGCACAAAATGTGTGAGCTGCATTACATCGACTCCACAACCGAAGAGCCGAGGGGATACACACTGAGCACTTTGCACGTGGACAAGAGGTCCTTGCCCCAATCCTAGCATAGGTGTTCAATCACGCTGTGTCCCACGGTTTCCCCCTTGCTTAGAATACACCACCATCGTGCCAATAGACAAAGCAAGAGACCCCATGGATATTGGAAACTACCGCACTCTCATGATTGGTCATAGACTAGCTAGGATTTATGGATTAGTATTAGAGAGAGAGAGAGAGAGAGAGAGAGAGAGAGAGAGAGAGAGAGAGAGAGAGAGAGAGAGAGAGAGAGAGATCAACTCCTACACAAAAGCACATGGGTAGTGGGCATTGGGCAGGCTACCTTGTGCAGGCAATCATTGAGGAGACAAGATCAAGATCTAAGAAATCCTATGCATGTTTTGTAGATTTTCAAAAGGCCTTCGACACAGTCCCATGATTTCAGAGGATTAGACGATTTTGGGAGATGCAGATCCCGAGAGGCATGATTTGGGTGTGACTTGGATTTTAAAAGCCATTACTTCCCCAGATAGTGATTGGGCTAACTTCTCAAAATTTTTAAATTTGTCAGACCCTATAGGGCTTCCAAGTGGAAGAATTCCCCTCTTCTTTCTGCTATTGGCAATCCAGAGCCATGTATGACTAAGGGAAGCCAACTTTAGGAAACACTTTTGGGAGCATTTGAACATATCAAAAGTCACCTAGTCCTTTCTAGCAAAGGAAGTTTCATGGCTTTGGATTCAATTTGGCTGTCAATTTTTTTCCACAAAACAACAGTTATGTGAATGCTCAGACTCCTGCAGTTGGTCCAAACAGCTTTATGAGGGATCAACCACAAGAGCGTGGACATTTATGGAATCTTTTTTTCCCAGACCAAAGAGAATCTACCTTCCCACTTCCTCTCATTATTAGAGAGCATCCATCTGGAGTTGAGAGTGGACACCACCTCTTCTATAGCTTCAGATGGAGTGGGGATGGGTAGAAAAGAGGAGTTACCCACCCATCTAAATTCTCTGGAATAGTTTAATATTCTGCCCCCTTTCCAAGTAAGATCACCCTCCCAGAGTTGAATTATGTTCATAACTAGTTCTTGATCAGCATTAGTTAACCTGAATTCTCTTATGATATCTAACCACGACTTCCATTTAAAATTTTTCTTGGCCCCCAAGTGTGTAAACATTTCCTTGACAAAATGCAAGGCCCTAGAGAGGTCCACCTTGACAAGACTAAGGTTATGATCTTCAACAGCTCACTGGCAATATGTCACAAACACAACTTCATTTACCAAGGGAGGCAGCGGAGATTATATAGTCATAAACTTACCTAGGGGCAGTCCTTGCAGATCCAGTCTTCATGATGACCCATGCAGCCAAGGCATGGATAGGGAGCTCTAGCTCGACTAGAGAGACTATGCTTTTAGGCATATTTCCAAAACCCTAGGACAATGGGATGGCTATTCAACACATTCGAGCAACAAATGGCCATGTACATAGCGCCCTTCTGGTGTGATCTATCTCAGCAAACAACTGAGTGGTGGCTCTTCAAGAGATTTTAGGTGACTATGGGATCCAGGATGATTTGAAGCAAGCCCTCAGTCCTCCACTAGATCAAACTGGAAAAGTTCAGCATGGCACCACTTCAGGTTGATGCCATTTTCTAGACGCTTAATAGGGTTTGGGCCTTACCTAGAGGGAGATTACCGAGATTGGCACTATACAACTAAATGAGAGTGGGGTTAGCATGGCTTGGTATGCACACATATCCAAATGGTTTTTTAGCCGGTGCATCTAGATGGACCGCCTTACCCCCTTCAGTATAACTTAGCTACCCCTGATCATCTAATCCCACGGATGAGATCAATCGTATTATATGGTTGGACCTACTCTAGCTTCATATGTCATGGACTTGGGGAGGGGGGATTAGGAGTTTTCGCACTAAGATCCAATTCTATGGTGATCACTTCTTGAGAGTATCAGTGGTTGGATGGAGTGATTATCAAACCCTGGTACTTAGAGGATAGAGGAGTCTCACATGCTCTAAGGATTGCTATATCGGAGAGAGGTGGATCTCATCCCATCAGCAACAGCTGAAGATTGAGGCAAGGAGAGCCACAAGTACAACTAGAGAGCAACGAATCTATAGACTATGCATATTGGAGGAGGTGGAGATAGAGGAACACTTCCTGTATACTTGCCCTGTACATTCTAAGATTCGAGGGTGATATCATTGGTTATTTCAGGAGGGATAGGGGTTTGGGCCTCTCTCTTGGTTGATTCACTTCCAAGACTAGGTTTGTGTTGGTCTCTATCTATGGAGATGCAATACCATAGAGACACCTTGTTGCGCCATATCAGAGAGCAGGAGGATATAGTGACACATGAGATGGAGCTAGATGAAGCCCAGTGAGATGTCACAAAATTTTACAAAATTGAGTCTTCCCCTAAAGGGTGAGGAGATAGATGATATGAGGGGCTGAGTGGGTTAGTGGGATGAGATGAGGATGAGGAGAGATGCAGCCAGAGATACAAGAGCCACACACAATGTAGTGACCGAGGCACACATGATGGAGGTTCACCCCATCACTACTATATTCAAGGGGGATCACTCGATCAGAGGTGTCACTATTGACATGGCCCACTGGATACAGAGATCATAGAGACCACACCCCCGTAGAGAGAGACAACCATGGAAGAAATAGATTTGAGGGGGATCACTCGATCAGAGGTGTCAATATTGACATGGCCCACTGCATACAGAGATCATAGAGACCAAACCCCCGTAAAGAGAGACAACCATGAAAGAAACAGATACAAGACATTTTTTGTAGCTCATAGGAGAGCCACCCTGGCACCGAGTTATATGTTTTGACTCTAAGATTGAGTAGTAGCATTTATTTCTTGTATTTAGAGTCTGGTTTAGCATAGTACTCAACAAAGGGCCTTAGCAAGCCCTCTACTTGAGCCTGCAGTGGCTTGTATGGGTTATCTTTGTGATTGTACTTTGTCTCAAGCACGCGAGGCCTCCCAAAGATGGTAATTATCTCTCTCTCTCTCTCTCTCTCTCTCTCTCTCTCTCTCTCTCTCTCTCTCTCTCTCTCTCTCTCTCTCTCTCTCTCTCTCTCTCTCCCTCCCTCTCTCTCTCTCTCTCTCTCTCTCTCTCTCTCTCTCTCTCTCCCCCCTCCCTCTCCCTCTCCCCCCCCCCCTCTCTCTCTCTCTCTCTCTCTCTCTCTCTCTCTCTCTCTCTCCCCCCCTCCCTCCCTCCCTCTCTCCGTCGCTCCCTCTCTCTCTCTCTCTCTCTCTCTCTCTCTCTCTGTCTCCCCCCCTCCCCCTCCCCCTCCCGCTCCCTCTCCCTCTCCCTCCCCCTCCCTCTCCCTCTCCCTCTCCCTCTCCCTCTCTCTCTTTATGTGTGTGTTCATGTCCAAGAAAACCCAATCTAGCTTTAATGAAAGTAACTAGAATATTATTTTGAGGAAAAAAAGAGAACAACATACAAAGATTCAAGTTCTGACTTATATTGACCTATATTCTTAAGGTATTCACTATGTGCAAAACCCCCATTACACGTGTGTTCAATGGGTATTTAAGAAACCCCCTTACCTATGGATTTCTATAAACTATATAAACCCCTTCATATATATCATTTCTATGATTACTCAACAAAATAAAACACCTTTTATTGATGCATGTGATATATTACCTATTTCTTAGTGAGCTCCCTAAGCCTGTATCATGTCAAGGATGTGTGTATATGATATTGATTTTGTTCCATTCATAACTTGCAAATGTCCTTCTTTGGAGAAACTCTCATTGTGCCAAAATAATTTGATTATTACGATGACTTTGCTACTTGGATTGACCTTCCTTTTTCTTACATTATGTTGATGCCTATAGGCTTCTTACATTTAGTTGAATCATTTCCACTATATAGCCAATTTCCCCCCATAATTTTGTATCTATGACACTTTCCTAACTTTTTTTCTCAACAAATGGGGTAATTCCATAGTGACATATGCTTGGGAGATGTATTCATAACATGCCTCTGGCTTTTTTTTTATTCCAGTGTACTACTATATGTATTGCCCCTAATTGGCTTATCCTTGCTCATAGACTTGAACTTAAAACCCTTAACAAGATTTGTTGCATGCTCAAAGGTGTGCTGTTCATGGGCCTATACATCCTATGTCAAATGAGATTGTGATCTCATCTTCGGAGGGTCATGGCTTCCTCTGTGCCCACATGCATTTCTCTCTTGAGACTAAGATAGTGATGAAAGGCATTCTATAACTAACTTAAGGTATGAAAAGAGTGTTCAATATGAGCCAAGAGGGTCACAAACCCTCTTGTATTAGTGTGCTTGCTAAGGCACCTAAGGGAAATTGAATGGAAGTGTTTCTGCCAATGAGGAAGTGCTAACATTTTAGTACAATTATGAGGGATTCCTTTCCTAACATGTTTAGGATAGTGTTGCTAATCTAACCTTGCTAGACCTTTAAGAATAGGATTTATGGGAAGTGAGGCTACTCTATGAAAGACATTGGATTCTTTGTTTTCTTTGTATATCCTCCCTTTTTTGCTCATCCTTAATTCGAAATGTAGTAGCTTCATACATCCTCTTTATCTTCAAGTCCATAGATTCTTCTAAGGGTCAAGCAAAGAGGGGCTAGTTGACACTAAGGATGTTGAGATTCTTGCATTGGTCTCATTATCTTCTCTAGCAACTATCTTATCCTTTCTCTTCCTCTAGTAATTCCTTTTTTAACTTTTTGTAGTGGAAAAGCCAAAACTTCTATGGGTATAGCACAAGTTTTGATACTTATCATACTTTATCTTGTACTACTATATGTTGTATTGTCATTATTAGGTTGGCTACCTTGTTATGTGCTTCAATTGCTAGTGTGCTTAGGGATGCATAGGGTTGTTGGATGACCTTGTTTAGGCTTGTTGATCAAGGGGCATTCTTTGATCGAATGTCTCACCTGACAGTCCCAACAAAGTGGTTGGAAGACATCACCTTAAACTTGAGCATAATATCCTACCTCTTTGGTCTAATGCAATGAGAATTGATTAGATTTCAGGTATTCCTTCTAGCGCTTGGTAAGAAGATATGGGCTCCCTCTTTAATCTTGGATATTACTAGAGAACTGATTCCTCGATGTCTAGTTCCAAGACTTCATTTGGTATAGGCTCCTACTTCTCTCCAATAATATATTATATGGACATTGTTGTCGGGCTGGCATTGGCATAAAGTGGCAGTGGGATTCCTCTATTGATAGTTTTGGGATGCCCCTCTACTTGATCACATTGCTATGCGTACAACTAAGTTTGTTGTTATGTTGGCCATATGGTTGCTGCATATTTTAAAGTCTATTCTTAAAATAGATAAGGTGCAATACTTTTGCAATAACGGTTTGGGCATTATGTAGTTGCATTCAATTATGAAATGATAATTGTTGATGTAGATAAAGCATTAGACTCTATCTCTTCTAGGGTATTGTAGCTATTCCATGGCAAGTTGTGCTGCTATACTTTCAAGTTGCTTCATTTTGATATTTTCCACCCCATGATTTGCTTCTCAAATGAATCTACATCATGATTTTCTCTAATTTAGAGGTATAACTAGTGATGTTAGCAGTGTTCTTATGCTAGTGGTAATGGAAATACTTAATTTTGCTAAAGCCATCCTTAAGGACTTGCAATTCTATGGGAGGTGGCAAGATGTTATTAGTAAATTGGCTCCTTTTTGTGTCATAATGGATGCTTTGTGTTCCACTTTGGAGTAGACAAGATTAGTCTTGATTTGGGAGATCTATTTAGCATATTAAGAATGTCTTCTTGCCATTCAATTGCTAGTGGCCAAGAATCAATTGTATTTACATGGTGTGTCATCTAGATAAATCCTCCATTCTCCCCTTAGACAATTCAACAACATGTTGCACATCAGGCTATATGATCCCTAGATGCACATACTACATCTATCTATCCTTTTGCTTCTTGTGAGCCTTGGTCCACTTAGCTTATGGCCCTTTACATACCAAGAAAATGTGCACCCACACCTTGTGACATTTATGCAAGGTAAGTCACCATGAAATACTCAACCTTCTACAACAAATAATCCACCACCATGGCATTGCCATTTTCTTGAGCAAGTGTTTCCATTTCAGTACGGCATTATTACACTTATTTTTAGTGATAGTATGTTGTTTGGCATTAAATGCATCTATAAGCTAAATGTACTTTGCAAGTAATTTAAGAGGATGAGTGTTGCAAGCTCCATGGCCAAATCAATTATGATAGACTCATCTATCTTGGAGATACTAGGGTCTGATGTGATGAATCCCTCTCCTGATACTCTTAGGAAGTGGTTGTGATAGAACTAGGTCTTGGTGGGGAGCTCCTAATCTCCCCCCGAAGTCCGAGATGTGTGAAGTTGGAGGAGATCTAATTGTTTGATATGGTTAATCCCATCTTGTGGGATTGACTCAAGAGGTGCATCCATGTTGCATTGAAAGGGGGGAAGCCTGTCCATCTAAATCTCGTGCTTGGCAAACCATATGGATATACATGCATAACATGTGTATAGGGGCCTTGCAATCATGGCATACTTGAGTATGAATCTCCTATAGTATTCAGCATGTCCCATGAAGACTTGGATTCCCTTGGCATTTAGTGGGGGGGGAAGTTCCATGATGATCTTTATTTTGTCCATTCCAAGCTCTTTGGAGTTCAATGTTCAAACTCACTATTGTGTTCATGCAATAATTGATCTCCATTGCGTCCATGCTTTCTTACACTATTGTGTTATAGCATGCTCTTACCCTTGCACTCTCTACCCTTGTACCTCCCTTGTACCTCCCTCCTCCTCCTCCTCCTCCCTGCTAATTGTCTGGATGACTCTAGGTCCAGCCTTGGTAGCCTCCATCAAGGTAACTCCCAGACTCCATGAATGAATGTCAATGTCTAGAAGATGGCATCAACTTGCAATGGTGTCATGACAAACTTTGCCTGTACTATCTCAAGTGGAATTGAGAGAGTTGAGAGAGAGAGAGAGAGAGAGAGAGAGAGAAGAGAGAGAGAGAGAGAGAGAGAGAGAGAGAGAGAGAGAGAGAGAGAGAGAGAGAATATATCAATTTTCTACTACTTGACCTCTATTTTGAAGATACTCCAAAAAACCTAACGGGAGGGAAAATGCACATATCTCAAAGAGATCGCCGTAGGAACGATGAGTAGGTCTAAGAAGACACATTTTTAAATGATCTTATCATGGAGGTAGGGACAAGATGAAGGTGAATGCACTCTTTGAAGTATTGGTGTTTCTTGGACTTATCTCTATATTGATTTTTTCTATTATCTTGATTTATAACTTTTTCTATACAAATGTTCTTCAGAGGCAATCATTTTTTGGATAAATTCTACTTCGATATAGATGCAATTGCCAAGAGTAAGTAGATCAAGAAAGAGAGGAGTAAACTTGTTGCTAATGGGCTTTCAAGTATGCAACGAACAAAAGCTGGTATTGAAAGTGTAGACTCAAAGACAAAGGGGAGAGAAACTTGGAATGAGATACCAATATGGGAGACAAAGATGGAAATGTCAAGTCCAAATATGGGAAATCTTATATGCCTTATAGCTGCAGAGTTTCTTGAGTATTAGTAATTGGATGCCTAGCAACACAAAATTCACTTTTATGTTATTTGCATTTATAAGTACAGAGGTATAGTCTCTTAATAAATGCAATATTTGTCTTATAATTTCATGGACCCACACCAAGATTGTTGCTTGAAAGACCTTCTTAGTAGGAGAATACTCTCTATACTAGACTATATGCAAACCCCGTGTATGAGATTGGGCAAGGCAATTAATGCAATAGAAGCTTCACCCTTTGGGAGTAGCTTCCATGGAATACAATGGTTTCATTGTCTGAGAAATTTATAACATAGAGAGCCTAAGCAAAATATTATTTTGTTTAAATTTTTTTGCACACCATAATGCAATCTTAATTATTTAAAATTTTTTGCACACCATGATGCGATGACACAACCCCACAACTAGATGAATACAAGTGTGAAAAAAAACAATTGAATATGGAAACACACATCGATATAACTAATGAAGTCCCTCTTTGACTTAACAACCTAGATTTTAGTAATGTCACTAAACCATCTTTCCTTTCACAACAATTGGTTCATCATAATTAGGAAGGTCCATGATTTTAAGCCTCTCTATAAGATTCTTCAAGTAATGCTTGAGTTTGGATGCTATTGGTCCATGGAACAGAATGCCTTTAATGTTAGCCTCTTACGAGCCTCCATAAAAGAAAATCCTTTAAGATCATTGGCAAAATGCCACATTCTCAGATGCATTAAAGATGTTCACATTATATAATCCCTTGTTTTTAGATACTAAAATACCTATCAACAAAAGCAAATCAAAATAATTTACCAAGTAGGCCAGTCAACAATTTTGTTCTCTTTAAATTAAATCTTCATCACCATAATCATACAAAGAGAGAGAGAGAGAGAGAGAGAGAGAGAGAGAGAGAGAGAGATAGCATTAGGGGTAGAGATAGATAGATAGATAGATAGATATTAACATCTCTAAAAGGCCAAACGGCCTATGAGACTAAAACAGTTGATACATCTGCTAGTGTTCTCTCATCAAAGAGAACAACAAAATAAATAAGCTGAAGGTTGAGAGCTACTAAAGGTACTTATAATCAGAGGGACTACAAGTGACCCAAAACTACTGAAATACCAAGCAAGTATTTACTAAAAGTACCAATTGATCAGCATAGGCAAAAAGCTAATCAATAAAAAGGTTGCACTCTTCTTATGTCAAAAATCCCAATCATGGGCAGCTCTAGGATCTCATAACTCAGTGCCACACATTTTCGGTGTTTGGCAATGATGGCACGGATTCGATGAAGATATGGGTGCCAGGCACGGGGTCTTGGGGGCCTGGGTCTCCGTGACCTAGATATGGCAATGGCTCGGTTCAAAATCACACCATTAGAGTGTGGCAATTTGCCTGTGTGTGATAAGGTGGTGGTGGCGCCAGGGGTTTCTGATGGCGGGGAGGGCATAAAACTAGCTGAGGTGCTGGCAGTGAAGAAGTATCTGAGTGTACTTTGCTTGGGTGGGGCTTGGGGCTGGTCTCGGCTGTCTGTCTCCCAACAAAGTCTCTCTATGTCGCTTGAGCTATGTCGCTTGAGCTCTGATAAAAACAAACCCAAGCATTTTTTATCTTCGTACTCCATCACCCTACGGAGTGGGCCAAATCCCTTTCTGAATAGATAGTGGTATCTTCCTCGGATTTCATAATATACCGTGCATCTACATACGTAATTCCTCTATCTCCTCCTCCTGCTGGCATAACTGACATATCCGATCCTAAGGGGCTATGTGGGTGTATCTCCCTGTCTCTATTCTCAACTGATGTGATGAGGTTCGAATTTGGTCAATAATACTATGTAGCCCATGAGATAGGTGTGTGTCCATGTATGCTGGCCTGGCTATAAGTTCATCTGGAGATAAATGAAGAAAATGGCCCTGGTAGTGTGCCAATCTTCTCCCCTAAGGGCTCATGTGGTCTAGTCCAGGTTCTCTCAGTCTCCAACTTGACAATATCAGCTCTAATGATCTTGTTTCGGTCATGGCGAGATAGGTCTAATCCAAACTGTATTGAAAGGGTGGGAGTGCATCCTACGGCGATGGGGAGGTACACCTCCAAGGCCCTGAACATTCCAACTGACAATCCTCATCAATGAGAGGAAGAGGCCGGATGAAAAAATCTACCCGACCTGGTAGCGGAGATATCCCTCTCGTGGGAAAATTTTCTCCTACTTAGAGGAGGGAAATCAACTGGGGAAAGTACTCCCACACCTGTAGAGGGGGAAGCTCTATCCATGGTGCTCTGAACGAGGTGCTCCCCAAGGGTAGAGGGTACAAACTCCTCTAAATCAAACTTCGCCATGTCTGCTCCAGAACTACAAAAGAGTTTCTGAAAGATGCTCTTGGCATAGGTGTGCGGAGGATCCCTGCGGATGAAGGGGTAGAAGCAATAATCCCCTTGCTTCTGTCATAGGTGAAGAAGGAGCAAGAGGAAAAGGGGGCTGCTGCTGCTCATGGATCTTGGCCAAAATAGCCACATTAGCCTTGAGTACAGCACTAGAAAGACTCACATTGATAAGCTTGATGTAGACTCCTTGATGTGTGTTGATGTGACACAAAGTACAATCATGTATAGATAGAAACACACTCCATTGTCAACTCATGCTCTACAAACCATCTCTGTAGCTGAGCATACTAGCACCATGTTCGACCCTCCTCTGCTAGCTACCTGGATGATATCATAGCCAACCGTGCATATCTAGAGCCAGGTAGATCCCACAATCTATGTATGCAAGTTACTACTTGGAACAGAGCCTTAGTCACTAGTGGAGCAGCTGTTAATTCAGCTCGTATTATCAGATGTGGTACAGATGACTTGCTCCGGATCATGCGGGCAATCAATGTCACTAATGGCCTTTCCAATCTCCTCCACTCAGTTGCACGCCCTACACTGGGGCCCCATATAGCTGCACCATAAAATAGTGTGGGCACCACCAATGTCTCAAACAACCATAATTTTGCGCATGGCTCTTGGAACTGTACATGTGCACACTGTCTCTCTAGTGCCCCCAAAGCTACATAGCCTCTATCCAATCTGGCATCAATCGCGGCTCTCAGTGAAAATTGTGGACCAAAAAAGATCACCCCGAGGTACACATAAGATAGTACCTGCTCTACTGTTAGATCTATGTCCTCACAAAAAGCTGTAGCGCATCTAAATGTCTTTGTAATCCTTTCGGAGAATCTGCAATCAAAACTACATCATCTACATAGAGTAGTATGGGTATCAACACTCTTGCTAGGCTGGCTCCGAGTCCTCCTATCCTATTGATATACTCTGAGAGCTCATCAATGTACATGCCAAATAGTGTGGGAGAGAGAGGGCACCCCTGCTTCATGCCAATAGTACTCATAACTGCATCTGACAGCCCTCTAGGTGCTCTAACTCGGCTCATCACCGTCTCATACAAGGCATATATCCCCCACTGCATCTCATGTGGTACTCCAATATCCTGTAGTCTTTGCATCAGCTTGGTCCGTGGGATTGTGTCAAAGGCTTTGCGGAAGTCTACAAAGCAAAAATATATCCTTTTATGATGATGTTTGCCTTCCTCTATGAGTGCCCGGAGAGTCAGGATGTGATCCAAAGTGGTATAACCTCGCCTGAAACCTACCTGTCCTACCGCTCTATGTCCATGCATTGCTGCCCATCTGCTCAACTCCTTTTCCAAGATGGATCCATATATCTTGGCCACGCAGTGGCCAATCATGATAGTCCTATAATTGTTGGGCATCATCGGATCTCCACTCTTAAAGAGCGGTACAATGGTATGCTTTGTCCAACTAGGGGGGAATCCTTCATAAACTGCTCTATTAAACACATGCACAAGAAGCGGTGCCACAATGTCCCGTGCATACATGAAGTGCTCTCCTGCTAATCCATCATGATCCAAAGCCTTTCCATGTCCCAATTTATCAATGGCATCATTGACTATATGCAATTTGAAGAAAGAGCAATATGTAGGCCTCGTATCCTGTGGGTACGGAATCGATGGCTGTCCCAGTATATCACTAATCAAGAAAGAGAGAAAGCCTGAATGGGTTGAGTGAACTCTCTCTCTCTCTTGAATCACTAAGCAAGCTTAAGGGAGAGTTTTCTCAGCCCCTTATATTTGTATCAACTACATTTTTATTTTGTGATGTGTGTGTGTGTGTGTGCACATGCATGTGCGTGTGTGCGTGCATGTGTGTGTGTGTGTGTGTGTGTGTGTGTGTGTGTGTGTGAGAGAGAGAGAGAGAGAGAGAGAGAGAGAGGGAAATAGCATTAGGGGTAGAGAGAGAGAAAGTGTGAATGGGTTGAGTGAACTCTCTCTCTCTCTCTCTCTCTCATCATTAAGCAAGCTTAAGGGAGAGTTTTCTCAGCCCCTTATTTTTGTATCAACTACATTTTTATTCTTTGTGTGTGTGTGTGTATGCGCACGCGCATGCACGCGTGTGCGTGTGCGTGTGAGTGAGTGTGTGTGTGTGTGTGTGTGTGTGAGAGAGAGAGAGAGAGAGAGAGAGAGAGAGAGAGAGAGAGAGAGAGAGAGAGAGAGAGAGATGGCTACATACATACATACATACATACATACACACACACACACACACACACACACACACACACACACACACACACACACACACACACACACATATATATATATAGAGAGAGAGAGAGAGAGAGGGAGGGGAAATAGCATTAGGGGTAGAGAGAGAAAGTGTGAAGGGGTTGAGTGAACTCTCTCTCTCTCTCTCTCTCTCTTGAATCACTAAGCAAGCTTAAGGGAGAGTTTTCTCAGCCCCTTATTTTTGTATCAACTACATTTTTATTCTATGTGTGCGCGCGCACGTGTGTTTATGAGAGAGAGAGAGAGAGAGAGAGAGAGAGAGAGAGAGAGAGAGAGAGAGATATACATACATACATACATACATACATACATATATAGATAGATAGATAGATAGATAGAGAGAGAGAGAACAAGAGAGAGAGAGAGAGAGAGAGAGAGAGAGAGAGAGAGATGGATGGATGGATGGATAGATAGGTGGCTAGCTAAATAGATAGATAGGTAGCTAGGTAGATAGATAGGTAACTAGATAGATAGATAGATAGATAGATAGATAGATAGATAGATGGATGGAGAGAGAGAGAGAGAGAGAGAGAGAGAGAGAGAGAGAGAGAGATGGCCATTTCAAGGAGTTCTATTGATCCTTGCCCACACTCTCTTCAAAACAGGAATAAGTTGTTTGGGAGGCCTTTGGGATAGAAAGGCTTTAAAGTGGAAGGAAAAAACCATAATAAGAAGGGAATTTAGACTCATTAATCAAGCCAAATAGCTTATCATGGAGAGACTCTCCCTATGGAGTAGAGATTTTATTTCAATGGAGAGGTAGAACACCATTGCTAATATACTCTTCAGATGGAACTTGCCCTAGTAAAACACTACAACATTGTTAGAACTTGAGTTTGATGGAGATTTTTACTAGGAGTGCATCTTCATGGATACTTGGAATTTGAGATTCACTCACCTTCTCTTGTGGAGATGGATAGAAGTGACTAGCTAAGTTTACTCTTCTACCATCGTACAAAAACATCATTTTACCTCACAACAATGAGAGAGAGAGAGAGAGAGAGAGAGAGAGAGACACGCACGCACGCGCGCGCACACACACACACATTAGTTGATCCTTGTCCAAACTCTCTTAAAAAGGCATAGGCTACTAGGGAGACCTTTGGGATAGATATGCTTTAACATGGCAAGAATGGACCATAGTAGGAAGGGAATTTAGACTCAATAATCAAGCTAAATAGCTAATCATGGAAGAGCTCTCTCTTTGAGCAGCGATTGCACGCATTGGAGAAGTGGATGCATAGAGCTAGTATAGAAATCTGACAATTTACTAGGCTATTCTCCTTCCTTTAGCAAAGACAACAAAAGACAACCTTTTGGACATATATTTCAAGAGACGATCCTCATGCAGTTCAGGTTCCGAGGTCTCGGTCCACTTACATGCCAAGTGGAAGATTAGATTTAAGGGTCCACTTACATGCCATGTGCAAGACTAGAATTAAGGAGTCGCAAATGCAAGTGAAGGAGAAGAAACAAGTGTGTTGTAAATCAGAAGTCCAGCACGGAAATCCATTTAAGCAATGCAAGCGATAGCTCGTGCCCCGTCTCAAAGGAATCAACCTCCTCGTTTATGATCAATTCTGGGAGATGCCGATAATCCTCAAAGTTGCCCACGACAAATTCCTGAAGAAGAAGAGAAGGAAGATGAAAAGGACCAGCAGCAACAAGGGAAGAAAGAGAGCGAAAGAAGCCAAAGGAGAGAAATGGCCTCTGTGGACAGTGATGGATAACAAATAAGCGCTGTAAATGGCTGACTAGAAGGTATTTAAGGTAGATTCAACTGGAGTCTTGAAGCTGGGGCAGGCCTTTGGACATTGTTGGACTACAGGATGAGAAACGCATATGGGCTCTTCAAAATTCCTTTGCAGCAGGTCGCTTGAGGTGAGGACCTCAATCACGCATGAACCTTGTAGTACCTAAAAGAATTGTGACCAAGGGACTCAGCGAATTGCATTACTAATGACATGCAGCTTAACTGAATTCCTGCTAGTGCAAATTTAGAGTCGGGCAAGTTGGTCGGTTGTGCGCTTCTCACGAGCGCATACGCTTGCTTTTCAATAACGGACTCGATTCTGCAACACAGATGGCACATCATTGTACTGATAACTGAAACACATAATTCGAAATTTCGAATTATTGAACTAGAATTCTCTTAAAGAAGGATGCTTAATGGTCTGGGTGTGTCTTTGATGCAGAGATCGAGGAACCCAGCATTGACAAAAATCTTGCATAAATGTGAATCATGCGAATGCCCCTTTTCAAGCATGACTTCAAAATTTTCAAGTTTCTAAGCTGGTCCTATGCCTTTTGGACGGCGCCGTGGGTTCAACCAACTGCTGTTGATTCTTGGGCATTGGCTTGCTGTCGCCCGTATCAGTACTTCCACACTATCCATTGCTTTTAAATCATTGTCAGTGCAGCAAGGCAGTTACTCTAATGACCTTCAACGCAATGTAGAAAGACTCTGTAAAGAGGGACGCCTGAAGGAAGCCCTTAGCGTTCTAGACCAGAAAGATCAACTAGATGTTCAGCCTAATATCAATACGTATTTGCTTATTCTGCAGGGATGCAGAGACATGAGGTATCTTGCAGAAGGGAAGCAGGTTCACGTTCACATTTTAAAGAGTGGACTTGCGTTTAGCACTATCCTGGATAACCACCTTCTGACCATGTACACGAATTGTGCAAGCATGGAGGAAGCATGCGTCATTTTTTGTCAAATGGCCAACCGTGATACAGCCTCATGGAGTCTGATTATTGCAGGATTTGCGAACCTAAAGAATGCACAAGCAGTCTTTGACTACTTCTTGCAAATGTTGCAGGAAGGGTTAAAGCCAGACCGGGGTATATTTTTGAGCATCCTAAAAGCATGTGCTGGCATTGGAATCTTAACACTTGGCAGCCAGATTCATGACTACATCATCAAAATTGGGTATGACTCTGATGTATTTGTGGGAAATAGCCTCATTGATATGTATGCAAGCTGTGGAAGCATGGACAGTGCACGTGAGGTGTTTGCCAAAATGGGTAAACGGAGCGTTGTCTCATGGAATATGATAATTTCATGCTTTGCCAAGGCTGGACACAGTGAGGAGGCTCTCAAAATATTTTGGTGCATGATATGGGAAGGCATAAGGCCAAATCGCATCACATTTCTAGGCATTGTTAGGGCTTGTGCCAGCCTAGGATGCCTAGAAAATGCCAAGCAAATTCACAATGTCATTATTGGAAGTGGATTGGAGCAAAGTTTATTTGTAGGGAGTGCCCTCGTTGATATGTATTCCAAGTGTGGAAGTCCAGAGCATGCACGCAAAGTGTTTGACAGACTTCCCGAACGGAATGTGGTTTCATGGACATCGATGATTGCAGGATATGTCCAGCGTCAATACAACAATGAAGCACTCCAACTATTTTGGCAGATGGAACGGGATGGTATTAACCCTAACCAGGTAACCTTCTCTATCATTCTCAAAGCGTGTTGCAGTGTGTCAGCTCTAGAACATGGCAAGCGGATCCAAGCCCTTATCACGCAAAGTGGATACAGGTCAGATATTGTATTACGCAGTTCTCTTATAGACATGTATGCCAGATGTGGTAGCATACAAAATGCACGGTCTGTGTTTGATGATATGCCTGCACAAGATGTGGTCCTATGGAATGGGATGATTTCAGTGTATATCATGCATGCCCATGCTGAGGATGTGATGAAACTTTTCATAGAGATGGAAAAGATGGGTGTGACACCTAATGAAATCACCTTTGTTGGTGTCCTAAAAGCATGTGCCAGTTTAAAAGCCATAGAACAGGGCAAGCAGGTCCATTTCCAGATTCTTGAAAGTGAAATTGAACAAAATGTTTTTGTTAATAACACTCTGGTGGACATGTATATCAAATGTGGAAGTGCAGAAGATGCGTTTGAAGTTTTCAATCAAATGGTGGAACGAGATGTTGTCTCCTGGAATGTTGTGATTGCAGGACATGTTATCTTTGGGAACGTGGAAGAAGCTTTAAAGCTTTTTCAGCACATGCAGCAAGAAGCTGTGCAACCAGATGGTGTCACCTTTCTTAGCATGTTTCAGGCATCTGCTGCTCTGGGAGCACTGGAGCTTGGCAAGCAAATTCATGCCCGCATAATAGGGAGCGGACATGAGCCAGATGTGCCTGTGTGGAACACTATTATTGACATGTATGCAAAATGTGGTAGTGTGAAAAATGCTGTTAGGGTGTTCCATGACATGCCCAAACAGACGGTTATCTCATGGAATGTGGCACTTGCAGGGTATGCCCAGCATGGTTGTGGTATGGAAGCCCTTAATTTCTTTGAAAAAATGAAATCGGAGGGAGTGAGGGTTGATCACGTTACCTTTGTTGCTGTTCTTTCTGCATGCAGTCATGCAGGTTTAGTGGATGAAGGCTGTTATTTTTTTAATTTAATGACTGTGGATTATGGTATTGCACCAACTGAGGAGCATTATGTCTGCATTGTCGACCTTCTTTCACGTGCTGGGCATCTGAAGGAGGCAGAGGAGTACATAAAGCAGATGGAACCTGTATCTAGTGCAATGGTGTGGAAGGCCTTGCTTGGTGGGTGTAGAATTCATGGCAATTTGGAGCTAGCAAAACATGCAGCTGAATATGTTTTAGCACTGGAACCGCAAGACACAGCTGCTTCTGTGCTTTTATCCAATATTTATGCTGCAACTGGGTTTATTTAGGAACGTCACAAAGGGGTGGCTTGTGGAAAAGTAGTGCAGTGGAGCAGCGCTCAAGCACATGTATTCTGTTAGATTGCACATCCTAAGGAGCAAATTCATGCTCTGATGAAGAGATTGCTGCGCAGAAGGAGGGGCAGGGTATATGTCCTGATGTAGTTTCCTCTTGGAATAATGCTATAGCTTCTGTTATTGGCTTGCTAGGACACTCAAAATGCACCGATTGACAATGTTGAGGACCTGTTCATGAATGGGCAATCCTCTTGTCGTCATCGAATTGCCTGCTAAGACATTTATTTTCTGAAGTCTGCCAAGAAACCCCAGGGGCCAGATTGAAGCTGGAACATATACTTGTGGGGATTATAACAGTGCATTGCCCTACCAGCTATCTTTTCTCAACTTTCTTTTTTGTAGGAATGGTCGTTCTTGATTCTCATCTTCACAAGCACTCGTAGCTTGGATGAAGAGAATGTGGAATATTTTTTGACAACCCTTCTCCTTTAGTGCGAGCCTTTGTCATGCCTGATTCTACCCTTCAATTCAGGAGTGCTGATAACAACTCAATATGAAGATCTTTGTATAAATGGATGCTCATGTGTGTGGGGTTGTGTTAAGATTTGTGTATGTGTGAGAGCATATGCTTATACTAGGGTCTACATACACCATGGGGCATCAGTGGGGTTGCCATAGTAGCTAGTCCTGCTAGGCATAATGGAGTTTATGGTTTTCAACCTTGTGGGTGACTGTCACAAGGTTAGCACTCCGTAATTTGTGTTTTTAGGTAATGAGTTTGGGCATTTTCTTGGATTCATCTGCACATATACATATACATGTATACATGTGTGTGTGTGTGCGTGTGTGTTTGTACATGTGATGTATACACACACTTTTTTTTTATAGTGAAATCTTTATATTTCTGTGTGGGAAACCTCAAAAGAGGTAAAAACCCACCAATAAGTACAAGGAAAAAATTTACAAGTAAAACCTCGGAGCAAAAGTCATGAGGTAGCCAAGTAAAAAGTGACATATCAAGCTGGAGGAGGATCAAACACAGCATCCTCCAGCTTCAAATTGTTGCTCTATAAAAACTGATGCAGTGATGAAACCACACCATCAATAAAAACAAGCTGTTTTTTGCCCTTGTGATTCTTCTTGATATAGGCTGGTACCCGAAATTTTTGAATCAGAGGGTCAAAAACCTGTTGTAACATGGGATGAAAAGATTCCAGTAAAAAAGGTACTTCTGCATCCCGGACAGAAGAAAACTCTGGCACAGGCATCAAAGGTAGAGACGCTAAATCAACATTTGTATCTTCCGTTGAAAAAGGTGCATCTGATAAAGCAGGGTTTTGCATTTGAGCTTCATTCTGAGGATCAACCTGAGTAAGAGCAGGGGCAGCATCCTGAGAGAGAGTATGCATATCATCCTATAAAATGCCCTCTGCAAGGGGTACATCCATATCCTGAGTAGAAGAAAACTGATGGTGCTCAACAAGGGTGCAATCTTGAGCTTCTTCAGCAAGAGGAAGATTTGCTTGTGATTTATCAACCTTCCTCCAGTAGTGCCTCGGAGCAGTAGAAGGCTTCGCCAAAGAAGCCATAGCAGAAACCGGAGGAGAAGGGACAGTAACCTTGACAGCTGAAGAAGGAGCAGGAGGAATGGGCCTGGATGTAGAAGGGCAATCACATGCAAAATGACCAACTTGTCGGCACCGATAACATGCAGTGGGAAAAGATGCAAAATGCAGCCTGATGCGCATCGGATGGGCAAATCCCAAATCAAGATCCAGAGTAGATGGCACGGGCTGCGTCATATCTCACAAAATGCAAAGACGAATATCACGGGAGGCTTGCAAGAACTCCTGTCGCGGAACATAAAGAGGCCTTCCCAAAAAAGCTGCAAGAGTTGGAAGATGCTGAAGAAGAGGCACAGGCAGCGCTTTGAGAGTAATCCAAACCGGACAGTGAGTCAGAAGGGTAGCAGAAGGATCGAAAAGTGGATCCCAGGGCATGACATAAGCGAAGAAACCAGCCCCAGGAACACCAGCAGGACTAACTAGCCGCTCCACCACATCAATCGAAGAAGCGTGGGCATAATAAAATCCTTTGCCCAGAAAGACAAAGGATGAAATACAATCCGGACCCATTGCAGCTTCAGCCCAACGACGAAGCTGAGTGGCAGAAAGAACCTTGCCCATAAAGTAGAGACAGACTCCAAACTGCTGAGCTTGTCGAAGACCTGAAACTAGAAGGGCAGAGTCTAAAGAGCAAACAAACGGGGAACCTGATGAAGGAACATCTGTGACAGAGGCTGAGCATAATTGACGCAGAAGATCCAGCTGCAGGGAAGAAGAAGGACCATCTATGAGATCAAGCTTTGCCGATTTGAAAGAGGATGAAGAAGGCAAAATACCGCGTTTCCGTCGAATGAAGACTCGAGCAAGAGGAACAGAGGAAGTAAAAAAAACGAAAGATGGTTCAGAAGCCTGTACGGGCTGTACGGGCGGGGAAATCTGTACGGATTTTGCAGGTACGGGTTGTACGGGCGGGAAAATTTGTACGAAGGGCTGAACCGAAGGCTGGGTAGATAACTGCAGGGGTCGGGGGGGCTGTACGGACGGTACGGAATGCTGTACAGCTGACGTGAGCTATACGGATGGCAATGAAGGCTGCAAGGTGGAAGACGGGGGTTGTACAGGCAAAACGAGGGAAGGAACAGAGGGGGACGGAGGGTCAACCAGGGCTACGGGGGTGCCAGAGCTCGCCATTTACAAGACACACACACACACACACACACTGATGTACACACACTTTTTTTTTTTAGTAATTGATGTACACACACACACACACTTTTTTTTTTTGTGGGAAGAAATCTTTTATTTCTGTAGAATAATTACATTCATAGTTACTTCAAAAACGAAGTAGCTACTACTCAACTAAAGATCTCAGTATAAGCTGTATACACATTCTGATCAATCAAACGAGTTTGAAAACAATCGTAGAATGATTGTTGCAGAGATCGTTTGAAAAAAAGAAAGGATGAAAATAGTGGATCACCAAAGACTCTATGATTTCTATCCATCCATAAAGTCCATAGGGTCCAATAGCGCACCCATACAAAAAATAAATCAAAACCCTGTCTCTGTGGATGAAAGCCAAACAACCAGAAAAATCTGCCAAAAGTAACAGTAGGAAATCGCTGTCGAAGCCTCTGTCTGATGAGAGCAATGAGATCAAAAGTATTTGGACAGGACCAAAAGATGTGAAACATTGATTCAGTAGAGTGCTGGCATCTGTGACAAACAGCTGAAGCAATATGTCTGTGTGCGAGTAACTGTCCGGATGGAAAAATGCCAAGGAGAACTCACCATAGGAAAAGTTGTTGTCGAAGAGGGACTTTGTAATGCCAAAGGAGACGCAGCCTTTTTCTCCACCACTTCATTGGACGATCCATATGCCAAACAGTATTTGCTTTGTGGGAAATCCAAGGTGGAGGTAATAACACTTTATACAGTGATGACACTGTGATATGTGAGAGCTTCAAAGGACGGGCGTATGAGGAAGGAGAGCGTAAAATCCAATCCTCAAGCCGATTCTGAAGTTCCAAATGAGGTACCGGCAAGTACGGTTGAAGCATTGCTGAAATTCTATGCCATAAAGGACGATAATGAGCTCCCAAGCCATATTTGCGAGCAGCCATAGAAAAAGATAAAATTGTGCCATCATCCTGAAGGACATCCGCCACAGATGAAATGCCTTTGAAGGAGAGAAAATAAGAACGTCGGGGTTCTTGTACGGCCAAAGGAGGGTGGAATACTTTAGACCAAAAAATATTCTCTACCCTCAAAGAGTTGCCCGAGAGAGAGTCCCTGCCATGCCATTCCAAGTGGGATAGAATGTGTTTCCAATCAAGAAGCAGACGAGAGACAAAAGGGCATCCTCTGATCTTGCCTTGGATAGAGCCAAATAAAAAATCCCACTGAGTAGGCTGCCAATTCCCAAAGGCAGATGTATGAAGATGTAATAAGAGAGAGCGGATCATGAAAGCCCAAGGCTGATCTCCTTGCATAAACTGTATCATCATTTTCCCTCTGTGAGCAAGTAAATGCATTTGAATATTGAGAATGTTCAGACCCCGTGCATCTTTGGAGAACAGAGACGATGCATAGAGAGTAATCTGAGACTTTTCTTGCCATGTTTTGAACGCCAGAAAATTTCCATGATAGCTGACATAAATGAAACCAGATCTGCCTTAGTGAACATAGTGAGAGGCAGATAAAATTGTATGTATGCTATCAAAATGGATTGTGTAATTCGCAGACGAACATGTAATGGCCAAGTTGCAAGCTTCCAATATTCAAGTTTTGCCCTTAACTTTACTAGCACCCAATCAGTTTGTTGTGAACGGGTGAGTCCCCAGCCTAGAGGATAACCAAGATGTCGAATGAATTGAGAAGCGGGGACAATTTCCCCAGGCCACAGAAGGTTGTGCCATTCCTGTGCATGTAACGGCAGCAATTTTGATTTCTGAAAATTTACCCGAAGGCCAGCAGCCAATCCATATGTAGAACGAGCATGCATAATCATGGACAGATCAGCCCGAGTATTTTTTGGAGTAAAGAATGAATCATCAGCATATGCCTGAGCAATCATGCTGCGACTGCCAAGAATCTCCAAACCGTGCAACTGGTCAGTGTCCAAGAGGTGATCCAGATATTGAAGCAGTGGATGAGTGGCTATGGCAAAAAGTAAAGCACTCAGTGGACATCCTTGCCTAACAGAGCAAGCAAGAGTCTAGGATGGAGAAATATCTCCTGAAAGTATGCAGGCAGCTTTACTATCTTGATATAGCCAAGTGATGAGTTGCTGCATTTTTGTGCCAAAACCCAATGCCTGCATAGTCGATTAAATAAAATCCCACTGAACAGTATCAAAGGCTTTGGCAATATCAACTTGCAATAACAAAACATCCTGCTGTGTGTATTTGGCATATTCAATTCCAATGTAGGCATTAGCAATGTTATTTGTGATATGCCTACGCGGGACAAAGCCATATTGAGTAGGATGCAACCCATCATGTTAAAACCCCTTTAGCCGATCAACAATCATTTTGGTAGTGACTTTGTAAATTACAGGCATAAGAGTGATAGGTCTCCAGTCTGCCAAAGACTCACAAATTTGTTTTTTGGGAAGGAGTTTAACAAGACCTCTCTTCCATGTGTCCGGCATTTTCTGATTTTGCCACGCAGCATTCACCATATATAGCAATGAATGTTTCAAAATAGGCCAGTATGCTAGAAAAAACTCGACTGTTAAACCATCCCCTCCTGGGGATTTCCATCTGCCACATGATTTGATCGCATCTGACAGTTCCCTCTCAGTAAAGGGTTCCTCCAATTCCAAAGCTTGAGTAGGGGAAATGATTGGAGAAACATGTTGCAACAGTAAATTTCGTGCAAGCAAAATCTGTTGCGAGGGAGGAGCTGCAGAGCCAAAGTGCTGAGAGAAATGATGCACACAAACAGAGGCAAGTTGTGACCGTGAAGTAGTCCATGATCCATCGGGCATAAGCACTCTGCAAATTTCTGTTTTGAGTCTCTTCTGATGTAAACTTTTGGAAAATTCTTTGGAAGAGCGACCTTTATCTGTGAAGGCTCTTTGTCTTGCTCTAGTCTCCCATTTTGCCAGTTTCCTGTGATCATTTAGTTTAAGACAATGTCTGGCCTGGCATAGTGTTGTTTGCTCATGCATGGACAACGAACGATGATGACTGAGTTCAGTGAGGTCTTGACAAGTAGATTTGGCCTGAGCAATGGTTTCCCTCAGAGTCTTCATGTAAGACTTGCCATAAGCTCTAATCACCACTTGCATTTTAGAAATAAAAGAATCCCAGGCACCATCAACATGAAGATGGCTGCTAGAGGAAAGACAATGAGCTGCTTCAGTAACCATTGCCTTGAAATCAGCATGTTGCAAATAACTATTATTTATGATTAGATGTCTCCTTTGTGGCAATCTATCATCTGGCATATTATGAAAAGATAACCGCAGCCATAGCGGTGCATGGTCTGAATGCACAAAGGCATAGTCAATCCACATTTTGCATGTGAAATCCCCATTTTGTTGGGGAGCGACACTATACCATCGATCCAGACGTGCCTGATAAGCGGAAAGAGCATTATGTTGAAAAGTGTAGCCCGGTGACAAAGGCTGCAATTCCTTCCAAAGGTCAACCAGATCCAAATGCAAAAGTAGTTGAGACCATGCATGCCTTTCAGGAGATAACATATGGTCATGTCTGGAGGTGTTGTCTCCCTGTTGTGGAGCATTATTGAAATCCCCACATATGTAGGCATGATATCTCCACTGATATTGTTGCATGGCATCCCAAATTGCAGTTCTTTCTCTAGAGGACTGAGGTGCATAAACTGAAGCAAATTCAAACACCTCTCCTCTAATAATGCATTGGAGAACAAGCCATCTGCCTTTGTTGTCATTTAATGCAATGACTGGTTGAAGCTCATGTTTGATCAGAAGGACAACCCCTGAGAAAGAGTGCTTCCCAGCATAGAAAATATCATATCCACAGTAGTGTCCTGTCTTGCCTGCATAAGTATGTTGGTTGTGCTCTTGTAATGCCACTATGTCAGGCTGAAATTTGTTGATGTACAGCCAAACAGATTTCAATTTCCTACTGTCACACATGCCCTGGACATTGAGTGTAAAACATTTGATGTGAGCAGTCATATATACAGGTATTTATAGTAATGTAACAACTATGTACAGCAGCAAAATTTATGAGGTCAGCCTTGCATTTCTATCTCAGGGTCGAGGCCTCGTCCCTGAGAAGAAGTAGCTGCCTGAGAAGTAGACAGCAAGGCAGCAACCTCTTCTTCAGAGAAGAGTGTTCTGCTGGCTGTTACTGCAGCCCATGTAATCCCGATTCCTGTATTTATCTCTGGGGTATTTCCGCTAGAAGATACACCATTCCAAGTGCGGGGGGGTGGAATTCTTCGAGCAGAAATAACTTTTCTTGGGCTTTGCCAGCCATCAGTTGAAGGTTGCTTTCCTTTGGTCGAGGATTGAATAGCAGGAGGTGAATGTGAAGTGAGATTCCCATTGGGAGCCACTGGAGCTTTGCCTTTATCCTGACTCCCAGAAGGTTGTCTACTGCTTTTATTTTTGTTGGCAACTGGAGTAGGAGCATCTTTAGTAGGCATGTGAACTGGCAAGGTGGCATGAGGCATTTTATGTTGATTCATTGGACACTGTGAAGCCATGTGTCCAAACTTTTTGCATTCAAAACAGGCCCCTGCAAATAAACCCCATTTGAGTTTATAAAAAGCACTTCCCATGTTCACATTATTTACCGTGACTGAATAAGAGTCCGGTGTGGGATTATCAGTATCCCAGAGAATGCAAAATCTGTTTGAGTTGCCATTTGGCCGTGGTGGGCAGACCACTTTACCTAAAGATGCTGCAATTTTAGGCAAAAGTGAGGCCATACATTGGGGGAAATCAACAACTTCAACCCAAACTGGGCATCTGTGTCGGATTAAAGCCTGAAAGTCCCTTGTGGGAGACCATGGCAAGACATGCACCATTTGCTGCCCAAAAAAGAGAGGTGAATGTTCCAAAAGCATTTGTCTGTGGATCTCATCCACCATGATAACCTCAAAAAAGCCCCTGGCTGCATAGTGTACTTTACGAACAAAAGAGCCAACCAATGTGCGTGTCAGCCAGTTGCCTATCTCTGCAGCAGGTGGCATCCGGCCTGGAAAGAATAATATGACTGCATTCTTGGCATATTCTTTGACTGGATCCACAATTTCATCGACCTCAACCATGAGGCCAACTGAAGGAACCGAGTCTTTCCACTCTTTTCTCGTATCTGCAAATCCTTCATGCATTACATCATATACCAGTTGAGCCTCAAGAGTATCATGCATCGGGTCATGCTGACCCTCAACCTGCTTTTGCTTCTTGCAGGGAGCCGAGCGCTTCTTTTGAAACGTTTTTTCATATGAATACTCTGCCATGACTTTGTAAGAAAAGGAGCTTGAGAATGAAGTACCTGTAAAAGGGTAGTGAAAGCCAAAAAAACCAGTCCCAAAGAAATATCATAGGAAGCCCACAAGAGAGGAGAGGAACAGTAGAACTGGTAAGGAGAGAGCAGAGGGATAGGTGAGATTTTGGCAGAAGACACAGGACTGCTAGGGAAGACGCCGGAGCAGAAAAACCCCAAAACTTGTACGGCAAGAGGTACCAAAGTGTACGGACGATGATGAGCTGTGCTGTAGTATATACGAGCTGCACGGGGGGGGAGTCTGACTGTACGGGAAAGCTGAGCTGGTACGGAATCGTACATGCGTACGGACGCCGTACGGCGACCGTACAGATGTACGAACGAAAGCTGCGCAGGGTTCCTGGCGAGAACAGGGATGCTGATAGAGGGCAGGCGAGCTGAACTGTACGGAGGTGACAGAAGCATACGGAGGCAAAAAAGGCTTCGGAAGGGAAAACGATGTCGACGCACACAGACGCAGAGTTGGAGCGGGATTACGCAGGTTGCGTAGGGGCGAGCAGACTGGTCGTACGGTTTGTCCGTACGGACGTACGGAGCCTGTACGACAGCCGTACAGGTGTACGGGCAGAAGAGGGAGCTGTACGGGGCTCTGTCTCGCGACCTGATCTCCTCTCCAAGCTCTCACCACACACCACTGTTTCACACACTACACACACACACACACACACACACATGCGCGCACACACACACTCGCGCACACCACACACACACACACACCTTTTTTTTTTGTAAAATCTAGTGCATTGTATTTATATTCTCATAAATTTACAAGATGGGATGTCTCCAAAATGGAAGTATCCTAAAGATCAGAAGCATAAAAAGAAAAGCTCTATGCAAGAAGCATGTATATCACCCTCATGGCAGGCATCATATAAAGATTGCCGCAATGAGGCTCTAAAAGATTCATATGACTTGTGAATCTGGCGGCCCAAGTATGCCAAATTATGCTCATTCCGGATTGTCCAAAGAGCCCAATATCTCACCCATGAGAGAAATAGTGAGTATTGAGACAAAGACCTCATAAATCTGCCAAATAACCAAAAATGTTTCCCAAATCTGTGACTCGGGAAACGGAGGCGAAGATGATATGAAATTCTCCCAAGGAGGTTCCGAGAAGACGGGTAGTGCCAAAGCAAATGAGGGACACACACACACACACACACACACACATACACATGCGTACACACACACACTCGTACACACACACACACACACTTTTTTTAGTAAAATCCAGTGTATTTATATCCTCATAAATTTACAATATGGGAAGTCTCCCACACACTAGCAATGGACGCCAAAAGAGAGCCCAATGGAAGAACTCAAAAACAAGTAGAGAACACTTCAAGGCTAGTAACATCCAAGTCCCTTGCAGCAAGACTGTCATGTAAGGATTGCTTGAGGGACATTCTGAAGAAAATATATGCCTGAGGAAACTGTTGACCCATCCTAGAATGCAGTCTCTGTGTCCAAATGGTCCATAATACCCAAAAGCGAGTCCAGTGAAAGAAAAGGAGTAATGGAGACATCTGAGATGAGAGGCATCCAAACATCCAGAAAAGTTTCCCAAATCTGATAGAAGGGAACCGAAGCCGCAGTAAATGAGAGACATGAGTGATCAATGTGCGAGAGTGTGGGCAAGACCATAATAGGTGAGGAACTGTCTCGCAGGGATGAAAGCAACGGGGGCAGAAAGGGGAAGCAATGCGGCGTGCTGCCAATTTCACCCCAATGGAAAAGGCTCCCACTATACATCTCCAAAAGAAAAGCCTCTGTTTCAATGGCAATTTGGCTTTCCAGATTTTCATGAGTCGTGATTGCCACCAAGATAAAGGCCTATCCAAATTCCAAAGAGTGTTGGCATGCTTGTCAATCCATGGCTGTGGAAGAAGAAATCTGTAGACCTTCGAGGAGGTCAGATTGTGCATTGAGAGCGTATGGGAAGCAGGAGGTAAGGAAGTCAAATTCCAGTCCATTAGTCTGTCCTGTGCAAACAGTGGAGGAACCGGAACAAATGGCTGCAACATAGTTGAAAGTGTTCTCCAAATGGATCTATGATGCAGACCCAAGGAGAATGTCCTGCAGGCTTGTGGAAATGAAAGCATACAACCTTGTTGATCCACAACATCACCAACAAATCTTATGCCCAATTTCATGAGATTGTATGCTTTAATAGGTGCCTATAAAGCGAGAGGCGATGCAAACACCTTGCTCCAATGGATACTTTCCAATCGAAAAGAATTACCATGATGAGAGGAAGCACCTGTCCATTCAAAGCTTTTTTATGAGATTTGCTTTTCCAAAATATCTCCATAGCCTGGGACATATAGGAAGCCAAATGCTTGAAAGACCAAGGAAGAAGAGGCAAATAAAATTGCACATATGCCATAATGATGGACTGTACTATCCGGAGTCGAACATGTAAAGGCCAAGTGGACAAATGCCAGTATTCCAGCTTCTTGTTGATCTTTCACACACACACACACACACACACACACACAATCGTAATTTACTACCAGTTGTCTCGCTCAGTCAAATATATAAGGTAATATGTCATTATACAACGTATATACCATCACATGAGTACTCATACCTATTAAACTTTCTCCCATATGACACTGATTGGACTTACAGCTTATTTCCTATGTTTGGTCTAAATCAACCAAATGTAACTCCTTAGCTTCACCTCACTCTTACCATAGATGTAGTAAGTTTCTCAGGATTTATCCTCAGTTAATGTCACCATATCTTGTCAATCTATTAAAATGACTATTTTTACCTATCCTCCAAAAGAAATAATCTCCTACTTCCCCCGTAATTAGTCTTTAGCTAGTAATGTCTCGTTAAAAATATCGTTGAGAACCTTTGAGTGCGTATAGCACTTATTTGTCTTTTCTTCCCTTGGATTCCCATCGCTCTCTTAGATAGACTAAGTAGAGTGTTCTCTAAGGCTCTTTTAAATTGCTGGTCATGAAGTGGGCTTGGACATATGGTACATGGCGGTTGACTGGCAATAGTTAGCTAGAGGCCATAACTGGCGTTTATGGTAATGGCCTCCTCGTGGCATATACCTAGCCTACATCTAACCCTAAACTCCTCACCTTATGCCTCATAATCTAACGGCTACTCTTCTCTCCACTGAGCATCTATTTGTGGCGATTTTCTCTATGAGCTGTCTATGAAGGTCGCTTCTTCAGATGCCCTATGAACCCTCTAAGCCCCGCGACTCCCTACTAGTCTCCACCTCGCGACTCCCTACTAGTCTCCACCTCTAGCAAAGCTGTCTGAAATCACCTCTAGTTTCTTCTTCCTCTCATATACCGTTTGCCTCTACCGTCCCCTCACCTCTCTTCTCTTTACCCTGTTACTCTATCAAGCATTCTCATCCCTATTCCTTAAGAGAACGCAGCAGTCTCAGATAATGTCATCTGTGGAGGTTTCCCCCACCGAAGCAACTGAGCAATATAGTGCAGGTGGAAGCATTCCTTCCTCCTCTTCTCAGGTCCGCCTCCTCGATCTCTCTACGCATGCAGATCGCCATAATCACTATCGATTAATGGTGGCTGCACTGCGATCTGGTTGTGAGGTCGTGCTTGAATCCGTGACTATGCATAGATATCTTGCTGTGAATCATGTGTATGCCTTCCGTTGATTGATGCGTTGCGATTCCCATAGTCACAAATTTCTCTATTAGTTCAAGTGCATTAGATAAGTTTTCTCTTGAATTGATCCATGAAGGTTAAGCGCTTCACATATCAGTAGTAAAATACTTTCTTATCATGAATGCTAGACAAATCTGGTCTTTTAAACGTTATAGGCATGGATATATGTTGTAATTTCCGTCAGTTGAATCATTCAAAGAGAGCCCAAACAGTGGGAAACTCCTCTCTCGATTAATAAGTGCAGATGGTTTTAACACAATATAGTTACCAGTTTTCCTTAAATTGTCCCTTTATTAAAGGTGACCGGCCCCGAGATTGTTATGGTTTGTCAGGTCCTGATTTTCAATCCTGTGTCGCTGCAGATGTAGTCCTACGCTTCCCTTTGCATCATGATGCTTGGAATGCATATGTTGGAGCGGGTTAGCAATGATTAACCATCTTGTTTAAGAACCGAGACCCGGAGTTCTTTTGTTGCGTTCTCTAGCTGCAGATTTGTTTGATAATAAACAACCAAAGTAATGGGTTGGTTTGTGATTGATCATTGAATGTATGCTTGTCCAAAAGCATCATATGGGGAACAGCATCTAAACCTGTTGCTTGCAGTTTGAAAGCCTTTCATGTATGGTACATATGATGACTATGGCTAAAGTTTTAATGGGAACCCATTAGTCACCTCACTCTGTCTCTGGTTCTTAACCATGTTGTCTGCTCACTCAGAAGTCACCCTGTCCACCAATGGGAGAGGATCTTTCCTCCTAACAATCCAATGCTGGGCTGGGATCCTAGAATTCAAATCTGGCAAATCTGAAATTCTGCAAACAAGGCATTTTCATGAACAGAAATATATGTTGGTGCTACCAGTAAGTTTTATGCTTGCAGCCCTGAGATATTTTTCATTATAGATGATCTAGAGGTTGCTAAGGAGTTACCACTTGGGCTCCAAATGAACTGTTGTTTCTTAAATATTATTGTCAGAAGATAGAAAATCTGAAATTCTGCAGACAAGGCATTTTCATGAGCAGAAATATATGATGCTGCTGGTGTATTTTTATGCTTGCTGCCCTGAGATGTTTTTCATTTAGAAGATCTAGAGGATGCTAAGGAGTTACCACTTGTACTCCGAATGAACTGTTGATTCTTATGTCATGGAATGGGGTCACACTTATGCAGTTTGTTCCTTGCATGGATAGCTGTGGTTAATCTTGGAATGCCAACAGTTATACTCTTTGTCTTACCAACCAGTCTGTAAAACAATTTTGTGGAGGAGTTTCCTGCTAACTTAGCCTGATATGTAGATAGGTTATGGCATGGATAAGTTTGATGGGCCAGCTCGGGATGCAGTATGAAAGCAGGTACCTATGTGGTGAAAGTAGATCACAATCCACTGCATTGTGACTTCCCCCAGGGTGACTTTTATATCTGTCTAATCCTAGTTATGCTTTCAAACTTGATCACACTTTGTAGGTCTCAGGTCTAATAAATTTCTCTTATTCTTTGTAACTGGTCCCCTGTGTCTAAAATCCCTTATTACAGTTGGTTTATTTTGAAGCACACTGAAAAATCCGGGATCGCTATTTTACTAGTCCTTGACCCTGGCATTGAAATCCTTACGTAATAAGTCCTTTCCTTGCCATGCATGTCTCTGGGTATCACTATGCCTGATATGGTGGTATCTGTTCACTTCTTGTAGAAGTCCCGACATATTTGTGAGTTGCAAGGGAAAGAAACGTTTTCCTCTCTCTTTTTTGTTTTAACGCATTAGTCTTCTCCTCCTATACTTCAGATTTTAGCTCTCAATTTGGTTCATGTCTTCAAGATGTTATATATCTCTGAGTGGATTGTGGATGGGTGTTCCCGACTGCGATAACAAGCAGTTGAGGGTTATGACACCTGCAGTCCCAAGAAGAAGTTGTGTTTTGACTAACATTTCCTCTCTTGGATGGATGCAGGTAACAATCCTTGACACTGGAACTCCTCTCATCCCAGTTGCTTTGAGATCCATCTTTTTAGAAATAACCTCTCAGAAGTGTACCTTTTAAAATTAATAAAAGTTATATTTCAATTTTTTTTGTTGCAAATACAATTTTCTGTTAACCAGGACAGAACCACTCCCTGTTTCCAGGAGTGAATTCGTAGTCCTAACACACACACACACATGTTTATATTTATATTATATTTGCATACATGCATGCATGCATGCATGCGCGCATGCATGCACGGGCCAGGGCGCGCGCACACAGATTATTAATGGTTATGAAAGACCGAAAGGGTCTATGAGACTGAACAAAAATCCAGATACTATGAAAGCTAAGGGATGGAGCGACTAAAAACAGGCACCCACACCCAAGGTTGGTGTTTAAACACAAGAAAATAAATATATTGTGCTGTCGCTCTACAAGAGAGAGAACCCAAATGGAAAGGACAACGGGGGATGGCCTTGGCCATCGGCCAACTGGTCAGCTAACTATTCGATTGACTAGGTGTTATGCTCTAGCCGAGTTAGCATGACCTCGGAAAGATCGGTGGGTATTTTCTCTTAGATGACCGACTTCTGTAATATTTAATGTGTGTAAATAAAATGGTCAAGAGAAGTAATTGCCAAGGTCCTAGGTGAGGGTGTAATGGCATTGACTAGGTGGTTCTGAGTGCTAAGGCCTAGGTGCACCTAAATGTGTAATAATGCCAAGGGACAAATGGTTTAATTGTGCCCCAAGAGAGGGGTAAATGGTGTACCAAGTAAAAAGGGCTAAAATGATGACATGTGGCAGAGGGAACCATCTAGGGAGTTGTGGGTTTTGTGGATAGGCATGAAAGATAAAAATTACGTATTAGATGAAACATGCGATCCACGAAGTTTGGCTGGGTGGAAATACGAGATGCCATCGCCCGTGATAGACGAAGTCGAAGTAGAGAATGAGCTAAGGTTCGTTTCAATTGGTATTAGAGCCTATGGTAGAGATCAAAGGCTGGACGAACAGGATGATAAGTGCAGCGTGATAATTGGCTGCTCAGGACGTGCGACGAATTGGAAGGGTTGTTGCCCGTGACGACGACCTTCGTGGTGGCTGAGTTCGTTGTGTGGGAGACCTTCGTGGTGGCTGAGTTCGGGTTGCGGGGGATTTCGATGAGGCTTCGATGAATGGACAGCAGGCGTGGAGCGTGGGTGTGGCGACTCGACCATTTGTGACCTGCGATGGATCGACGTGGTCTACAGAGGAACCAGTGATTGGCTGACGCTATTCTCCAAGGAAATGAGTTGCAGGCTTGGACCTCCCTGGTGGGCTGACGACGTAAGGCTTTGTTGAGCACCGACGTGCGCCCGCATGGAGTCAAGCGATAGGTGGAGCAAAGAGAGAAACCTGTGTAACAGCAGAATTTTTTTTTTTTGGATTTTCCCGTTTTACACAGGCCGGAGGACCTCGAAGCTTCGAGACTTGTCCCTGAGGTCCAAAACCAGCGTAACAGGGTTCAACAGGAGTGATGAGGGAATTCTGGGTCTCAGCGCCGTCTTTGACGAATTATTCCGGGGAGCAGTTCTTTTCCCTTTTATACAAATTGAGTTTGCAGTCGATTCGTTCTGTACAGCAGAGGCTGCCGTTTATTATTCCTGCATAACAAAAGGGGAATCTTTTTTTTTTTTTTAAGAGAAAAAAAAAACCTGTTTTCCCTTTTGAAACTATGGAGGCAGAAGGACAAGATTCCAAGGTCAATCCTAGTGAATCTAGAGCACGGTCTACACAACAAATGTCCCATCGCACAACACCTACTCTGGTGGGTAGGATTTCAGTATTAGAAGATGTTTTACAGCAAATCATGAACCAGCAGCTTCAAGTGAACGCTGATCAGAATGAGATTAGGGAGATGGTGCAAGCCTTGTCGGCTAGGCCATCTAGAATTGATAAGGGCAAAGCTCGAGCAAAGCCAGAGCCCAGTATACACTCATCAGAGCGTGCGAAGGTCAAGGTGCCTATTATTGCCAACTATAGACCGGCGAAGTATGCTGGTTGTATGACCCCTGAACAAAAAGAGAAAGCTAGAAAAGAAGGATTGTGCTTCGGCTGCCTTCAGCGACATCAGTGGAAAGATTGTCCACTAAATAAAGACCGTCGCACGGCCAATATGATAATATCTGAATGCGACGTGGAAATGCAGGAGAGTCCCAATGCGGAACATATGCAGATGCAATTGGCGAGACCTTCTCAGAGGTTAGTACCTGTGTTGTTAAGTGTGTCTGTTACTAAGTTAGTAAGCAGTGCACCTGATAACATCCTTTCAAAGCCCGCAGCAACGGGGTATACGGTTTTCGATGAGCCCGAGTTGATTAAAATGAAAGGGCAAGTAGCCAGTCATGATGTGATTGTGTTGTTTGACTCAGCGTCAACACACAATGTAATCAACTCGAAGCTTATTAAGAGGCTCAAGTTGAAAACTAGTCTGCCTGACTATGCTTATACGGTCAAGATGGTGGACGGAAGTTCAACTGAAGTATGGGACCAAAGGGTTACCCAGTTGGAACTTCGAATTCAGGACTATGTTGAGAAGCTGGACTTTAAACTGACCAGACTTGCTCACGCAGATATAGCCCTAGGCATGGCTTGGCATTTTTGGAAAAATCCAGCCATTGATTGGAAAAAGCATATTTACCAGTTCAAGATGAACGGGGTAGAATATGTTTTGCGAGGTGAAAAGGATTTACCTCGAGGACCATTGATTTCAGCCATGGAAATTCGGAAGACTCCGAAAGAGTTTCTGTGTCTGTGTATAGCATCGGTAGAGTTGATTGATGATGCATCGACTAGCATTGAGGCTACCCAAGATGGGAAAATGGCCGAGTTGGTTAAAGAAATATCAGAGAAGTTCTCTGAATGTTTTAGGGATGAACTACCTTATGGGTTATCTCCAGAGCGGAAAGTTCAGCATAAGATTGAACTGATCCCGGGGGCAGAACCTGTAAATAGACCTCCCTATAGAATGAGTTTTACGGAAGAGGCGGAGGTGCGTAGACAACTGGAAGAATACCTCAAGTTGGGGCAGATTCAACCAAGTTTCTCACCTTTTGCTTCGCCAGTGATATTAAAGAAGAAAAAGGATGATACGTTTCGCCTCTGTATAGATTACAGAGCATTGAATAATATCACTGTTAAGCACAGGTATCCGATGGCTCGGATTGATGATTTGCTAGATGCATTACATGGAGCCGTGATTTTCAGCAAGATAGATCTTAAGTGTGGCTACCATCAGATCCGGATTAGAGCTGAGGATGTGCATAAAACCGCTTTCAAAAGCAGGTTTGGTCATTATGAGTTTTTGGTAATGCCCTTTGGACTTACCAATGCTCCAGCGACATTCGTCATGCTTATGAACGATTTACTACGTCCGTATATCGGAAAGTTTGTAGTACATTTTATTGACGATATTCTAGTGTTCAGTAAAAGTATTGCTGAGCATCGTGAACACTTGAGAATAGTGTTCAGTACTTTGAGGAAAGCCAGTCTTTATGTAAATAAAAAGAAAACTATACTGTGTATGGTTAGGCTTGAATATTTAGGGTTCATAATTACTCCACAGGGGATAGAAATGGATCCGAAGAAAGTGGTTGCGATACTAACTTGGCCAATCCCTCAGAGTCTGACCGCGTTTTGCGATCATTCTTGGGATTTGTCCAGTTTTATAGAAGGCATATCAAAGGATATTCCGAAATAGTATCGCCATTGACTGATCTGACCTCAGATAAAGTACCTTTTATTTGGGGACAGAATCAACCAGAAAGTTTTAATACCATAAAACAAGCTGTGGTCTCAGGACCAGTGTTAAAAATAGTTGATCCCCAGAAACCGTTGTTCCTGGAAACCGATGCAAGTGGCATTGCGGTAGGAATAGTCCTCCTTCAAGAGGGAAGGCCAGTAGCCTTTGAAAGCAAGAAGCTTTCTCCCTCTCAAAGAAATTGGCCAACTCATGAATTGGAGTTGTATGCTGTTATCCATGCTTTAAAAACATGGAGGCATGCATTATTTGTATGGTTCAGAGTTTTATGTATATGTGGATCATGATACTCTGAAACATTTTTGTAAACAGCCTTACTTGAGGGGCCGCTAAGCTAGGTGGGCAGAGCTCATGCAGGAGTTTAATTTAACGATTCGGTACCGAAGAGAAAAAGATAATAAGGTTGTTGATGCGTTGTCTCGCATTATGCACAACCTGAGTTTCACGGTATTAGAGAGTGCTCTAATGACCGAGATTAGAGAAACTCAAAAAGTGGACGAGTTTGTCCAGAGCTTATGGCCTAAGGCTCATGTGTTTAAACCCGGGGAAAACGAAAAGGATGACCTGGCATCCAGAAAAGGCCAAACTTATGCAAGATATACCATAAGGGATGGTATGCTGAAAAAAATGGCAAGGTTGTAGTACCTAGTCAGAATGATCTCAGGCAGAGAGTCATTCGACAGTGCCATGATAGCCCGTGTGCGGGACATCCAGGAGTCGAGAAGACATATGATCTCGTGAAGCGAGATTTCTTTTGGCCAAAGATAAAAAAGCATATTCATCAATATGTGACACGGTGTTTCTCGTGTCAAGTAAGTAAGGCTGAGCGGGTGAAGCCACCGGACTTTTACAGCCCTTGGAAGTACCACTAAGTAAGTGGGAGAGCATTTCCATGGACTTTATTGTAGGGCTGCCTACGACACAAGGAGGGTATGATTCTATCCTTGTGGTGGTTGATCGTCTAATCAAAATGGCTCACTTCATTCCGACTAGGGAGTCTGTTAGTGCCCCGCAAGTGGCGGATTTGTTTATTAGACATATATTTCGTCTGCATGGATTGCCGAGATCCATAGTGTCAGACAGAGATGTCAGATTTATCGGTGATTTTTGGACAGCGGTATTGGAGACACTAAGGACTGACTTGGGAATGAGTAGTGGGGATCACGGATGGTCAGACGGAGAGAGTCAACCAGACTTTAGAGGATATGCTGAGGGCATATGTGTGAGGCAACATACATGGGACAAGTGGTTGCCATTGTTGGAATTTGCCTACAATGATAGGAAACATTCCTCTACCGGGTTCAGTCTGTTTGAGCTGAACTATGGTTATAGACAAGCAAATCCAACTATAGTTGGAGTACCTCAGAAAGTGCCTAGTGCCGCGAACTTTGTGGTTTAGATGCGGGAGATGCTAGCACTTGCGAGAGCTAATATCTGCCAGGCTATGGATAGAGCCAAGGTGTATGCGGATGAAAACCGGTCTATAAGAGTATTTAAGGAAGGAGGAAAAGTTTTTCTCAGAGTTCCTTCACACTCGAAGTCGTTGACTTCAGGAGAGTGTGCGAAGTTATCACCTCGATACTGTGGGCCGTGGTTAATTCTAAAAAGAATAGGCAAGGTAGCCTATAAATTAGAATTACCACCGGGGTGTAAGGTGCACCCAGTGTTTCATGTTTCTCGTTTAAAGAAATTTTTGCATACTGGTGACTCACTAATCGAAGGTGTGGTTTTGTTTCAGGAGATAGAGGATAATGCAAGACGCAAACCAACAAGAATCCTGGACCGAGGAACAATGTAAGTGCGCAATCGGAAGATCCCCACGGTGTTGGTTGCATGGCATGGTCTACCTCTATCGGAAGCTACCTGGGAATCCGTATACCAGTTGCGGAGAGTATTCCCAGATTTCATCATCGAGGATGCTGATGCTTGAAGAGGGAAGGAATGTTATGCTCTAGCCGAGATAGCATGACCTCGGAAAGATCGGTGGGCATTTTCTCTTAGATGACCGACTTCTGTAATATGTAATGTGCGTAAATAAAATGGTCAAGAGAAGTAACTGCCAAGGTCCTAGGTGAGGGTGTAATGGCATTGACTAGGTGGTTCTGAGTGCTAAGGCCTAGGTGCACCTAAATGTGTAATAATGCCAAGGGGCAAATGGTTTAATTGTGCCCCAAGAGAGGGGTATACCAAGTAAAAAGGACTAAAATGATGACATGTGGCGGAGGGAACCATCTAGGGAGTTGTGGGTTTTGTGGATAGGCATGAAAGACAAAAATTATGTATTAGATGAAACATGCGATCCACGAAGTTTGGCTGGGTGGAAATACGAGATGCCATCGCCCGTGATAGACGAAATCGAAGTAGAGAACTAGCTAAGATTCGTTTCACTAGGCCTATGTATGCTGTATGTTGGACCAGCTCCAAAAGTCGGTAGAGGATCGAATCGACAAGTGTGACAGCGGTAGTAGATCTAGAGAGGGCATGGTATTGTCTAGGAAGAAAATTAGTGATGGGTCACTGTTGATGCTTTGCACGATCAGTTTGTCCAGGTCCCTCCTCCCTTCTCAGTCTTTGAGAGGTAGCTTGTGGAAAATCTGTACACTTCTTGAGATACGTGCTGGAGCTATGGAAGTTGAATCGCCAATAAGATAGAGTGCTGGGAGAGAAGGGTAAGGAGAAAAACACAGCACTAGGGCCTAGAAATAAGGGCTGGACTCCCCCGAAGGTCTTTATTGCAATAGAATAATCTTTGTACAACTAGCTCTTGAAAGTGTTAGAAATTACCCAACAGAGGGTACGCACAGCGGAAGACTGATAGTAATGCCCAGGAGCTCACACAGTGTGGTGTGGGTGTGGAATCACAAACTTCTTAACTTAATGTGCATAATATAGATGTGCAAACTCAATAATAGACAATGAACCAGCCAGATAGAGAAACCACCAAAATATATATTTCCGTCCAAAACTATGGATACAATACAAAATAGATAGATCCAGAGTCCCACCAATGGTGTGGTCCTCTGATCTAACCACAAGGACCTTCTCCAATCTGCTGGCTATCTTTAGACTCGAGCCCGCGTGCTCCACCTCGAGCATCTGTAGACTTTCCGTCCAGTGTGTTCTTCTCCACCTTACTGCCTGTGAATCAACCTAGGTGGGCAGCCCCTGCCAAGCTTTGTCTGCAGCACATAGGTCCCTGTTCCACTACTCCAACCTGCTTGTGAATGGCTGCTCTAGAAGGTATGATGATCTCAGCACCTTGCTGCCTTAGAAGACAGCCAAGGTCTAGCCTCTCCCTAGAGCTAAGTCTGCAGCACCTATTGCACTCTCTCACCTCCTGTAGATAGGCCCAGAGAGTAGGCTTCTTGCTGCTCCTTTCTGCCCTAGAACTGTTGGCTATGCTGGATATCTGGCCAACCAGTCTGCAGCCCTTTAAGGGCTCACAAAACTAGGCCTTTATGGCCCACACTTTTAGGGCTTTCGGCCCTCCAATCTAGGCAAGGGCCCAGCCCCTAGGTCAGTCCTATATAAGGCCTGGTTGGTTGCCTCAAAGCAGCCCAAACAGCCTCTCTCCTGGCCGACCCATGTGCTGGTCTGTCCCGCCTCTGCTGCGCCACTCTGATCTGCCCACTTGCAGGCCTGCTCCATCACTTGGATGCCCCGCCATCTGCACTGTAGCTCGCGCCATCTGTTGCAACCTTCTTCTCTTGTGAGGTGATGCCCATGTGGCAGCCCCCTCTCTCTCTCTCTTCTGGGCATCTTCTGCCCTAGGTCTCCCTCCCCCACGCTCTCCTCATTTGGGGGCTTACAGATGGGGAGGTGACCTTTCCAACACCCCCTCTCATCGACACATCTCGGCCCAATGCCAACATGTCGATGAAGATGCTCCAGTAACTCCCTAGTCGTAGTCCTCTGGAACTTTTCGGTGTCAAAATATTTTCCTGGCTTTTCATCCAGTGGCTCCTGTTCCACCAAGTCCGCTTCCGCTTCCGCACACCATCCTGGTACACCAGTTGTCCCCCTCATAATGAGTGAACAACCTGGAGTCTTCTAGGCACCATGCTCTGAGGGTTTGTTTCAACCCGTCCTTCCTTTGGCAAGGTCTACAACAAAAGTACATCTCCAAATAACATGCCGTGAACTTTAAATGTACCTGACTGAGAACCTGAGTCACCCTCCTTCTCGCAAGGGCACAATCCTCCAGTCGTAGAAGTTGATTCCCTAGAGCTTCTGAATCAGGGTCGTCCTTCAGCAAGGTCCCTGCCTTCAGGCTCCCACACCTATGAGCCTCCTACTTGGGCTCTAATACCATGTTAGAAAATACCCAACAGAGGGTACGCATAGCGGAAGACTGATAGTAATGCCCAGGAGCTCACACAGTGTGGTGTGGGTGTGGAATCACAAACTTCTTAACTTAATGTGCATAATATAGATGTGCAGACTCATCAATAGACAATGAACCAGCCAGATAGAGAAACCACCAAAATATATATTTTCGTCCAAAACTATGGACACAATACAAAATAGATAGATCCACACGTAAGCTATGCGCCCAAGACTATACAACCACTCTCAACCAAGCACAACATCTGTTTGATCGAGATGCATAATTTGGAAATCCAATGCATCCTAATAACCTTGGAATTCCACCTCTACACCATGAATCCTGGTGTCCCAAATCTTTTTATAATTGTCCTTTGCTAGAGAGACCACATATTTATGGGCACTTGGACTCTGTGGCAACTTCAATTTCTTAACTAGTGAGTAGTTTAAGAAATTATGTGTTGCGCTATCATCGACTAAATCTCTTATCCTTTGTCCCTTTATTTTTCCATGCATCCTCATTCAATCGTGAGGACCAAAGGTGGGCTACCACATTGCCGATGATAGACAACACATATGGGTGATATCCTCATGATAAACCTTTACCTCAATGTACTTTTCAGTGCCATTAAACGGTAATACCTGCACCGCATACCTGCACCGCATGTACTTGTTTTTGTGGAGGTTTATTTAGGGCTTTAGCTCTTACTTGTTTGTTTTTAGGACAGGTTCCAAGCAGCATAGTCTTTGCCCAAACATTTGAAGCAAATATTTTCCTGCTTGGCACTTTTATACTCCTCTTTCTTCAGAAGATGATATTTTTGTGTTTGAGGTTTCTTAGGTGGTGCCTGAGAAACCTCCTTCTTGAAGTGCCCCTTCCTTTTCAAATTGGAAAATTTGTTGAATTTAGGAACAAAACGTGTTTGTTCCGAAGTTCCAGCTTTGAATCTCCCCGTCGTATCGTCGTATATTTGGGCATACTTAATTGCTTCTTCAAAGGTTTGGGAGAATTTCTTCTCACCTCAACCTTATAAGTGTCTTTGAGACCTCTCACGAAACCCCTTATCTTCTGGAATTCATCGATTCCCTTCAGCTTAAGCACTGCCTCCCTATAGTTTTCTATGTACAAGACTAGAGTGTTTTTACCCACAGTACAATTGTCCCAAGCCTCCCATGCTCTTTTTTAGCTCATTTTTTGATAAAAACTCTTTTAAAAAGGCTTGTGTAAATTTAGCCCAATACCTAGGAATCCTATCATTTTCTCTGACGTTCATCCACTATTTATAGGCCTTATTTCCAAGGGAAAGACTCGCTTCCACAATTTGATTTTCAAGAGGGGTATTCCTAAGTCAATGGAAGTCTGTCATTTTTGCAAGAATGCATTAATTGCGTCCTTGTTACGTTCCTTTACTTCCCCATTGAAAATTGGTGGTTTCAAGTCCTGTATATTTGAGGTTTCTTTAAGTCGAGAGGTAGGCCTCTCAACTTGACTAGGAGGAGTCAACCATTTTGCCATAGGGATTACCGATTAAAAATTGGATAACTTGGTTATGGCTTCAGTTAGGGACTTCTATGTATCATTAATAGTTTCTAACTGCGTTTCTATGTTTTGCATTCTAGTTTCAAGTTTAATGAATTCCGAATACGGAATTTCATTATCACCGTAGTCTATGTCCTCCATTTCCACGTTATCCTCTTGAGTTTTGTTACGCGCTTCCTCATGTATTTCCTCTTCAACTATAGCTTTTCCTTTTCTAGCCCTTTCCTCGCTCTCTCTAATCATTTCATCTCTTTCTGAAGTTGTCATTTTAAAAATAGGTATTTTTAAAAAATTATAAAGCAAAAATCTTTATTGAGAGAAAAATGCGATGCCCACTTTCCTGGTATTTGTTCAATGGCCTTGGATTCATCTTCGAAGGTGTCTCGCTTTCTTTATTTCGCAAGCATTCTTCATGTTCAATCCCACTCTTTGCTATACTTTATGTCTCGAACTCCTCGGCGGACCCTGATCTCGGGTCTTCTTCTTTGAATTTGGCAAGGTTAAGAAGATTGGAAAGAACAAGGGGGTAGAAAGAACTTCGGAACCTTAAAAAAAAGAGGGGAGAGCTTGAGATTTGGAGGGATATAAAATACCCTAATGACATGGCTTTTATTCAAAGGTCTAAATACCTTAGGCTCTATCTTCACTGCAATTCTGTGTAATCTCCGTCCAGCACAAGCTGCTTCTTCATGTTGCGCAGATCATGCAATCATCCCAAAGGCAAGTCTCTAGCTCATAAGCTCTTTGTGTATGAGTATTCTGTGAGCAGATCATCGAATGACTCGGCTGGACGTTAATTGAAACAATGAAACGATGAATCTTTTCCCTTTTTTTTTCTCTGTGTGTCGCTTATGGGGATTCAATGGCAAGCTCTTTGGAAATTCAACCTCGTTGGCTTTGATCTTTTCTTCATCACAAAATCGCTACAATTCACACAAGAACATATGAAGAGACAACACCGACTTATTGGATCCGTCTTCTATGCAAAGATCACACTGCGCCTCAAATCGACATTTGGGCCCTGGCGACGATGTCTGAATAGAAGAGGAGCATGTATAAGAAAATCATCCGAGTCGTGCTCTATTTTGGTCTGTAGATGGTTGCAGCCTTCATAAGATGATGTGTGATCTCATCACCAACACGCTGCCATCTTCTTTTATAGATATCTACTCTTTCACAGCAGGTCGACGAACAACAGCAAATGATAAACTTCTTCTTGTTTTTCCACTTGCATTGCCTTAATTGTAGGATTGCTAGAAGATCTACAACTCTCTGGCACCTGAATTGCACTCTGTGAAGCCCACGGGTTCTATGGCATTGAGATCTAAAACTCTCTGAAAAGTCGATGTGACATCATAGTTCTTCTCTCTGGCTCTGATACTAATGTAACATATTGTCTCATACATTGACCCGTGATTGGCATCAACCATCTATAGTTTATCGACATATGGCATATTTATAAATGGTGCATCACTTAGAGAGGGAGAGGAAGCGATCTATTGAGATCATATATGCATCTTTGATTTATTTAGATTCCATCTTAGAACTTGCATTTATAATAATTTGATTGTATCTTGATATTATTATAGGCACGTGTCTGTGTTGGTATGTGGACCTATAATCATCTCTTTTGCATGGAGAGGATTGATCAGTCACGAATTACCATGGAATCTGGTCTTGTTGCATTGTTTGACAACATAGTCCTGCAAGTGTGAGAAGCATAGATGTAATAGGTGATGAGCTCAATTATGTTGGAGTAATGGAGCAAATAATTAAAGTGAACTATACACTTTTCAAGATTTCTACTAAAAGCATGATGGTTCCATGATTTACAGGGGTCCTAATGCAATAGGCAAGAGGGAGAGAAATGGTTTTTATTGATTCTTTGAAAGCACTTCACTCATCTAAGGAATCATTTGTTAAGCATTGTCAACATGCATTTTTTTGCAAAGATGTAGTGATACACGTACATCCTACCAATGATTATGCCATTCGATAACAAGGAGGAGATTATACACACAAAAGTGAGGATGAGGTAGATGAAAATGATAAATTTAGGACCAAAGAGCTCAAATTTCAAAATCAACAGACCATGGAGGAGGACCCATCGAAGTTGCCTCCCGATCTTCTCCCTTGCAAATGCCCTGCCTTTGCCCTCATAACTTTCTTATTGGGTGTAGGCACATCCCCCCTAGCCTGCCCTCCTTCAATCAGTGGCTTTTTTATGTTCCCTCTGTTGATACTCCCTGTTTACCAAGAGCACTGAATGTTTTGGGTATTGGATTCACCCTACCCTATTTCACATATCACTTCCACTCCGTGTGTAACTAAAGCTCAAAATCAAGAGGCTCCCAAGCAAGGTGTTACTACATATGCTGGAGTACTTAGTGCCTCTTTGAAAGGCTTCTTTATAGATCCTTCAAAGAACTCTGCACATCAAATCAGCTTCTTTTCAAGTGCCCATCACTTGTTTAAACCTTCAATGCTTCTGCAAATCTCTCCACTTACTTCAATGCTTGAGAAGATCCCTCTTGGAACCTCTTCTTCAGCTGCAATGGATGAGCCAGAGATAGGGATAGATAACATGTTGCAATGACAAGTAAAAGGACCCTTCAACTGTTTGGATTGTTGAAGATGTAGCCAAAACATATAGCATTGGATGAGATAGTGCCATTACCCAAAAGTCAACAATTGCAATTAACAATGCAGAAATCTATGTAATTTTGTACATGATCTGAAGTGGGATTGTAAGCTTTTGCAACTTTGTGGTTTTGTTGGTGCTTGTCAAGGGTTTTGTTTGCTTCATCCCTAGCCTTCTTCGAATTATTCTTACAATGAGCATGCTTGGTTGGATACGACTCTCTTGCAACCTTTAAAATCACCTCCTTTTGATGTTTTAAGCAATCTACCATGTTGCTAGCATCCACCCCAAGTCAAAGGTGATGCTTTTTTATATGAGCATTGGAGAGACTTCATACCCATTTCTAGCAGCATATGTAGAAAAGAGGAGAGCAGGGGATAGCATATGAGATGAGAGGAAAGAGGAAGAGGGAGATAGAAATGGAGTAGAGAGAGAGAGAGAGAGAGAGAGAGAGAGAGAGAGAGAGAGAGAGAGAGAGAGAGAGAGAGATGATGTGAATAGATGTTGGAGGAGGAAGGAGGAGAGTAGGATAGATTGAATGCCACAACAAAAGTCCCTACAAATGAAGAGAGGTGGTTTATATAGTCCCCTCAACTATATCCCTTTAGAGCCACCACTCCATACAAGTCCCTTTATGATGCTTTTTAACAAAATTGAGGGCATTGATGTAAGCACTGATACAAATATTGGCAAGCATTGAGATAATTGTCAAAATAAGAATCCATAAGTTTATTCTAGGATAAAATTTGTTGCAATCTTGCAAAAATTTCCATGCTCACTTCCCCCCCCCCCCCCCCAATAAAAAGACATCTATTAAGTATAAAAAAACCCAAAGAGCAATGCTCATGGCATGAATGCATCATGCATAGCATGAGAAATAAATTACCCTAACTAGTAAAGAACTTGCTCATCATGAAGAGCTAGTAAAGCTCCAAGGTTGAGGAAAAGTTCCACCTCAAATCTATGGTGTACTTTGAGAAAGGAGCCACTCCACTCTTGAGGAAAATAGTCCTGTTGGTAGATGCTGCTCAAGAATACCCATACATGCTCACCCAAACCGGAGGGTGTATAGTATGTGTCCAAATACTAGCCAATGTGTGTGGAGTGGATTTGGGAGCCATCAAGAGACTCTATGCATTTGGATCTCAAAATATGCAATGCTAGAATGCTCACTAAAATCTTGTTCTTCCATTTCCTACCGATAGAGCATCCACATTCAAAGGTGTGGGGGTCCTCTTCCTATGGACTTTTTTCCTCTCCACTACTCCCTCTACCTTTGGTGATGTTGTTCTTCCACTTCCTACCAATAGAGCGTCCATGTCCAAAGGTGTTGGGGTCCTCTCCTTGTGGACTTTCCTCCTCTACCACTGCTTCACGAAATAATCTTCACAAGGGAAAGATGTTTCTAAAAGTTCTTCTAGTCTTCTTCTGCCCAACAATGAGCATTGTTAGCTAGATTATTTAGGGCCTTGATGATGAACGGAGCCTCAAAAACATTGATCCAAATTTGTGATGCAAGGCCTTTCTTTTGCAAGTGTTGTGGTCAGGGGGCTTTCGCTAATATAGGAGCCTTGGAAATATTTCTTCATTTACTATATGCAATCCTACTCTCCTTCCTTGGGTGGAGATTGGATGGATAGTACCAAGTGAATCTTTACCTCGGTGCATCTCGAGGTTCCTTCGTCTTCTATTATGGTTGCCATCCTAAAAGCTTGGGGCAGCTTCAAGAGTAATCCCTAGAGAATCCCCTCCCTTGATGGCAAATAATTATACTCATAGTACACATATAATGCTTTGCCATGGTGACAGAGTATTGACTTGAGCTGTGATTATGGCAATGAAAGAAATGTATTGATATATATGCAATGGATATTATTTTGACATAATTATGGCATGAAAATATGAAAGATTATAATTACTTGTAACATTTTGTGTCAGTCGTCGTGTGACTTTATACCACTTAATCTTTCATGAATAGTAAAAGTCCCTTCAAATATTGCATGTACCCTATTGGGGTTTTCATGGTCACAATCACACTTGCCCTTTGGCAACTTCACCTTCCCATCCTTTGTATAAGTAAACCAAGATGTGGATTGGCATCCAAAGGGATTAACACCATCCATATCCAATCCATGATGTAAATGGCAAGTCTCATCTTTAAACAATGGCCACTTGTTGTATATGTGGTGCCATGCTTTCCCATCAGCCAAGATTCTTAACATGCCATCTGTTCAGCAATTTGAGCATTCTATTCCATATGTTATACCAATGAAGCACAATAAAACATGTGTTTTAGCCTAGGTATAATAGGCATATGTTGCAACACTTTCTTTGGTATCCTATCCCCTTGTGTATCTTGCCTATTATGTAGTGCTCCACATTTAGAGAAACCTGTGGCATGCTCATATGAATCCTAGTAAAGAATGCAATCATTTAGGAAAGCATGGATGGAGTTGTAGTTAATACCCAATTCTATGAGAACTTGCTTTGCCTCTTTCTTGCACTCTGAGACATTGTTACCCTTTGGAAGTAATGTATGAACCAATTTGTGCAAAAGTGCAAATGTGAGATTAGGTCTATGCTTAAACAAATCTCTTCTTGCAACACCACAAGGCTCTTTATCAATATGAGAAGAATTGTTTCTAGACGAGTGTGCTCAGTTCTATGTATAACATTGTACTTGCCTCATCTCTTAATCGAATCCCTTCAAGGGGTATAGTTCTATTTTCTCTCCATCTATTCACATTCTTGGGCTTCATCCATGCTTCTTTTAGCAAAGTCAATAGTTTTGATTCATGGGGTCAATGTCATGCAAAGTTCACCTACCTCTTCACCACTAGAAAATAGAATATCCACATATTGAAATAAATATCAAATGTCAATCAATGATGATGCATATGCAAATCCTCATGCTCATACAACCTCATTGTGGTGCACATGTGCTTGTGGTCCAAAATGCCTGTAGTCTTGAACTTGCTTATTAACTATGTAAACATCTCTGCATATTGCACTCTATATTGTGCATATTCACACATAATATCTTTTCATGTACGAAATCAAAACGATTTTGGCATTTCTTTATTTTAGGTGCTTGATGACATGTGCAAATCAAAAAATTTTATCCCATAAAACTTTATTACAAAATATGCAAAATAAACAATAATATATCATAGAAAATATATTTTTCATGCAAGAACTAGAAACAAAAACCCTAAGCATAAAAATAATTCAATACAAAACCCTAACCATCCAAATAAGCATTGATATAGGACTAGCATCAAAATATTAGTCATCAATATATCCATCAGTAAAGCCTTGAAAATAGTTGGTTATATTGATGCTTTCAAGTATAACGCCCCTTTTTAATGGTCCACTGACTTCAATTGCCTCTAAAGTTTTATGTCTGAACATGGTAGGGAATGCTCTTTACAATATTCATGTGCTTAGTCATATGGGTCTTTAGAATCACCTTAGTGTGATGGTTTATAGTCATTGCTATGTGTTGTTCGACACCTCAAGGACCCAATACATTCCTATAAGTTATGGAAGTACACAGTGGGCTAAAAAATTGAGTTTAGCCATGGAAAGTTCAATATCTATTAGTTTTTACAATTAAAATACATGCAAGGTCGCATTATTATCAGAGACAACTTAGGACCATACAAATTATTATCATATGGTTCCATGTGACATGCTACTTTATCCTCATAAGTTTTCCATAGTGTAAGCACATAGAGTGGACGAAGCTTCTACCTCATGGGATACATCTTGACATAAATAAATGCCACACAAAAGTAGTAGTATATGCAGTTTCCCACTACCATTGGAATTCATTAGCCATTCAAAACCCTTTAATATTGATGCCATATTACACATATAGTGCCAACAATATTATAGGGTAAGTATTTAATATGGATTAATGAGGTTTAGTCAAGAAAAAAAAATTCATGGAGGAGGTTCAATGGATCTTTCATTCATTCACACCCTTTTAATAGTGGAATTCTAACATGTACTTTTTAAAGTATATTCAAATATTCAAATACCCTAAGTGTCGATATTACCATTCACAGATAACTGTTGATATGTCCTTAGTAGAAGCATCAATAATAAAGTCACCTTTAGGGAAAATTTTTTTATGCTTATATCTATGCTATCAAGCACTTTTCAATTCTTATATTGTGGTATTGTCAATGGCATTGTACCATAAATGTAATAGACTGCCCCGCGATGTCATGGCACCTTTGTTTATTCTCCCTTTTCCTTCCATTTGGGCATACTAACTATTTCCTACCTCTCCCCCTCTCTAGCATGATTTCTTTTAAAAATATACTAATACAAAAAATTAAATTCAACAGTAACTAAATGTATATGGCTTTGTCATGCCTATGCTTTGGGAGCTCTTGCATTTCCAAGAGGAGCACGATATGCTCTCGACTTCTCCAAACTCCACCTCTAATTGGGCAATGAAAAATTCTTACTTTCTTGCGGTTGCTCCTTGGAACAAAACATTTAAATTAAATTATTACAAGGATAATCATTGTGTCACCACATTTCAAATCCAAATGAAATATTAAAGAAAAAGTAAAAGTACTTCCACTCAATGTGGATGTCAGTCCTGTAAACATCCATTGTTGCATCCATTCATAAAAACACTTTAGCCACTATTCGTAACAAGGCCTCCAATTGAAATATCAATTGCAAGATGTGCCTGAGGAAGGATGCAAGGAGGGAGAAGTTATATGCTACTAGGTAGGACAAGGAAGACGTGAATCTATTGCAATAATGGACACATAATACACATTCATGCTACCTAGTAGTGTCCATATGTGATGCGGGACCACTACCATGAGTTGTAGAGTCTCGGTGACATCTCACACTCATTTCCTCTTGTGTATGAGGACTTGTTCCTCCATGAACTTCTTGCCATTTCCAAAGAAGGTGTCTCCATGGGCTATTGAGACTCATTTGGTTTCTCTATTGTCATTGGGACCTCTAGAGGTTTTGGTGGAGCACTAGTATGAGAAGAACATATTAGTAAACCAATGGGGCTCTGATCTCTAGTAAAAGAAGCTAGAGCATTCAAGGGTACCTCAACATCAACTAGAGTTGTGGATTGATAAATGTTTCAAGATTAAAAATTATGCCAAATGAGGATTTGGATTTGTGAAAATCCTCAAAAGCAAAGAGATTTAAAGGAAAATCAAGGATGGGAGGGCAAGAGAGAAAATGGAAGGGCAAGAGATCTAGCGGAAAAGGAAGGGTGAGACGCAGAATCCAAGGCAAGAGGAAAGATATGAAAATATATGCTAAAGCCAACAAGAAAGAGAAAGAGGGGGAGAGGAAATTGTAGTGCAGGGAAATTGCTCAAAGAAAAGGGTGGGATGGAATGGTGGAAGAAAAGGGCGGTATGGAATGGTGCCAAGCGACAAGTTTGGAACTACAATGCAAGTGCTAAGCATCTCTACTAGAGTCATTTTGTGACCTAAAATATACAACTCTCTTTAGCGACAGCGATAGCATGAGTTTTTACAAATTTAAAATATGCAGCATCCAATGATGTTATTTCATATTAGGGATGAGAAATGGATGGGAAGGAGATAAGAAATGGATGAGAAATGGTAGAGACATGGATGAGAAATGGATGGGAAAGGGATGAGAAAGGGATGAGAAATGAAGAAGGAAGGATGAGAAATGGAGGAGAAAGGATGAAAAATGGGGGAGAAAGGGATGAGAAGAGGAAAACCAAATGGAGAGTATACTTAGTTGGATGGAGAGGATGGGTGTTGAGAGAGAGAGAGAGAGAGAGAGAGAGAGAGAGATGCATGCATATGAGGAATGTGGAGTTTGTCTTGAGCACATGTAGAGATCAATAGAGGCAACAAATAGTGGTTGGTTGTTATGACAATTTTGAAGAGCAATGCATGTAGTTTATCTATTCTTTGAATTTTGTATAGCATGATTTCTACATTTGTGAAAGTATTTTATTCCCATTTTCATCTAGAATGAGGCCCCCACCATCAATGGAGTAGTGAGAGTAGGTGATAATCATATATGGCAACATTCTCACATGAGTATTGTCTAGCATTCCAAGCCATGTGAACAAGAGGATGTTGGAAATTGCTCCTAGTATTGATGCTTGTGATGCCTCAGTTGGGACATGAGACTAAGACCACATGCTCTCAGACCTCTCATGCTCTTGATCTATCTCTCCTATGATTTTCTCTTGCTCGCGCAGTATTGAGCTTGAAAAGAAGCTTTCACACTCCATCAGAACGTGAAAATTTTTCTTTAATGGTCCACTAGTCCCACTAGCAAGATCCTTGCCATACAATCACTCCCACTAGATCCCACGTTAAAGAAATGTGCTTCTAAAAAAAACACTCCAAGTGAGAAAAGATATTCTAAAAGATCTCATACCCCATTTCAGCATTTCAAGAAAACACTCCCAGAGAATGAAGAGGATGTTGAAGGAAGGTGGAACTTCCAAGTGGAGTTCTTGGTGGGTCCAGGTAGAATGTATGTAATAGAGAAGCACAAAATGGCTAGCTTCCACTAGCTAATAGTGTTGTTAACAAGGGTCCCTAAAATGGCTACTAATATCCACTTGTAAAATTGTGTTGTTAGGATGCCATGGAAAGAATGAAGAGGACGTTCAAGGAAGGTGGAACTTCCAAGTGAAGCTCTTTGTGGGTCTAGGTAGAATGTATGTAATAGGGATGCACAAAATGGCTAGCTTGCCCTGGCCAATAGTGTTGTTCTTGAGGGCTCCCTAAAACCTAATCACAAGGTTGGAAGGAGGCAATTGTCTCTGTGGAACCTCACCGATTTGGGTCTAGATGAGGGATATAATAAATCTTGAGGCTACAAACAATCCCTCTATCATCATTTGTGATAGCAGTTAGTGTAGAACAATGGTGATAGTGTTCAATGGAGAAAACTATGTAGCTTTTAGGAGATGCATAAACTTAAAGAAAGGTCCATTTTGAAATTAATCACATTTGAAGAATCATATATATATATACCCATGATAAAACTTGTAGAAAAAACCTTCTAGATATCACTTTGAGTGTTATGTTGCCTGATCTAAAATCCTATCAAATGAGATCTTAAATTGAAGCCATAGATAAAAAGTTATGGCCTACAAAGTGAGGGTAACAAAGAGATCTTGATTGAGGATTAATCTCACAAAGAGAACTTAATTAAGGAGTATTCCCACAAGATTAAGTCCTAGTCATGGATTATGAATGACACTAAGATCTCAACTTGTTTTGTTCCATAGTAACTAAGTCATACCTTGTTCAGTTACATCCTAACTAAATGAATTTGATGTGGTTAAACCATGAAGGCCTAGTGCAAATACAATGGCTTTCCAGGCTTTCCAAAACCACCACCCAAAACTAGGGGCTATTTAAGCATGAATCCCATAAGGAGAACTTAATTAGGTATTAATCCCATGGATTAAGTCCTAATCATGGATTATGAATGACACTAAGATCTTGACTTGTTTTGTTCCATAGTAACTAAGTCCTACCTAGTTTAGTTACATCCTAACTAAATGAATCTCATGTGGTTACACTTGAAACCATGAAGGCCTAGGTCTATGTGCCAATATCATTTCTTTCCAAAACTACCACCCAAAACTAGAGATGACAAAAGCATCAGGTAAAACAAAGGCACTTATGCAAAACCACGAGGGCAATTAGTTTCCCATCCCAAACTTGTGGGTATTCAGAATACCATGAGCAAAGCCAAGGAAAACTTGTGTAACTACCACCCAACCAAGAGGAAACGAATTGCAAACCAAGTTGACTAAATTGTCAACTAGTTTTTCACAAGTCTATTTGAGGAACATCTATCTCTATGAAGCCTTGACCATTCACAAGTCTGTATAAGAAGGTCCATCCATGGAGCCTTGACCATTCACTTTTTCTTAGCTAGATTCTACTAAAAATAGATTGACCCTTGACCCACTTTTACATGATAGCATGCCCTACTTTTATGTCTTCTCCCTCTAAATCATCACCGACACTTTTTCTAATTGATTGTATCTACTCTTTTTCACTTGCTTTTCCTCTAGAAATTTATCAAATCTCCTCCAAAAGTGGTCGCCTTTCATCTATGAATACTTTGGGATCTCCTCCAAGCATGGGTCATGGTGAAGGGCAAGACATGGGATGCATACAAAATTTTCTTTCTTCTCAATTTTTGTTCTTATTCCATATTGGAATCATCTTCTTCTAAGAGCTAAAGGATTCAAGTATAAAATCATATCTTTGGCAAGTGCAATGTAGTCCCTTAGGGGTGGGATCCCCCCCTCAACTTACCGAGTCCTTCAACGAAGGGCCTCCATCAATTGGCTTCCTCTAAGATTCAACACCAGCCTCCACAAACTTCACTAATCCAAGAGAGCCATCGCTGGAAACATTTGATTACTTCCCACCAGTGATAGCCCATCGGATCTACCATTTGTGACACATCATACATCTAACATACCACCTCAGTATGTTTGGCATTGGGCAGTTTATCACACTAGCGATACACTTGGTCGAAGTCATCTTTCTTGGATTTAGGATAACTGCACACATCTTGCACCACACATGCCACTCTTGTAAAGTCACTTTTTTTTTGGACTAGTTTTGGCATTGGTTCTTGCACACATACATTAGTTTTCAAAAGCCTTTTGGCTATTTTTGCCACTTTTTTGCCATTACCATATTACAAGCTTGATCTTCGGCACTTTTGGCACAATTCCCATCATGACTTGGTTCACACATTTCCTGAGTACTCTTTCACATCCATGCGAGTTGGATCATGTTTACAAGACTCTTTATTTGAGAGGGAGTATTACAGCTTGAGCTTTTAAGCATAAGCCCCATAATGGCAACTTAGAGCATAAGCCCCACGGTGGGAGCTTTTAGTGCTCTCATCGGTAGACACTCAAAATGGCACATGGGTAAGCCTCTACATAGAGCACTAGATAGCTCTAGCATGGAGGTATTTGCATTCTGATTGTATTCTAGTCATGACTCCAAATGAGATCCATGAGTGAAAAGAGAACCTACTTTTACCTTTTGTTGCCAAAGGCTATATATGGTGTACAGTGCCAATTAGGACCTCATAGGTCTTGAGAAATGGAAAAGTATGTATCATTTGCTAGCATGGATTAGACTCCACATTTTGGTCATGCACATTTGCAAGTAAGCCCTTAGCACAAGGCCTTTTGTCCAAGTATTGTATGCATGGATCCAACTCGATTGACTACCATAGTAGATACACAATAGGAGTTCACTTGTGATCATGTCAATTTGTGGATGTCCTCAATATGAGGCTCTCACATCTGCAATAGCATGCAAATATACATGCAGTAGTACATCTAGCTCCTCATGTGCTTCATTCTAGCATTCATCCTCATTGAAGCTTTCCCATTTGAAATGGAGCATATCTTGTCCTTGGAATTAGTTTCCACTAGTCATGGTCAAACAATATGTCATTAAGGCATCTTAGCATCAGTTCAAGTATTCCATAGTGGATACTACTTGAATTCAGTTATCACCACCACTTCTATTGGCAAATTATTCCTTAGCATGAAGACATTTTGGCAGCAGTGCAGTCGTAGTGTGGTGGACATTATTGTATTTTGCCATAAAGCAACCAAGGAAACCTTACTATTTTAGCATGCACTTATGGCTATAGTATACATTCCATACTTGATGTAGATTAGTAGTAGTTGGGATCTAGGACTTCAAATCTATCCTAACAATAGCATTCAGCATCTCACATGCCTCAAGGATAGTTTGTGCTTTCTCAATTGTATTTTAAGATTCTAGGCCTTCTTACTATATCAACTCCTTTCAGACCCTATAATAGATGCTACATTTGACACTCATGGATCTTCAAACCATTTACACAATAGACCACCTTTAGCTCATGACATTTGTTTGACAAGCTATTATGCCTTGTCAATGTTTTAGGTTTCTTTAGCAGAGCATATTACCATAGTTGCACCTTTAGCCTTGATTTTATGCAGCCCCTGGATCATTGTCCATAGTGGCTATGCATCTTCTATGACCCTGCATTCTCTGATAAATATTACTTTATTGTAGGCAGTGTTGTCAATTGTTTTGGGTTAGTGAGACCGGGGTGACACCCTTGTTTGACATAACCTTTTGGATAATCTCCTCTTGGATGCACCTAGATGCATCTTCTACATATTAAATTTATATCCCACAAAGACTTATAACATGTTCAGCCTTGGTTGAGCCATTTGAAGCACACATTTGTACACGCAGTCATTCACACATTGATCAATTAATCAATCATCGGTGATCAAAGAGGACTTCATTTTATTCATATCTCATATTTCCTTTAGCATCTCGTTTGGGTTTTGCTCCCAAAGGAAAAGTATGATTTATAGCCCAGGAGGGGGAAATAACAGTCAATATATAGGATCCAAGTTGTAATTATTATATAGACATAATGGGGGAGTCACTGTGCTCACGCATGTAAAAATCTTTGATGTTTTTCTTTTCTTTTCAATTTTGGTTGCTATCATATTCACCAAGAAAAGCCAAAAAGTTCTACTTGTAGCCTCTACTTCATAAGTGCAATTTAAGAGGGGGGTTTAAGGATAGTGTCATTTGCACTATACTAGAGAAGCCTCTAAGGACATAGAGACAACCCCTAACCATATCCCATAGGGTAAAGATGTGTATATTCATGATCACATTCAATGCAACATGTGTATAGTTAGTCATCTCTTGTGCACTCCACTCTCTTTCCTCTTGATTCTCCAACATTATGACTAGTCAACATAGTTGGATAAATAAGAAACATATAGAAATTTGTAAACACAATGAAAGAAAGGTAGGAGGGAACACCGCAAGAAAAAAAAAACAACATCTTTTCAACATTATGAATTCACATTAGAAGATGCCATGAAAACTTGAAAATGTAATGAAAGAGAGGAAGGAGGAGAAAGAAACCAACTTGGCAAGAGGGAATTGCAAAAATAGAACCTAATCTACCTCTAGCTCCACAAGTTGAATCTACTACTAAGAGGCAATTGGATGTAGTTGGAGGGTGCGGGAGAGATAAATGTGAGAGTGGGAGGTAGCTAGAGAGGTAGGGAGGTAAGGGAGAGCAAAGTCAATGCTAAAAAAAATTCTATGTGTGGGTAAACTGTAGCAAGAAGATGATGAAAATGGGCCCATGTGTAGTATTATATAAAATCGATATGCATTAGCTACATTTGTACCCCATTTGTACATCTTTCCTAACAAAAATTGACAATACCATAACAAAAACATAAATTGACCTAATTAACAAAAGTGAGCATTAAAATATGATGTGATAACAAGATCAAAAAGCTTGGTGATGCTGCCAATATATGAAAAGCAATGGCAATACAAACCCTTGTTCAAGAACTATTATGTATATATAACAAGGATCGTATGATTAATCAACTAAAGAAAAATATATTAAAAATGACATACAATGGAATATTGCGTAGAAATACAGCACAATGAAAATAGTCATGCAACAATGATAGCACAATAACCAAGGAATAGACACAATTGAGCGAGATAAGATTTTATCACCAAATAAGATACAACTAATGGTGTTGTCCACCCATGCGCTCTCCAATAGAGCTTCGATGTGGTAATCTAGATAGACTCTAGATGGCAAAGAAAAGAGATGGGGTATTGGCATTCGATGGTGAGGCTTGAGTAGTGGTCTCCTTATATAGGCCTTCCTAGTCGACCAATTCAACCCACAAGGTGGGTTGGTGGTAGCACATGCATTTTGACTTAGCCCACCACATGACTAAAGGTGAGGACGGTGGCACATGTTTGCTTGACTTTCGTTACCACCCATTGATCATTGATCACTAACCACTGATCACATGCGCAGAAGCAAATATGCATGTGGATGCTATTGCAATACAACGGAGGGCATATACAAAATATAAATACTTCCTCACTACAACTCTACCATGCATACAACAACATGGATTACAATCTTTAAGCATCTCATATAATATGTATTAATCAAACAATAATAATAAACTTAGAAACATATGTGGATTATTCAAACTACAATGTATTGAGAATTAGAATCAAAGAGAAATTAGGAACATTATTACTTTAATTTTAAAAAAATTATGTGAATAATACACAATAGCAAGCATTGGCCTCAGACTTATCAAAGCTCACTTTCACCCAAATATGTAACAATGTATGCTTGTCATACATCTCCCATTATATAACATTGGAAATTTATGTAACACGTACAATAAATTTAGACCTCCAAACTATCTTATTTTCATTAAAGGTGATTTTCACATAACTTTACTATAAAGTTCTCAATCAAAACACCAATTAGGTGAACTAATGGAGTAACAACATGGACAACTTTAGGCCCCACAACACGTTACAGGTCACAACTACATCATATTTGGACAAACATTCCCACACAAACTACCTTATGGGAACAATTGTTGCTTGATGGACCGATCACTTTCTTGTTTACATAGGGTATTGCTTGCCTTTACAAATGTCGAATTTCCATATATTTAAGATATACAATAAAAAGTTATTATATTTGACATGTAAAAAGCTGTTGTATAAGCTGCAATTCATTTTTGCTTCATATATATATATATATATATACCTTCAAAAGACTAGAATATATCCAATCTTATAAGTTCAAAAATTTTTAGAACACGCTAAAGAGCAGTGGAAAGAAGGGCAGTTTGTAAGTAACTTTAGAACATAAATGAGAACTTGACACATAAATGAGAAAAGCAAATAATAAAAATGACCTAGTAAGCAAAGCTACAAATTCAGGTACACAACTTCCTACCTTAGTCATATATATATTTAATATACAAAAAATTATTGTACTAATTTTACTTATCTTTTTTGTTGTATACTATCATGAACCTAATTATTTTACCAATTTTATAGGTTCTTTCAAGATACCTATCAATAGTGTGGGGATCTAATGACACATGTCACCTAACACGTGGCCGTTGCATCAAGAATCATCTCAGCAGGTAGCAAGCAATGAGTTGGACCCAACAAAAATTCAAGCAATTCTTCACTATCCCGAACCTCGAAATCTTAAACAATTGCAGTAAAAAAAGAACACAAAATTTCTATGGACACCCGCATGCACTACAACTTAGAACAATGATTGGCCTGATGGAATGTCTCGACAAAGCATTCAAATAGATGATACGAGTCTACATCAACCTCGCCCATGACAATTGGGACTAGATCCTACCTTACATCCTGCATGCATACATAACAACTGTCCAAGCTTCAACAAGAATTAGTCCTTTCAAAGCCCTTTATGGTCATGATCCACAGTTCCCGCTGCAACTCCTAGATCTCATCATCCCGTAAAAATTTAAAGATGCAAATGATTGGTACAATAATCTACAATAGGTCCAGCTAATTTTTTGGTTAGCCCTGCTTCACAACCTCCAAATCACATAGACCTGAGAACAACAAAATTACAACACTGGCCATGAAGATGTCAACTATGAATAAGGTGATCTTGTATTGGTGTATTATCCGATCCACAAGAAAGGGCTATCTGAAAGATTCATGCACAATTGGATCAGTCCGTATGAAGTTCTGCAGCAAATTTGACACTACACATATAAGCTCAAGCGAATCTCCAATGGAACTATAACATATGTGCATGTATGTGGCGTCAAACCATTTGTTAGGATTTTTAGCTAAGGGGAGGTGTGGGGATCTAATGACACGTGTCACCTGACACGTGGCCATTGGCACAATAGTTGTACTTGATTGTTAGCTCTTAAGGCATCTCTGGTCCGGTTGTGTGGACAGGAGGCTTTCTCTCTTGACTTGAGCATTTCACAATAGTAACACTTGATCGCAAGCAGTCATGAACATATTTGATATGTAAAACTGATTGTATGAAAACGTATTTCTTTAATAATACATTTTTTCAACTCTAATTACATGTTTTCATTTTATGGGTCCTTTCTCAAATATAAACCATGGTCCTAAGTCAAATACAATCTACATGTAAAGTTTATATATATTTCATACACGTTTTCTCTAGATGTCCATGCAATCTTTTACTCTTCCATACTTGAAAATATATTTCCATTTCTTATTTAAATATAAAAGAAGTATACCTAGCTTAATGTTCAATTTTTCAAAAAAGAAGAAAAAATTCTTCTTCTGATAACATTAAGTCAATTAGGCAAACTATTTGTTTCTAAAATTAACATGTCGATAAGGGAGCACACATGTTAATTGAGGGTCTTTGGAAACAGACAAGGTGCCTACTAGCTTATGTTGGGTGGGCGTACCCCTTTACACATAGAAACCGGGCAACATTTGCAACTATAGGCATTTATTTGTAGTGGTCAGAGTTGTCGCACATCTGTAGGAGATCGAGCCCCACCACTCCGACCTTCTGAACTCTGGCAGATGCTTGGGTGGGGGAGCTTAGCTACTACTATTGAGCAGCTTGATTTTCATAGCTAAGACATTTTGGTCGACTACGCGCCATGCAAGCGGACCTATGCATGAGCGCAAGGCCCTAAAATAGTTATATTTTTGGCCTGCCCTAGCTTGGCCTTATTAACGAAATGTTTTGTAAGAAGCAAATTCGGGTTTGTATTCATGTCACTCTTCCTTTGGTTGCATTGATTTAGGACATGTTTCTAATTTGAAGGAGCTTTGGATTCCATTTTTGGCAAAATTGTTAATCACGTGTGATCATGTACTTACCCAATGACTTGGCTCCACGCATCCCTTTTTGCATGCGATGGTAGGTGGTGTTTCTCCTCCTTGCTTGCAGTTTTTCATCCATCGCCTGCATGCATACCACCAGCTACCACACTCGACTTTCCTACTAGCTTCATTTTCGACACTGCTTCCTCGGCTTACTAGGTCACATTCTTCTCGTCCTTGGTGTTTTTGGTGGAACTAGTACTGCCCAGTCCTTTGCAGCTGTATTTGCAGCTGTAGATCTTGGAGACCCATCATTGCATTTCATCCGATTGTCTTCTGCTCGGTTGGGGTAGATGCAAATTTTTTTTGATGTTGGGCTCGATTGTTAATTTCTTATATCTGACTTTGGTCGATTCCTTTGCATTTTGTTGTTTTTTTAACAATATGATGGTGCAGCAAACACGGATGGAAGAGAACCCACGATTTGGGACTCGTTTTCAAAGAGAGAAGGTGTCTCTTAGATGATGGCACATAGTCGTCTACCTCCCTTGTTCTTATTTCACCCTCCTCGCATCTTCCTTTGCATTCCTCACTCTCCCTTTTCTTCACCTTGATCCTTTTGCCTGCTCCTTAGCTTCAATTTTTGCCATGGAACGCCACCTTTTGCCCCTCCAAAATCACCTCGCCAGCTTCTCGATTGTTTCAATGATCACTTGGCCTTGTACGATATCCACATCTGGTGCTCTCAATTTGGCCATGATTCAAAACAAGGTGCTGGATTGGATGGCAGATGTCAGTGCAGAGCAGAGACAAGATGGTGTGACCATCACCGACAAATTTTGGGTGGCAATGCAAAAGGAACACCTTGAAATTCTGGCTGAATTGTTGTTTGCTGCCTCGCTATGCGTGTTGTTAGTGACTGCGTCATCCCCTTTCTTTCAGAGTTATCATGGAGGCTTTGTATTTGAGTGCATGGGCGGTTTGTTTTCGTATGCATGGACATCTTCTTCAAGGGTTTCTTTTGATGGGTTCCTTTTGTATTTTCTCTACACAGCATCGATGCAAGTCCATGTGCTTCGGGCGGTGATGGCTCTTTCTTTAGTGATTTCCATTTTGATGTTGAGTGGAGACAGTGAAGACATAGATTATATACACTTCATTGTGACACACCTTGCGTTCATCTGTGCCATTCGCCGAGTATCTATTTGAAGACCTGCTTATCGAAGCACAAAATGGCCGGAATTCTAGAACGTGAGGTTGAAGGTTGTGCCGACTCGGGGGATATTTTTTTGCGACCTTTGCATGCAATCTTTTGCATTTTTTTTGCGAGCTTTTTTTGAGTTGTGAATGGAAAAGACATGAAAAGGAACACTAAAAATACACATTTGTGAGCTTAAGGGTTTATACATAATTAAAAAGTTTTGGTTTAACATTTCTATTAAACACTTATAATTGGCAGTTTTTAACTAGAACTAGGAGGCCTTGTTGGGATAAAGGTTAGCTTCTTGTCCATAGAGACCTCAAAGAGTATCTTTATAATTGTCTTGTGAAATGGTTTAGAGAACCCAAAGAGCTAAGCGGGCTAGGACACCTTGTTGGCATAAAGGCTTTCATCGGCCTTAAGAGATCCAAGTAGTATCTTCATGATTGTCTTGTGACATGGTTTTCTATGCATGACCAAAAAGATTCTTTAAAGACATGCTTCTGATAATTGCATTGGTTTGAATATCAATGATTGAAGGGTTTTTTTGGAATGCTGAAGATCGTGCCATAGTATGGAGATAATATGAATACATACAATGTAGTAACAGCAAACATCTAACATATTTTATGCTCTGCAGTTGTCTTTTGTTGCTAATCGCAAAAGTACTCTTTCACGATTGATCCAAGAATTTATTGATGATTGGGTCGTCATGTATGTCGCAAAGAATATTTTTTTAATGCATGGTCATCATTCATTAGGTGTCTTTGATTTTACAATCTTGGCTGTTGTTCCTGAGGGTAGTTTGTGCCAATCTTTTCAAGAAGCCTTCAACTGTCAAGTTGCAGATCTTGGATATGGGCAGAAGGTAATAATACTACCTACTTTGTCATTCTTCCTAGTGTTCAGAAACAATAATAATATTTTTTGCATCTGTTACAGGTCACTGGTGTGCTCCAATTCACAAATTTGAATGCACCTTTGGTTGAATACCAGTGTCATGCTTGTGGAAGTATTCAAGTGACACAGGATCCATTGAAGCCTTTCTGCTTTAGTTGTGCCACTATACAGGAAATATCTATTGTACCAAAAGAGTTCTCTTGTGAGATGGATCACAGGTGGAGATCCAAGTTTAAGGCAGCCACGTTGATGATCTTTTGGGGATTCATTGCAGGTTCATTGATTTCCACATGCGTAGTATTGTGGCAACATGTAATCTACTGATGGAAACAAGGCCTTCAGGAGAATTCACTATCAACATTTTTAGATTTATGACTCACTTTAAGTAGTCCCATTAAATGTAGAAGCAATTGCATCTGCTTTTTTTTTCCCCAGTAGTTAGGACAGCAAAACTATCACTAGTACTTTTCTTTCATGAGTACATCTTGGTTTGGATATAACTACTATGTGGATGTTCTAAAATTTTAATTTGGTATCCCTCACTACATGGGAGTTACACTTTTTATTTGTCATTACCTATTTTGAAGTTCAGCAACTTCAATTTTGGATGCTATAGTACATCATATCAAGAATTTTGGTTTGTGATCATCATTTGATTTCATGTTATGAAAGTTTACTTTTGGATCTTATAGTACATGAGATAAACAGTGTTCATTGTTTATCATTCAATCTATGCATAGTCTGAAATGAAACTATTAACAATCATGATTGAATTGGTGGGTTTATACTGTTCACACTTGCATTCTATTGCTCTATGATTTTATCTTTAAAAAATCAATGACTTATTCTTCAAGTGACAAAATATACATTTCACAAATATGAGAAATGGAATGTTCTCCTATGTTGACTCTCTCTATTTTTTGATAATAAATGGTATGAGATATATATTATGTATATCAAATTCGATTGACAGTATATTCAATAGTGAACTCTAAGGAATGCAGTGAGCCATTGGAACCTCTAATTAATTACTTTTATAAGAACTTTATAGTTTGCTGACATCTTTAACATATACCATGCTCACTTGGAATATCTTAAACAACATTGTACATGTGTGATCTTTTGTGAGTCGTATTGGATTGACAAGATACTACCTTGTGAAATGTAAAGAATGTTGTATTGTTGCCTTTTATTTGCTATTATTGAGCATGCAAAGTGGGTGTTGTCTAATGATATTATACATCAACATTGAATTTGATGATTTCATTTCTCTATTTCAAAAAATCCATTATAACCTCAAACTCTTTACTTTTAGAAGAAACATCTTTGAATTTATGAAGTATGTTTAGAGTTGTTCTTTCCTGACTTAGATTTTGATTTTCTGATCATTAATCTTGACATTGTGGAGCAGTAGTAAGCACAAAACAAATAGTGATGGAGACTATAATGGAAGATCCTAATCTCCATGCTAACACATATTTTAACAATCGATGGCCAAATAATACTAATATACTCAGATGTTTAATAGAGTTTGACCCAAAACTCAACTATACATCGATGTTTCAAATACTTTATTGTCATATTCAGTAGTCCATGGAAACAACGATAACACCATGGCAATTATTAACAACACCAAAGAAAGAACTATAGAGAAGAGTGTTGAATGAAAAAGAAATCCTTCATCTCATAGAAAAATCCTCCACCTCACACGCATTAATTGTGGATTGCTTAGAAAGGTCTTCAAATATATTTCAGGAAGAATTCACACTTTTAGTAAGTGAAGGACAAGACTTGTATGAATCGAAAATTCGATTAGAAGGAAATGAACATATAATGCACACTGTCTTACTATCTCAATGAACAATTCCCTACAACAAGTCATACACTTTGATGACAAACCGATAGAGATTGCTCCATCAGAAGAATACTCACCACCAAGCTTATTCAAAGACCAATTTTGTGAGAAACTGGCATTCCCATAACTATTCTATGGACACACAAGGAAATATAACATACCATCAACAATGAACTATCAAAGTATTATTAAGTGGGAGTTAAAAAATATTGATAGGAGATTTGCAATGAATGTAGAGAACATATTCTTCAAAACAATGAAGGTTCTAGTCAAACAAGTTCTTTCTGCAACATGGGTTAGGCTACGAAAAGGACAACTTAATGGTTGACTCTTATAAGTGAAAGATGTTATGCAAGACACAAATATTGAACAAATGCTACAATCCCAAATAGGATACAGAGATTTCACATGTCTTAGAACATCTGTAGATTACAAAGAAAAACTCAAGAAGAATGCATTTGCAATGTTGAGACAATTGGGCGCACCAACTTTTTTCATTAAATTTTTAGCAGCAGAAAAGCTTTGGTTGCCATTAATGACATGCTTGCATGAGCTGGAAGACAGACATACATCAAATGGAACAAAAACAATAACTACAAGCAATCGTGATTTGATTTGTTCAAATCCAGTCACAACAGCACAATATTATGTTCATAGGTTTCAAGCAATCAAGAATTTGTTGAATCATGATCTTACAATTCTAGGTGAGGTGGAAGAATTCTTCATCATTACGAAGTTCCAAAATAGAGGTAGTCAACATGACCATGGACTCTTATGGATAAAAGATGCACCCATTTATGGACAATCTACAGAAGAAGAAATTATTTGCTTCATTGACAAATACATCACTGTTGATAGCGGTCAATTGCCAGTTCAACGACAACAAATACAAACACACAAACATTGGAAAACATGCACTAAAAAGAGCAAGGCTTGCAGGTTCGGTTTCCCCAAACCACCCATGAGACAAACTATGCTATTAAAACCAACAACCAATCTAGATGAGCACAAACATTACAAAAAATTATATAAAGATATAAGTGCGCTTCTATTAGACCCATCAACATTACAACTATTGATTGATAAGTTCTTTGGGAAAATATCAATTACAGAAGAAAACTACATTCAAGCTATCTGGAGTAATCTACTACAGCCAACCATATTCCTACATAGAAAACCATAGGATATATATACGAACAATTTCAATGCAACGATATCCACATTCTAGGGAGCAAATACAGACATACAATACATTGTAAACCCTAATGGAGCCGCAGCATATTGCACATCATACATAACTAAAATAGACAAAGAAACTAACAATGTTGTCTAAAAGGCAATTAAAGAAAGCATCAACACTAGAGCACCTGCCACAACTCGAATCAGGAATGGTATGTAGCAAACAAAGACATAATAACAACAAACAGCAATGGCTACAATAAAATACTATTATGCAAAATATTAGAAACAAACAACAACTCCATCTCAACGTCCAAATATAGTGAAAATATTCATAACGACATAAAAGAGGCATACGAGGACTTGATATAAATACTCAACAAAGGAAAACACAAAACAACAATGCTATGCAGTCAAAACTCCAACTCATTGAAAATAAGCAATTCTAGAAAGAATAAGACATCTAAATGATGAGCAACGTAATATATTTGATGACATATTGCTATGAAAAAGATTGCTACCACACACCAGATTCTATCTATCCCTTTCAGGTAATGCTAGCACAAGAAAAACATTCACACTGCTATTAATTATCTAAGCACTTTTACAAAATTACTTGCATGGACTATCAACAGGCTACTACTAGCATACACTAGCAAAGTGGCATATCAGATTGGGGGCACAACAATTCATGCAGCATTACATCTACCTTTACTGACATCTAAATATACTAGTCTTTCAACAAAAAAATTGCAAGAGTTGTCTATGCAATATCAAGACGTACAACTTATTGTACTGGAGGAAATTTCACTCGTAGTCCTAAGTACATTCATAGCAACAGATATGCAAATGCATGAAATAAAAGGAAACCATCTACAACCATTCGGTGGAGTTGATGTAATTTTATGTGGAGACCTTTGCCAAGCAAGCCCAACAAAAGATGCATGGATATTCACAGAACAAACAACAGCATCAGGGATGACATCAACAATCTGAAGAGAATACATAAAATACTATGAGTTGCAAAAACCAATGAGACAAGAGAACATAGAATATTTGGAGATACTAAATAAAATAAGAATCGGGGAACAAAGCAACACAGGAATACATATGCTAAATAAAAAGTACTTAAGAGAGCCATTACAAAAGCACACAATACCTCATCTTTTCTACATGAATGCGTTACAGGACAACCATGATAGCTATGTCTTCAACAAACTAAGCACAACACCACATATATTAAAAGCCATCGATATACAGCATACAACGTGTAGCAAAAACATATTAATACCAAGAGACCCGAAGCCAGATGGTTTAGTCAATGGAGTAGATGGGATTTTCAAAGACTCAAATATGAAAACAGAGCCATATATTGCTTGAATAGAATTTACAGATAAAAAAGTCCGAGCACGCACACGATCAGAACATAGGAAACTATACAAAAACCAACCATAGAAACATTGGACACCTATTCTACAAATTACTAGAGAATTCCAAATAGGAAAAAACCATTTGAACACAATCACTAGAAAACAATTTCCCATTCAACCCGCAGCAGCAAGAACGATACATCAGGCTCAGGGTTTATCAATGGAATCACTAGCTTTTGATCCCACAAAAATAAAAAACCATGGGTTAGTTTATACAGCACTATCAAGAGTACGTAACCTTGAAAAACTTTACTTGCTCTCACCGATCGAAGGCAAAAAACAAAAGAGTAGACCAAAAAGTAATACATGAAATAATGAGATTAAAAAATGAATGTCCATGGGAATTGCTACATAAGCAATTCAATACACGTGACAAAACATTCTTGAACATACAGAGCCTAAACGCAAGATCAACAAAGGGACATGTAGAAGATATATTATCTTCAACAAACTTACTACAAGCAACAATTGTTTGCCTCCAAGAAACACACCATCAAAATCCAAACCAGTTTCAAATACCATCATTTAAATGCATAGCATCTATAGCAGGAGTGGGAATAATTACATACTACAAAGAGAGCATACAAATAATAAACAGTAAAGAACATTACACTGAAGGATTCCAATGCATAGTGGTCAGGTTCAAAACAGAAAGGCAAACATGCATAACATTGATCAACTATTACAACCCACCTAACAACAAAACAAAAACAATAACAAAAACATTGGAAAAAATCAAAGCACAGCTGAATCAAGAAACAATTGTATTTCTCATTGGGGATTTCAAAATTGACTACGAAAAAAATACAAGAAATAAAATAGATTTGCAAGCATACATGAAAGAAAACGAATTCGAACAAATAATAAAAGGACCAACAACGATATATGGATCAACAATATGGTCAAGTTCAAAACAGAAAGGCAAACAAACATAACATTGATCAACTATTACAACCCACCTAAGAACAAAACAAAACAATAACAAAAACACTGGAAAAAATCAAAGCACAGTTGGATCAAGAAACAATTGTAGTTATTATTGGGGATTTCAACATTGACTACGAAAAAAATATAAGAAATAAAATAGATTTGCAAGAATACATGAAAGACAACTCATTCAAACAAATAATCAAAGGACCAACAACGATATATGGATCAACAATAGATCACATATGGACTTACAACAAAACAGTCGCAACAGAAACAGGAACAAACTATGCTTACTGGTGGTCTGACCACTCCATACATAGACACATCTACAAAATTGTAAAGATGATTTAAAAAAAATGAAATGAAAATTGGAAACAAATAAGCATGATAATGTGGACACTCGAACCAAGAAGATACAACAAAATCATAATGTAGAAATAAAAAAGAAGGAACAACAATCTCATATATTATTCTCAAATAAAATTTAAACAGGCCCAATGAATTTAATTCATGTTGTTTTTCTTTTACAAACTCACCCACCCAACTCAAACATCAATGGTTCCCCATGAGGGGCAAATGTGTGAGAAAGGAGTGATCCCCTTGGCAACTAAGGACTCAAGTGTGCTAAAGCCCTTATTCACAATAGTTATGCTGACTAACATAAAGGGTACAGTCTTAGGCTAGTATCTTCTTCTTCTTCTTTGCATAATTCAAAGTTCTGGCTATGGCGGTGGCTTTGATAATGGCAGCATCTTCTGCATTGGCTATGGCGCCCTCTGCTCCCATGCCATCCAGCCCCTCCTTCTCCCCACCTCCCCTCCCCAAACAAGTGCGATTTTCCAACCCTAGCTTTCCCCCCCCCATGTCCTCCTCCCCCCACAACCCTTCCTTGCCTTTTGCAAACCTCTTGTGGTTCAAAGGTAGCTTCAATGCTCAGATCTTCGTCGGCGAGAACGAGCCTCCCGATTCCGTCGTTAGGCGCTTCCGGAGGGCCGTCATGCAGGCTGGCGTCATAGCTGAGTGCCGGCGCAGACGGTTTCGTGAGACCCCTCAGGACGTTGCCAAGAGAAAGCGGCAGAATGCGCGCAGGAAGACACGGTATGGCCTCGTTCTCTTCCGAAGTTTCTCGTTTGAGATGAGTTTGTCGGATTTTTACCACGCGGAAGATCATAGTTTGTAAGTTTAAGCTGTGGCATTTTGTGAAGAGTCTTGTGTCAGGTCGGTAGTACATGTGATCAGCTAGAGCGTGACTGACAGTCCTGTCTGTCTTAAACTCACATGGAGAAGATTCTGCTTGAGCGAGGATTCTATAATGTGGATACCACGCAGACAAGCTTTTGCTATTGTAGCTTTCTTCCTATTCTTCGAAACACTACAATGTAGCTCAGGCAGAGGGAAGTGCGAAGGTTGTAATCATGACTGTATTCATACTCACATCAATAAAAAGTCGTTTACAAGAATCTGTTTTGGGTCCTGAAGGGATGATGTTGCTCTGCCACTGTGAATGAATTCTTGACCCTGCATGTGAGTTAACGTTTCATTCAAAGCCTTGTGTCAAGTTTGTTCGTGTTAAATAAACCCCAAGATGCTTAGATCTCTTCACATGGTGGATGAATGTGAGTGAAAAACGAATGGAAGTAAGGACGTGAATTGCAGGAAAACAAGGGAGCAAGGACGCACAAGATTGCAATGATGCCCAGAATTTGTTGGATACGTTTACCGGGCTTTCATTATAATTAAGATGAACATATAACAAGAAGTGCCACAACTTGCGGGCTACAACCGATGACCGTGAAATCTGCACATCAAGTAGATCAGCTATCTTGAACAGCAAAGCAATTGATTATTCCAACGATAATGAATGGTCAAGTACAGCAAGTCCTTTTATAGGTACAAGGCCTGAGCTCATCAAGTACATATTACTTATGGGATGGCTGTAAATGATGCCACGTGTCACAACCAGCACAACCCTCATCAATCTCACTATTTACAAAGCCAATAAAGAGCTAATTAAACCAGTAGCTAACTCAGGAAACTGCCTTTGTTACAGTCCTCCCCTCCTAGAATAAATTTGTCTTCAAATTTGCAGATGAACTGAAACAAGGAAAGAAGATAGTGACAAGGATAGATGGCACCGAGTTATTTCCAAGCCCAAAAAAGTAAATCAGTTGTCTGCATCAACTGAGGAGATAAGGGTTACTGCTCAACAATAGATGCTGGCTGCCAAGAATTTTCTTCATCAGGGAGGCCCTTCCACTGGATGTAATACTCCACATATGACTTCTTTCCGAGCTCATGATCTCTGAAACCAATGATCCTTTCAGGAATATACTCAATGAATCCAGACTCATCCATGGGAGGTAACTCCTCTAAAACTTGCTCTGCAGGTCCTAGATATTTCTTGAGCAAAGATACATGGAAAATATTATGCATTCGAGTAGAAGGTGGAAGCTTCAATTGATAAGCCACTTCACCAATTTTCTTCAACGCCCTGTAGGGACCATTGTATCTATGAGCAAGCTTGACATTAGTAGTCCCTTTCAGAGATGCATAATGAGATTTGTGGAGTCTAAGGAAAACAAAGTCCCCCTCCTCAAAATGGATATCCCAAAATATGATGGTCAGCATTCTCCTTCATCCTGGCTGTAGCCTTCATCATGGTGTCCTTACACTGCTGTAACAGGACAGTCATATGGACCAGGTCATCTTTAGCTTGCTGGTTGGTAAAGGACTTGTCATTAATGGTGGATGGTAAATGGGCTTTACAACCAAACACAGCACAACCCTCATCAATCTCACTATTTACAAAGCCAATAAATAACCAGTAGCTAACTCAGGAAACTGCCTTTGTTACACATCTATATTAGGGGATGTAGATGTATACATTATTCTTTGGTCTAAGTCCATGTACATATGTTTTGTATATTTTTATGTATGGTATGGTGGTCAAGATACAGAAGACCCTTTTGTGGGCATGAATATCCTTTTGGATTAGGGCGATCTTAATTAGGGTTATGTCTATACTGTATAATGTTCATTGTGGTGTACATTAGTATTGCAACCTTGCCTTCTGTCCCCCATACGAGAGTGTGACTGCCACGTTTCAACATGGTATCAGATCTGAAGGCTCAGCATAGAGTGGATGTGATGGAGGTCTGTGTGTCTCCCTGTTTCTGTTGGAAGCGTATTTCTTTTTCAGTGCAGTCTCCAGGTTGGACTATTAATTCAGTTCATGAAGAGAGTACTTATGCCCTGTTTTGTCGCCTTTCTCCTGTCAGTTGGTTCTCTCCCCTGCAGTTAGATTTTGAGGTTTGGCATTCCTTATACATGTGGGAAACTGTCTAAGTGAAGGAGAGTGAGGTTGATTGAGTTCTGGCAGGGAGTGTAAACCTTTGGAAGGGGTGAAATTAGAAATCCCCCCCCCACCAAAAAAAAAAAAAAAAAGGTCGACGTAAGGTGGCTGCTTTCACAGGAGCCTCTGTGAGAGAGGCATTCAAGAAGGTGACAGTGCATCTGACCTAAAGGAGTTTTTGAGCAGGAGCACTAAGGCTCTTAACACTTTGCCACAGCAGCAGCATGTGACAATGGTATGCTGTGCTTAGCATTCCTTGATACAGCAGAGAGAGCTCGAAGTAAAAGAACTCACAAGCAAATATAGCAGTGCAGCAGTAGAGACAGTCGCCAGCTTATAACAGTGTTGAGTTTTTGCATCAAGAGAGCGTTCACTCTTGCACCTAACAAGCCTGAGCAACCTAAAGCAAGCATAGAATAGCTTGGCAGATATGTGGCCTTGCAAAGGCTCAAGGTCGATTGCCCCAAGCTGGCTCACAGTAGGGCTTAAAAGAGTGGGCAAGCTGCCCAGCTTGCTAAGAACGAAAAAAGAAATGCAGAGCACAAGCGGGGCGAAACCAAGAAAGTCACAGAGGTGCATCCTCACAGCAGACTCAACAGGAGGTTGGAGGCCAGGAGTAGCGCAGCAGTAAGAAAAAGAGCCCGAGCGTGCATGCAGAGCCCATAAGCAGCACTCCAGTGTAGCAAAGGGCATAGGAGTGGTGCTGCAGCTTACAAGCCAGTGAACGTTGTAGAACTAAAGAGGTGTGAGACAGCCCAGGGCAAACCGGCTAGATGCTTGTGAGCAGCAGTGCTGCCAGACGGGAGCCTAAAAGGCATATGAGCTTCCAAAAAGCCACCAGGAGGCATATGTGAACAGGGAGCCATCCGCGAATGCTCATCCAACAAGCTGGGCTGGAGGACAAAATATTTTCATCAGGATTCATTGCTCCGATTGCAAGTTTGAGCATAGTGGTGGTATTGATATTCATACACCAACTGTGAGTGCATAAGGCATTAGATTTGGGTAGTGTGTAACCTAAGCACATCCGTCATCCAAGGCGATGGAGAGTTCAGAGGTGATTAGCCTGCTGATTTAGGAAGAGGATTGCAGAAGGAGTTAAGAAAGACGAGCCCTTAGCAGCTTCCTGCCTACATCCAGATGGCCGACCTCAAGCAAAAACAGTAGCTTCTCATTCAAGAGTAGTAGCTATGCCTCCAATACTAGCAGCAGGGTCACAATGGTCTCATGAAATTTCCCAATAACCCCTTCACTGGTGCTGTGTCCTCTAGTCCACTGCTTACACCGTCCCATACTATGGCGAGGTTAGCAAGGCATCGGGGGAGGCCGTCTGCTGCTCACAGAGACGAGGCTTCTGTTGCTAGGGGGAGGAATGGATGGCAGGGAGTTGTGGAGCACACACGTCAAGTTCCCCTTTGATCCAGGCCATACTACTTAGCTTAGAGGGCATGCCCATCACATACACAGGGTCCAGTCCATCAGGGTTACTCCATTTCATACTCCCAGAGTTGCCTTTTTTTGAGCATCATGCTGCGTCTGCTAGCGGGGGAGAAAGGAAGGGGCGGAGAAAAAGAGGAAAAGGGGAAAAGTGGGGCAAAGAAGAAAAAAGGTTCTGCAGAGAGCAGCGGCCCCAAAAAAGGGCCCCGGACAAGGAAACTTGAGCCTTCAGTCCCCCACTTGGCAGCCAGCCAAGCTGGTTCTCAACCAGCGTGGTCAAGAGAAGGGAGGATCTGGGCTCCTTGAACAGCTGCTACAAATGATGGGGGCGGGTGCCAAAAAAACACATGGCACCCACAAGTACCCGCCAAACAAAGGACATATGCCTTTGAAATCCATTGGCTTTGTTAAAACTTAATCTTGAGCAGTAATTTGTTGTTCTCCATTAGGGTTTTTTTGTCTCTCTCATTGAATATTGACTTGAATGTACTTTTGAATCTTCTTTTGGCTTTGCTGTTCAAAATTCATAATCCTGAAATAATGTTTTCTGAAGTGGGAAAAGATATGTATCACATCCTTGGTCATGTTGTGCAGACAATTCTTTCCAAGAGCTCTCACTGACCAGAGGAAAGAACCTTCTAAAGTGGCTGCTGTGTAATTTGTTGTTCGCCATTAGGGTTTCTGTCTTTCTCATTGAATATCTACTTGAATGTACTTTTGAATCTTCTTTTGGCTTTGCTGTTTAAAATTCATAATCCTGAAATAATGTTTTCTGAAGTGGGAAAAGATATGTATCACATCCTTGGTCATGTTGTGCAGACGATTCTTTCCAAGAGCTCTCACTGACCAGAGGAAAGAACCTTCTAAAGTGACTGCTGCTGATGATTATGATGACAAAAATGACAATTGGGAGTACGATGGAGTTGTTGATAGATCTCAATGGAGTTGAGAAGTTTCGTGGTGAGCAGAGTCCAACTGTGAAAATGCCATAAATTTTGTACCTGAGCAGGGAAGCACAACTTGAGGAGGGGACATATTGTTATATGTAGTTTGTACTTTGCACTAACGTGTCCACGGGTGCAACGTAACAGATCCTTGTGAAATAATGCTAATAACCATATACCAGTTTGTCCTTCCTGTTGCTGCTCTGTCTGCCTTGTTCCTTATTCGAAACAATCAGTACTGATCATGATCTCACAAGTGTGTGGCTGGCAGGTTGGTCTACAATTTATGTCTACTGCCTCACACAGAAAAAACCGGCACTCAAAACAATGTTGCTAAAAACTACACTAATCAAGAATGTTTCTTAAAACCGTTCCATCGTGGCTTCGCATAGATCATGATGTAACGGACGGGGTGCACTTCTTCAACATATTTGGGTAGGTAGACTTTACCCCCTTGAAAATGATACTTTTTAGCCACTCTTGCTACCACAACCACACCCTGCGCATGGTAGTTTCTAGGAGGGCACTTACCTTCTATTTGAAAATCCCCCTGTAATTGTAATTGTTATTGTACTTGATTTGAAAAATGAATTGAGAGCTTAGGAGTAAGCACATGGAGTCAAATCTGGTTGGACTTCCCTGGTGAAATAATTGAGTTCAATTGACCGGTTTGCACATGCGTCATATAGACCCAGTCAAATCAATTGAACTCCTAGTTGCTTGACTCTTGTGTTGATTGCTTGCTTGCTTTCCATTGTTTAACCAAGTTTGCAAAACTCTAGTTGCTTCCCATTATAAATATGACGATCCAGTGGTTGGTTTGAACAAATAGTATAAGTCTTTGCTACTGAGTTAACCTCTACTACGGTTGCAAATTGAACTTTATACAGGTGAGAAAATTATTTGAGCATTTGTCTATATAAGAATCACAAACTTTTGCTGGAATTTATGTAAGGATATATCATCCTCTGAAGAGAGAAAGTTACCACTATTAGAGGTACGAACCATCTCTAGCAAAATAAAGTGTTCAAATAATAGTCTTGTTTTGGAGCTGCTTAGCCAAGGGCTTTCAAGTTTGGAGTGACATCATTTTTCTTTTCTGGGAGAAGAAATTGTAAATACATGTGCAAAGAAACAAAGAAACATGGTTTAATTGTTCCCACAAGTATGAGTCATAAGCACAAACAAACCATTTGCCATTGGGGCATGTCACAACTAAAGGCAAAACTTATGCAAACCATTGGCCATTGGGGCATGTCACAACTAAAGGCAAAACTTATGCACCATATGAGAAATTGCATACATGAACACTCCAAAGTTCAGTAAATGCACTACACTCTATGCAGATTCCATGTAGCATTTGAGCAAATCTTTATAGAAATACTGCAGAGCACAAAGAAAATACATGCATTCTATGTACATGCACTTTACTAGCTACTTAACATTGACGCATGCCATAATTTCATGCAAAATAGATCTCTACTCCCAAAAATACAACCCCTCCTTGAATAAGTCAAGTCTATTAGAAAAGGATATCGAGCATGAAAGGTACGAATGTGTAATATATTTCTTTTCTTTTTTCTTTTTTCTTTTTTTCAAATATGCTAAGGTTTCGGTAATAATGTTGTTCAAGTTATACTTTTTATGCATTTTTTCTATTTTTAAAATATACTTATGATTTTATAGACGAGTGATAGGATGAAAGTACACGTTCAAGAAAGAAATGCTCCAAGAAAAAATCCTACAAAATCCAAGAAGCAAAAGGTATGTTTTCTCATAAATGAAGGGCAAAGCTCTAAAGGATTTCCTTACTGTCGCAATTATTAAATGTTTTAGTACATTTCCTTGTTTTCACTTTTTGAATTTGGGATTTTACATGTTTTAAAATGTCCAATTTAACTTGATAATAGGACTTGACACAAATAATTGGATCAAGAATCAAATCTATTTTTTCTTTAACAAGCTATAGTGAGGTAATATACTTCTAAGTGCATTGTCAATCAAGAGAATCGTAGACTGATATTCTTTAAGTTACATTTTCATTTTCTTTCATATATTTTGTTATAGTCTTACAAAATAATAATCTATGTTTATAGGTGATAAATATGAATGAGGAGGATGAGGAAACGATCCTCTTGACATATATAGATGTGCCCACGATGATCAATGATATGCACAAAGGTCTTAAGGCATTGCAAGCAGATCTTAGAAAGGCTTGTGGTAGTTTCAACTATTTCGCTAGAACTAAGAATAGTCATAGTATTGATGCCATGAGAAAGGAGTTGGTATCTTGGCTTCTTGCTCATGGCAAAGTTGTACATAATATGCACAATTTAAGTTTGGATGATGTAGTAATCTTATCTTACATGCATGTGTATCTTGACAATGTAAGCATTAACATTCAACATTTCTTTTTGAAAATACAATTGAACTTATCAACCATGTAAGTTTTATTCATTTTCTTTTATGCAAGATTTTTTCCTTAAAATTTTTCTTTTGTCATATATATACTTTTCAATTTATTTAGATGTGATTATTGAGAAAGTTGGAGTTTTCTTGGGTTTATTTAGATGTCATTATTAAGAAAGTTGAAATTTTGTTATGTTCATTTATATCTGAATATTGAGAAAATTGGAGTTTGCTTGTGTTTATATTCAATACAAAATGTCTTCTTTGATTTTAATGCTGAGTGGAGAGCATCAGTGAAGCTCAATGTCATATTGTAGAAATAATAAAATTAAAAGCATAACATACGACCGTTATACCCTATCTTAGGACTAATCAATTAATTATGAGGGAAGCTTTAACAATGGATAAGTACCTATATAAGAAATTGATAAGAAATCCAATATGGATAAAAATTTGGATAGATACCTTTATAGGAAATCCACTATGGATAATTTATCTATGTAGAGAATGGCATAGGGAATTTCCCTATCTTAAAAAGCCCTAGGGAATTTTGTATATAGGAAACCATTATGGATAATGTTTCTATATAGAGAATAGCCTAGAAATTTCCCTATATAAATGAATTCCTAGGATATTACATTATATAGGGAACCATTATGGATAAAAAATTTATGTAGAGAATAACCTAAGAAACTCCCCTATATAGAATAGGTATGAGACTAAAATTCCTTAGTTCTCCTACCATTCTAGGAGTCTCGCAAATGCTCATCTTGGCCGTTTAATAGATTAGCTTGAGAAGGAGCACTTTGGAGTACATGCAGAGATTAGTTATTTGCAGAACCTACGGCTCTTTAAAAATAACATGGACACTCAGTACACTTATTTGCAAACTATAAAGTTCTTTAAAGATAACACAAAGGCTCAATATGCTTAGAGTACCCACTACTTCATATTTGGTAGATGCCAACTCTCTTATTCTTCTAGTGGAAGAACCACTATCAGAAATCTCATGAAGAATATTATTATAAACCATATTTGTTTCACTCAACAAACTCTCGGGCATACCCTCACTTGAGGGGCTTGGGCTCTCTCATGTAGGAGTATTTCCACCCTCACTTGGGGGCTAGGGCTTGAGGGGTCTATACCTCACCAAGCTTATCTAACACATAGCTCACGCCACATGCACAAAGCATAGGGCTATCATTGAATAGACCAATATCGCTACCTGAAAAAATGTCATGTCATCAAATGAGTTAATGCCAATGTCTAAAACCCTAGCAAAATAAGACAATGGAAATTCCTAATTAGATACTTGATTCTATGGGTTAGCCAAGTGTTGCTCTAGATGGTCGTCATTTTTCTTTAGATGGATGGACCACATCCTTAGCTTTGGACATTGCGGCCTAGGCTTTTTCATCCTCACTTGTTTGGTAGGAATGAATTGTTTTCCTTTGATGTTCTATCATCCTCATCTTTCCACACGGCTACCTAGGATTTATCGCTTTGGTCTGCCTCTCAAAAGACGCTTTCTTGTGATATTCATCCTAATCATGAACTCTATGATTCCATGAAACACATTTTTACTATTGAGCTTTCAATGAACTTCCTGACTAGTGATTCTTTGATTGACTTCGGCTACCAACAACTACCTATGCTAAAGCTTCCTAGTTGAGGCCCACACATGATGAGGGCTAGCTCATCCAAGCTCCCTGGTAGTCAAATGCCAACCTAGAGTAGATGAAACATGGGAATTGAGCCTTGTAATGATGTATGAAGAAATCCTAGGTAGAATCGTGTCATTGGTGAAAATGGTGAGGAGTTGCACGTTCAAGTAGGAGGAGCACTTCAAGCCAAGGATTGTGTTGAACAACCACACATAGGGAATTATTTTTGCTAAAAGGAAGATGTTCAAATCAGTATACCTCTCTAGCTTTGAGAGTTGCTCTTAGAGGCTCAATGAGTAGCCAGGGGCTCAAGATCATGCGGGCCTCCTCAATCCTTTGTCTATGATATTGATATGTTCAATTGGTTAGGCCACTTGAGTGAGAAGGCTATGATTAACACGTGCATGAGATGCCTCCTTTGATCTTAAAAGCATTTTAGGACAATTTTAGCACATAGAATTTACTTTGGCCAATCCAAAAAAAATTTCATCCATTTTCTAGAGAAGATGTCTTGTCTTGCTTGGCTAATCCTCCATAAAGCAGGTTGGACTTAATGCTAGAGGATTCAGAATAGGAAAGGGAGATGGCAAATGTCAGAGATGTCTTGACTCCATGGAGGATATTTTTCATTTATTTGTTGCTTGTCCTCATGCCGGAAGAGTTTGGAAACTCATTCACATTCAGTGTGGAGAACCTGTGAATTGGAAAGCTATTCTACTAGGAGATGCTTGCAAAATAAGGCATGAGCCTTGGTTCCAAATAAGAGCTCATGCTCTACGATTCATATGGATCTCTAGAAATAACTTCCAGTTTAATCATAAAGAGCTTTGTACTGATGTCTTGTTTGCTTCATGGTGGGACATGAAAAAAGATGCCTTGATTTCTAGATAAGTGCCTACAATCTGGAATACTCAAGGTTGAATGTTGATATCTCAAGACCAAAATGTTACTCCTTTATCTCTGATGAACACACAAAGTTGCCTAACTTCTTGTAGAGGAGAACTACTATAGCTGGCCCCTCCAATCAGTTTCCTTCTGCTGCTATTGTTGGCCCTTACACGTAGATTCCTTTTGGTGGCCTCTCCACTCAGATTCCTTCCGCTGCTACTGGTCCCTCCACTCAGATTCCTTTTGCTCAAATGTTTGCTGATGCTACTTTATCTACTCAGCTACTATAGGATACTGTGGAGATGTCTATTGACCCTACCCAAGGTGTACCTGCTGCTACTCCTACTGGAAATGTTCTTGAGGTTCTTGCTACTCCTGTTGTCCCTACTGTTAAAGTTCATACCACTGACTCCAATGAGGAATCCACTAGCTTCTCCTTCCATGTTTAAGAAGCATCTCTCAGTATTTATTGAGGAATCTACTGTGTTTGGTTATTATCACTCTTTTTGTAAGAGAGTAAGCTTATGTGAGATCAGCTCACCAGTTTTGGATGAACTTTGATGATGTACAAAGTTTTCTCAAGTTAATATAATTCACATTTTTCTGCCCACAAAAAAAAGAAAGGTAGAGCTTGGTTGATGATATCATTGATTGAGCAATTGGGTTAGATATTTTGGTATATGCATTTCAATGAACACAAGCAGGGAAATTGCCAAAGGAGACAAAATACATAACATTATCCAAAGTAACTCTAGACGAGTGGCATCAACTGGTAGTGTGCTTAAAGACCGGTGTGTGGATCACATAATATACTCGTATTGTTGTTCAAGTACTTTCTGACTTAAGCAATGGGCTGACACATGCTCAAAGAGATACGCATCTAGAAATGAAGAGTATCTAAACTAGAGGCAATGGTTACATCTGAGCTACAAGCAATGGTTACATGAAGAGTATCTGAGCTAGAGGCAAGAGTATCTGAGCTAGAGGCAATGGTTACATCCAACTATGCAAAATGTAGTAGTCTTGGAATCTGAATTCGATGCTTGAAGAAGGCTAGCAAAAGCAACTGTCCAACAAGAGCGACAAGCATGAGAAGAGAGACTCAACTATGCTACCCCAGGGGTAGAAGCAAACTATTATGCAGAGCCAGGAGGTCATATTGATGGTGTCGAGTTGAGGCATCCCAAAAGATTGGTAGGTGAGGGCTCGTCATGGCAAATGGAATCCAAGCACTCATCCATGGAGAGTTGGGATTTCAAATGGATGGCCATATCCTTAGTATAACAACATAATGAATGAGAAGACCAACTCAAAGAGCGATGAGAACATCTTCGGTGATACTCAGCTATCATTCTAAAAGGAGTGCATCGAGAAATGTATGAAGCTAAAAGATCGGCTACGATAGATGGACAAAGAATCCATCATCATGTGGACAGGCGTGCTTCTGATGGAGAGAGACACTACCAAAGATCTAAGGTGAATGAGGAGAAACTAAGAAAGTTTTCCCGAGTTCCTCTCACAACACACAAAGATACTACTCGGCCGACAGGTATTCATCAAACTGTAACCTTGAGGCATGAAGACAACACCAACTGAGGTAGGAGGAATCTACAACGACCTTACAACCATGAAGGCGATTATGAGAGGTGGGGAGCTAACGAATCAATTCTTTCGAGTGGTAGACTTGCCTACTTAGGTTTTGGGGCAGAAAAGTTCAAGTCCAGCTCCAACATCAAGGTAAAGTTTCAAAATTTCAAAGGCATTGTTGGTTTAATGGAAAAAATCACCAAGTGTTAGCAAACCAAGTGTTGACTGACAACCAAGCACTGAGCAAACCACCACATCCTAAGCAAAAAGACAAGGGTAAGAATGGTAAAGAGAAAACTTATCCATCTATGATCAAGTGTTTCTGCTGTGAAAAAAATCATTTGCGTTCTGATTGTCCAAACTGGGTGGAGCACTTGAAGTTCCTGAAGAATAATATGGAAAGGAAAGTTGAGCAATTTGAACCTTTGGATTTTTGACAGAAAAATAGATGATTCAGCACCATCATCAATCTCATGGATTTCCACATTCCTATCTCTAATTTTCTCTATTTTTGTCATCAGAAGGGTATCTGCTCTACTTCCTTTTCTGTCATAGACTCTGTTACCATATCTTGTTTTGCTACAACCCCAGCTTTTTCTAAATCCAAGGTTGTAAAATAGGAAAGGACTTAACCGGAGAAAACCTACATCAGTAAAGGTGATTTGCTCTTCATCATTGTCTTCAAGAATATCTTCTCTGTTCAATGGATTCTCTTGTACCATTGGTGAATATGTGTGGTCCTAATTTGATTGATATGCTGCTAATTATTTTTTAGGATTTTTGTAAGTCCTTTGGGCACATTTTACAATGCATGTAGGTATGGTTCAGCATGGGGGAATGAAAGAAGTTATTTGGCCATGTGCAAAGCAAAGTGATCTTCATTCTCTCACACATTAACCATAGATTGATCTGAAAGATTGGGCTTGATAACAATTTCAAGCAAAGGATTGTGTAAAGAGTAAGCAAAAGGAAATATGTGTTAACTATATGTTGCCAACTAAAGGACATAACATATGTTAGAAGCTGAGTTGCACAAGTAGGTTATAGAAATCATAGGAAATATTACTTATACCATGGAAATTGTGTTAATGATGCCATACTTCCAAGCAAGAAGCAATTACTTTGGGATGAGATGTGGATAAAATAGAAGGCACATGTGGTGCATTCAAAGGTAGGGAGATTAAGCACCATACAAGGATAGAAACAAGCACACTATGCAATGTAGAGCCCATTCCAAGTGCAAAATTTGTCAATACAAGGTTCTCAACAAGAAACTATGTTGCTTGGTTGTAGCAAGATAAATACAAAGTGCTTATCAACAAGAAGATTTGAAGGTCAAATATGCTTAGCTAGGATTCTAGGGATTACAGGTTTAGATCCAATTAAGTTGTGGCTAAGGTTTTCAATGACAATGTAGAGGAAAATTTAAAATGTTTCATGAAAGAGGTGCCCATGCATGTAAAGCACAAAGTACTGACATGCGTACTTGCTAGCCCTCCACATTGGGCATTCATGCCATATTTCAATGGATGGACACTACTTAAAGTATTCTACAAAACACTCAAGGCCTCTACAAATTGTAATTTGACTTGGATATAGAGCAAGAGTATTTCAATAGAGTAAGGCAAATTGTGGATTCCATACCAAAAGCCTCTTTTGCCCTTGTCTAGCCTTTTGAGCCTTGGCAATGTTGCACAGTGGGCAATGTTGTACTAGACTATGCATTTAAGAAGAAAGTACAGATTGGCATTTGTGATTGTGGTTATGCAAGCTGGCAGTGACTCACATATCATGGGGATCTTGGAAGAATACCAATGAAGTCATCAACTCCAAGCTACTCCTTGTGAGAGAAATGCAAGCATGGACAATCCATAAGTGCCACTCAGGTGGGTGCTGAAGTTGTTGCAATCATGAATCCACCAAGAAGAGAAGGGAGAGGAAGAGGGAGATGAGAAGGAAGAAGGATGAAGGGAGAAGAAGGAAAGAGGAGGAAATGAGAGGGGAGAAGGGGGATACATTGCATTCACAAAAGTCAATACCATGAAGAAAATAAGACACAACTCATGAAGGAAGATGGATCTTGTATTCCATAGAACTTGCATACAGCAACTGAAGATTAAAGTCAATTGCTTGGGCTTTTTATACATGTCAGCTTTTGAAGGGAGGCCCAACCCCATTCTCTCTCTACCACTCTCGTCCTTCATTATTTACATCATCTTGGGCCCATCTAGCTCCAAGGCACAATCCTAGCTCTATGGACTTGCTACCATTCATCAAATGACAATGCCAACCAATGTGGTTAACATGACCCCCTTCTTGTTCTCAATCTAGTCCCATGATTGTGCAAATGTCATGGTTTTTGGAGTGTTTTCAATGAAGATCACTCCGTGTTGCACTTGTTTGAACCTTTCTCTAGCTGCATTACTTTATAGGTCTTCACTAGATCCGGTGAAAAATATAGGTGAGCGGACCTAGGCAAGCTCGTGATGATGTGGCAACGATAGGTGCTAATGATGATTTGGCACGGTGATGTGGCCTATTCACATGGACCCAGGTTGACGTGAAGTTAAGAGGTTCTCCAACTACCAACTTCAAAGAGGAAGGAAACACTCCATCATCATCTTTAGGACTTGAGTTCCATAGCTAGCCACGTGTCAGTCTTAGACACACCAGAATTTTTTAGATTCTGACAAAATCTAAGAAGATTCCATTTCTTTTGAGAAGGAAAGATTATGCTGATTCCCCGTGGTGATGGAGGTCGGTTTGAGTTCATTGCACAGAGGAGCTTTGATGAAGCTTGGAGAGAGAGAAAGGAGAGAGATGGAGAGGAGATGGAGTCACTGGTGGCAAGCTGGCGAAGGCACTACAGCTATGGTGGAGTCTGTGGATGGAGAGAGCCCATTGGCTCACTATTGCATGGACTTAAGGCATCTCATGGAGCCTTGGGTTGTCGTCAGTCGAGGATGTTGGAAGCATGTGGAGCCTACTGGAGCTTTCTTGCAGGAGGGAGGAGCTACTTGAAGCTGGACTACAGAGGAGCTTGGTTAGCACATACGAGCAATTGCTATCGATTGTAGGCGCTGAGTTTATGGAGGCTATTGCCAATGTGCCTTTCAGTGAATTGCAGCGTGATGGCTTCTAGTATCACAAACTCTCCTGCCAACTCGCAAGAAGGACCGAATTGTTCTGCTCCGATTACAAGGTCTACCATGCAAAGACAATACTTCTATTTGATTTTGAAGTTTTTTGGAGAGATTTGGCTAATCATTACTCAAAGGTAAATACTTCATCGACAATTTGGCATTCTTGATCAAGGAGTAATTAGAATTTCAACATTAAGGAAAATAAGATCATGGAGTCATTATCAACAACTACATTAGCTCATCTCAAGTTCAATTAAAAGAATTCGATACCAAAGGACATTAGTTCCAATAACTTTTGCTATTCAATTGACATTTTAAACATTTGGCAATCATGTGGAAAAATTAAGTCAAGGCAAGTCATCTTTCTCATTAGTAGCATATATTTTTTCCTCAATGGTGCCTCTTTTTTCAACAATGGCAAGTCAAAATCAATAAAAGATGTTACAATTATGCATATTTTCTATTTATTAAGTGTAGACGTGTGTGTGTGTGTGAGAAAGAGAGAGAGAAACACTTTACACTTGCAAGATTTTATGTACAACATATTTAGTTTGTGCAATGTCAAAGAAGTAGAACTCATGTCAGCAAAACAACATCCACAACAACAAAGATGTTTTTATCAAGTATTTTTGTGAATCAGTTATTAAAAATATTTCAGTATTACTAGCATGACTTCTTCAATAATCAATGTATTCAGAATTTTTGGACTTGTCTAAAGTCCAATTCTAGTATTGAACTAAATACAAGTCTAGATTTTTTGGATATCATAGTCCCATGGTTTTTTTCTCATATATCTCAAAACAAATATTGCAATATCTCTTGTATAGAGTAATTTTAATCTTAGACACATGAGAAGATAACATCTCTCTTTAAGAGATGGTGTACATATACACCTTTTGCTATTGATATTCACCATTAAAATATTGAAACAAAACAATTAAGCTAACACTTTACACACCCACTTGGATAGAGTAATTTTGATCCGAGAATTAAAATATTAAACTAAAATATTTAAGCTAAAATATTCACCATTGAATATTTAAAAAAAAAAACATTGTCACCATTTGGTCATTACGAAAATAAATTATACAAAAAAATATCAAAAAACACTCAATTTTTTAAAAACATGGACATCATATTGGTCTTGATGTTCATTATTATTAAAGTGTTAAAACAAATTATAAAAAATATTCATACACCATTAAAATAAATTGTTTAAAAAATACTCATACCCAGTTGAGAAAGCAAAAAAGACTTCTTTATTTCAAAATATAATTTACATATAGAAAAGACACTCTAGTTTACATTCTTTCTTTCTTCACATTCTCAAGCTCCTCTTTCCTTAGACGTTCAACTTCCTCTTTTAATTCTATGACAATATAGCTTACATCCAACAAGGGTTGAGATATTTTGTCAAGTTTCACTTCTTAAGATTGTGTAGGATTAACTTGGGTAGCCATCTCGGGAGGTTCACTACTAAGATCTTGACTAACAGGCTCTAGACCAGTCTGGGTGCTTTCAAGTATAGGCTCTAGCTGCTCTAGATCAGTCTGAGCTTTCAAGTATAGGCTCATCACAACCTGGTAATACATGACAACATGGATGAGTCTGTGAGGTGTCAACTGCAAGCTCCTCAATACTTGGTAGTACATCTACTTTACTTGCTGGTACTACATCCTTAAGTAGTCCACTTTCCTTTCCCTTCAAAATAGCCTCTTTTTGAGGTTTCATGCTCAGTAGCTAGATGTCCCACTGCTTTCCCTTTCCCTTCCACTGCAATAATTTGTCTTTCTTCCTTCTTGTTGCCTTCTCTTATGACCAATGGAACTTCAATGCTCCTTTGCAACCTCTCATTCATTTTCTTCTTTATGCATAGTTTTGGATATGAGCTCTTTGATGTAGAGCTACCAGTTTTGGATTCCCTAGATGAGAGCTACCATCCTCGGTAGTAGAGTTTACATTTTCTACGAATTTCTCACTTGAGTCATCCTAGGCTTTTTTGCTCGATTCCACATTTGAGCTCCCTTCCTCTTTATCATAGAATGTGGGCATGCAGTTGAAGTAAGTATCAAAGTACTCAATCCGATGGAGGCCATCAATAACAATCACACCAATTCCTTTTCATAATACAATCTCTTTAGTAGTCCCATTCCATACAATGCCACATTCAAACCTTTCATCTGATATGCTTCTACCATCTCTTCTATCAAGGAAGGATGCTTTGGATGTCCATAATCAAGAGAAGAGGAGATCATTTTAATGTTTCTCTCTCTTGGAAAAAGAGCTGAAGAGTCTTTTAGGGAACTTCAAATGATGGACCATCACCCCTATGCATAAATGCAACCATCATGGGTTGCAAGATTTGGATGCTAGTGTCACCATGATAACTATACTCATGCCGCAATGATAACTATACTCATGCCGCAATACCATACCATGTAATACCTTTTTTAATCACACCCCTGAACGTAGATTTCAAACTAGCAAACAATGCATCCCATTGTGCATCTGTGATAAACATGATAGTTGTTGCTCTTGGTTGTCTTGCCATAGGACCGTGTATCACAGTTCGTATAAGTTGAACAATCCCCGCCGACACTTACAGATCTTGTAGTTCATCAAAGAAAAATGCATCTGGGTTCTCCTAAGGTTCACTACTCATTGCGGCCATAAATCTTTCAGTATCAACTCCCTTGACAATAACATAATATGAATTATCCTTTGACAAATCAATGTCATAGGAGAACGTGAAAGGCTCATTAAGGACTTGAATTTGCATCTTGTTTTTCATGGCATTTGACTTTATATATGCATACATCATCTCCATGCATATAGGCATCTTAGCTCGAAGTTCCTTTGTTAGTGCTGCATCTTTATCCCATGCTTTTATCCATTGCAAGGCCCAGTTCTTGTCAACCATTTTTCTTAGCCCACATGCTTTTTACTTGTCCACCTGATACTCCTGATCCACCAACTCTTCATCTGAACGAAGAAAAAACTTTAATGCTCCATATACAAATTTAGCCTTTGCTACCTAGTTGACTATTTCTTCAAGGCATTAGTCCCCCCCTGCCCCCCCCTTCTCATTACTCTTTGCTTCTTGCCTTTGCATCCCCCCCTCCTCCTCTTGGTCCTTCAACAAGCTCCCCCCTCCTCCAGCTCATTGGCCACTCCTCCTTCCCTAATCCCCGAGGTCATAAATGTAGGAATTCTGTAGATCCCACTCTTTGTTTCGTCTCCCCCCCTTTCTCTTGGTCACCATTGCCTCGCCACGACTCACTACTCATCTCTACCACTGCACCTGCCCCATCGTCTCGTCAACGGATCTCGCCAATTGATCATTCGAGGAAAGAGGTCTTCAATTTTCAAATTTGGAAAGAAGGTGCAGAGGGGAAAGGAAGGAAAGATGTGGGCAGAGGTGAGGATGGGGGCTGAGCATGCTATTCAGGGCTTTTGTCATACTTTTGTGATGTTGTTCGGGGGCGTTTGGTATGGTGAAGATCGACCATATTGAATCTTAATCCTAATGCCCGTGGTGGTTCAATTATTTTAGACAACTACGATCCAATCATTCTTGCCTTGTTGATCAACAAAACTCATCCTAACTCTTGGAATAGAGAGTGCCTTGATGCTATTTTTATCAACAAGGAATACCAACCCTTGAGTTAAAGACTTTCTTAGTACATTTTGGTTTCCACCACCACGAGGTAGGGGTCCTTGCACTAGGCAATGCCCGTGGTGGTTCAAATGCTTTAGATAAAACACAATTCAATCTTGTTGCCTTGTTGATGGACACCATCCAATCTTGTTGCCTTATTCATGGACACCATCCATCAAATCTTTAGATAATTTACAATCCAATCTTGTTGCCTTGTTGATGGACACCATCCATCATAAAAACGCATCCCGATTCTTATCATGCTTATTAATGAAACTCATTCCAACTTTTGAGACAGAGAATGACTTGTTGATGCTCTTTTTATCAACAAGGAATCCCAGCCCTTGGGATAAAGACTTTCACAGCACTTCTGGGTTCCCACCAACATAGGGTAGGGGTCATTGCACTAGGTAATGCCCGTGGTGGTTCAAATGTTTAAGACAAACTACAATCCAATCTTGTTGCCTTGTTGATGGACACCATCCATCACAAAGACACCTCACTATTTTTACCACGCTTAACAAAACTCATCCCAACTCTTGGGATAGAGAGTGCCTTATTGGTCCTCTTTTTATGAACAAGGAATCCCAACCCTTCGGATGAAGACTTTCCAGGTACTTCTAGGTGTTACGTCAGCCATAATCTCGGGAATGTGGATATGGTGAAGTGGGAAGCCAGAGGGCTTGACAGTGCAATGGTGGACACACAAATTAATGCCTAGCATTATAGAAGGATGCCAAGAGGGGTCAAAAGATTAAGGTCCTTTGAAAGGACACTTAGCATAAAAGGGGTCCACATGTCATACATTGGGTTCAAGGGAGATTCTAGAGAGAGGCTCCACAATAGGAAGGAAGGACAAGGAACTCAGCAGGTCGTTCACGGATGAGGAGAATGGGAGCACTTGACGAATCGCAGCTAGGTGGTGAATCATTCTTGAGCCCTCTTGAAGGAGATGTTATTTTGGTTTATTCGTGGGGAGTCGAGGTGCAGTGCTAGAAGCTTGGCTAAAAGATCTCGATGGTTTATTACACACAGTTACTCCGGAGGAAGGAAGTTTAAGGAACAATTGTCGTGGTGAGTTATGGAGGCCAAAAATTCGAGATGGACAGTGGGACTATGAGAACTCTACCTTGCACACTCTGCGTAGTTCTAACAACCTCCCTGAGTCCTCACATAGAGACAATAAATGGAATATAAATGTGCCATACACTCAGGAGTCAGTATGCTACCTAAGCACATTGTCTGTGCGTCGAAGGGCAGCACGGTGTCAGCATCTCCATAATGGGATAGTTGTTCAGACTTGTTCTTCTCCAGCATTAGCTGGCGTTCCATTATTCCATAGTGGCATAGACTTTCCTTCATTGGCATTGCTGTTTAGCCATCATCATTAGAGCGGGACCAAAGAGGGCGTCACCTCTATGCTGCAGCTTTGATTACCCATGCTATCAAAGAGTCAGAGATTCATACTCCAGGGACTTACGGACTTTGGAAGAAGCATCAACGATTCGAAGCTTTCGTTCGTTGGTCGACTGCATAGAAATCTTTATGAAAAGCCACATCATCTAAGGTCTACAAGACCTTAGAAAAAGCCACATCATCAACACCTTTTCTACCCCTCTTCTTCCTAAGGTTTTAAAAACCTTTTTACCCTCTTGTTCTTCCCAATCTTCCTAACCTCGCCATTTTCAAAGAAGAAGATTGGAGATCGGTTCGAGGAGTTCAAAATGTAAAAGAAGAGGAAACTATAAGTGGGATTTCAGAGTTTGAAATCGAGGAAAGCAAAAGAGTGGAATTAGGAAGCGAGATCGTGAATTAAAAGTGCACGAGGATGAATCGATTTCAAGGACAAAATCTAACGCCTCGAACAAATACCAAGAAAGTGGGCATCACATTTTTCTCTCTAATATAAAGCACTTTGCTTATAATTTCTGGAAAATATACGTCTTTATAATGACCACTCTAGAAAAGGATGGTATGATTAGTGAGGCCGAGAAAAGAGCTAGAAAGGGAAAAGCAATAGTTGGAGAGGAAACACATGAGGAGATACAAATTGAAGCACAAGAGGATAATGTGGAAATGGAGGATATTGATTATGGTGATTAGGGAATTCCGTATGCGGAATTCACTATAAACTTGAAACTCAAACACAAAATATAGAAATACAGTTAGGGGTTATCAGTGAAACATTAAAAACCCAAGCTGAAGCTATAACTAAGATAGCCGATTCTCAATCGGTATCTATTACTAAAAAATCACCAATTTCTCCTAATCAAGTTGAGAGGACTACCTCCCGACTTAGAGAAACATCAAACATTCTTAAGGACTTAAAACCACCAATTTTCAATGGGAAAGAAAAGGACCGTAATAAAGATTCGATTAATACATTCTTGCAAAAGTGGCAAGACTTCCATTGACTCAGGAATACTCTTCTTGAAAATCAAGTCGTGGAAGCAAGTCTTTCCCTTGGAAATAAAGCCTATAAATGGTGGACGAGCCTCAGGGAAAGTTATAGAATTCCTAGGTATTGGACTGAGTTTGAACAAGCCTTCCTAAAAGAGTTTTTACTAAAAAATGAATTAGAAAAAGCATGGGAGGCTTGGGACATTTGCATTATGGGTAAAAACACTCTAGTCGAGTACATAGTGAACTATAGGGAGGTAGTCCTTAAGTTGAAGGGAATTGATGAATTCCAAAAGATAAGGGGTTTCATGAGAGGTCTCAAAGACACTTATAAGGTTGAGGTGAAAAGAAATTCTCCTAAAACCTTTCAGGAAGCCATTAAGTATGCCCAAATATACAATGATATGATGGGGAAATTCAAAATTGGAACTTCAGAGCAAATAGGTTTTGTTCCAAAGTTCAACAAATTTCCCAATTTGAAAAGGAAGGGGCACTTTAAGAAGGAGGTTCCTCAAGCACCACCTAAGAAACCTAAAACACAAAATTATCCTCTCTTGAAGAAAGAGGATTATGAAAGGGCCAGGCAAGAAAATATTTGCTTCAAATGTTTGGGCAAAGACCATCTGCTTGGAACTGCCCTAAAAATAAACAAGCAGGAGCTAAAGCCCCAAATAGACCTCCACAAAAACAAGTACATGCTGTGCAAGTGTTGTCGCTTAATGGTACTAAAAAGTACATTGAGGTGGAGGTCTATCATGAGGATAGCACCCACATGTGCTGTCTATCATTGGCAATGTGGAAGCCCACCTTTGGTCCTCATGATTTAATGAGGATGCATGGAAAAATCAAGGGGCAAAGAGTAAGAGTGATGGTCGATGATAGTGCAACACATAATTTCTTGAACTACTCGTTAGTTAAGAAATTAAAATTGCCTAAGAGTCCCAATGCCCATAAATATGTGGTCTCTTTGGCAAAGGGCAGTGATAAAAAAGTTTGGGACACCATGATACATGGTGTGGAGGTGGATATTCAAGGTTATTAGGATGCCTCGGATTTCCAAATCATGCATCTCGATCGAACACATGTAGTGCTTGGTCGAGAATGGTTGTATAGTCTTGGGCATAGCTTACAGCAGAGTTATCTAAATAACTCCATTATGTTTAAGAAAGAGGGTAGAGTCATCTAGATTCAAGGAGAACATGATGTGCCTTACTCTCCTCTTATTTGTTCAATGGAATTGGAACGACTACTACACCATGAAGAATGCGAGGTATATCTTTGTGAACTTACTTTTATTGGTGATTTTATGTCTTCTGCATCGAAAATAAGTAATATTGTTTTTGATAATGTTAAAAAGTATAAATCTTCTTGCAATGATTTATTGTTTGAATTTAAAGATGTTTTTTCGTCTGATTTACTTGATGGTTTACCTCCTGAGAGAGAAGTAGATCATAAAATAGATTTAATTCCAGGATCTACCCTTATTTATAAACCCCCTTATAGGCTTAGTCAAATGGAGGAATGTGAGGTCGAAAGAAAGTTAATGGAATATCTTAGGAAGGGCCAAATCCAACCAAGTAGCTCACCTTAGTCTGCACCAGTTTTACTGGTAAAGAAAAAGGATGGTACTATGCGTTTATGCATAGATTATCGAGCACTAAATAAAATCACCATAAAAAATAAGTATCCTATGCCTCGCATTGATGAGCTCTTTGATCAATCGCAAGGGGCAAAATAATTTACTAAAAGAAAAATAAAAACAAGATATCACCAAGTACGAATTAGGGAAGAGGATGTTCCTAAGACATCATTTCGTACTAGGTATGGGCATTATCAATTTAAAGTAATGCCATTTGGATTAAGAAATGCTCCAGCAGCTTTCATGACACTTATGAATAGTGTCTTAAGGCCATATCTAGGGAAATTTGCTGTAGTATTTCTAGACCATATCCTTATTTATAGTAAAACTAGGAAAAAGCATGTGGAACATTTGCATAAAGTGTTCAAACTGCTTAGAGATAATTCACTTTTTGGAAAAGAATCCAAATGTGAATTCTTTGCAAAGGAAGTGAAATACTTGGGACATATAATATCCCAAGAAGGGGTGCGTATGGACCCTGACAAAGTAAGGGCCATATTGGAATGGCCACATCCTACAAATCTAGAAGAATTACAGATATTCTTTGGTTTGTCATGATTCTATAGGAGATTCATCCAAGATTATGCTAAGATTGCTGTTCCGATGATGGACCAGCTTAAGGGGAAGGGAAGTACCTGCATATGGGATGAACCTTAAAAGAGAAGTTTTGAAAAATTAAAGGTAGCTATAGCGGCAGCTCCTGTCTTAAAAGTAGTGGATCCCAATGAATCATTCGTGGTTGAGATAGATACCAATGATTTTGCTGTTGGGGCGGTACTTATATAAAAAGGTTGACCAGTGGCTTTTGAAAGTAAAAAGTTAGATGGTGCCCAACGGAATTACTCGGCATATGAGAAGGAACTTTATGCTATAGTCTATGCTTTAAAATAGTGGAGGCACTATTTATATGGTGCAAAATTTGAGATCATCTTTAATCAGGAGAGCATTAAGTGGATTTGTAATCAGCCAGAACTTAAAGGTAGAAAACCTAGATGGGCCGAGTTAATGCAAGAGTTTGATATACAATTGACATATACGAAAGGGAAGTTTAATGTGGTAGCAGACTCTCTTAGCCGAATAATGAATTGAGTTTTACTCAATTTCAAAATGATTTTCTAGAGTCGTTAAAGGGAAAATGTGAGTTTGATCCTCACTTCTCTAAAATATGGAAAGCAATAAAAAATAGGGATCCAACTAATCGAGAGGCTTTCACTGAGGAGTCGCATGGAAATGGCGCCACACCACATGTTGGTGATAAAGGACTCAAGTGGAGAAAATATACTATTGAAGATGGCTGCCTGCTCTACAAAGATAGAGTATGTGTCCCGGATGATAATGATATTAGGCACCAAATCCTTTTTGAATGTCATGATAGTCCGAGTGCTGGACACCCGGGAATTCAGAAGACATATGTGCTTCTGAAAAGACAAATCTTTTGCCCTGGAATAGTTAAGGACGTCCAAGATTATGTATTAAAGTGCCAAAAATGCCAGGTCAATAAGGCTAAACGCCTTAAGGTAGGAGGTCTCCTACATCCATTGGAGATTCCATCTGGCAAATGGGAAAGCATCTCCATGGATTTCATTGTGGGACTACCTAGAACATAGAAGGGGCACAACTCTGTGTGGGTAATTGTGGATCAGTAGACCAAGATGCCTCATTTTATTCCTGTTAGTGAAGATGTTAAAACTCCAAAATTAGCTAGGCTATTTGTGGAGCATATCTATAGACTGTATGGGCTACCAGTCGGTATTGTTAGTGATCGGGATATCAAATTTAACAACCATTTTTGGAGGGCTATGTTTAAGAGGTTGGAAACTTCATTGAATATGAGCACTGCAGATCATCCACAAAGTGATGGTCAAACTGAAAGGGTCAATCACATCATTGAGGATATGCTTCGAGCATATGTAAGCAAATGAAAAACTAATTGGGAACAGTATTTGCCCGTATTAGAATTTGCATATAACAGTGCCAAACATTCAGTTACAGGTTTCAGTCCCATTCATGATGATGTATGGAGTTCAACCTAGAGCCCCAATGATAGTGGGACTCGAAAAATAGAAGGTTTAAGTGGCCAAAGACTTTCTTGAGGATATAAATCAAACCCTTAAGTTAGCTAAAGATAGCATAAGAAGAGCTCAAGATAGAGCATGAAGTTATGCAAACCCCCACCATAGAAAGTTGGAGTTTGAAGTAAATGAGAAAGTCTACCTTAAGGTACCTGAATCTTCAGAATCTCTAAAGATAGGTAAATGTCCGAAGTTGTCCCCCAGGTATTGTGGACCATTCACAATACTTAAGAGGATTGGAGAACTTGCTTACAAATTAGCCTTACCTGAGGGATGTAGAGTACATCCAGTTTTTCATGTAAGTAGGCTAAAAAGAAAATTAGGAGATGATGATAATCTCATTGGAAATGAAGTCCTAGTTGAACTCATTGAACCTGCATCTTTACCACATGAACCAGAAAGAATTTTAGATAAACAAGAAAAAAGAACGCAACATACTATATGGCAAGAATGTCTGGTTAAGTGGAAAGATAGATCTGAAGAGAGTCCAACATGGGAAAGGGTAAGCAATCTCCAGAGGAGGTTTCCCAATTTTGTTTTCGAGGACGTAAACCATTATTAAGGGGAAGGGAATGTTACGTCAGCCATAATCCTGGGAATGTGGATATGGTGAAGTGGGAAGCCAGAGGGCTTGACAGTGCAACGATGGACAGACGAATTAATGCCTAGCATTATAGAAGGATGCCAAGAGGGGTCAAAAGATTAAGGTCCTTTGAAAGGACACTTGGCATAAAAGGGGTCCACATGTCATTCTAGAGAGAGGCTCCACAATAGGAAGGAAGGACAAGGAACTCAGCAGGGAGTTCACGGATGAGAACGGGAGCACTCGGCTGGGTGGTGAATCAGTCTTGAGCCCTCTTGAAGGAGATGCTATGTTGGTATGGAGAACGGGAGCACTCGACGAATCGCGGCTGGATGGTGAATCAGTCTTGAGCCCTCTTGAAGGAGATGTTATACCGGGCTTCCACTACCACATGGTAGGGGTCATTACACTAGGCAATGCCCATGGTGGTTCAAATGTTTTAGACAAACTACAATCTAATCTTGTTAATGGACACCATCCATGAAAGAAACTCATCTCGATTCTTACCATGCTTGATGCGCTTGGTGTTACAAATATTTTAGAGAACCCTATAGGAGTAAAAGCGATTACACTATGCAATGTCTTAAATTTAAATTCGAGTTTTTAATAATGCACTTTTATTGTTTTCATTCTTTGGTTCAGGAGGGTGTCTTATGTAAGATGTTTTACAATTTCAAGAATTTGTAATGGCCATGCCTGTTCATGAGAAATTCATTGATCATGCTTGGTTTATGATGGAGAAGACAAAGAGATGCCACCTTGTTGTCACTTCAGCGAAAATGAGAAGTCCCAAATTTTCTAGCCAAGCAATTAGAAGTGTTGGAGCTATCTTGAAGTTGGATGTGTTTCCACACGGGGACTTCATGATAGCCATATGTGATGATAACATGAAGGGCCAGCATATAATAAAGTTGAGGATTTAACTCTAAGAAGTACTTCTTGTGGGAAGTGCCGAATTCCGCAAAGTATCCATATATAGGTGATGCCTTGCATTCTCTAAAGGCTATATGGAATGCATTACCAGATATTCAAGATGGTGGTACACTTGGATCTTCTTAGGGTTTTGTACAACCTTCACCTTCAGTCCCAACTATCCAACTGCAGGTGCAGACTGCAATAAGCAAGGAAAAAAAAAAGACACCATCTAAGTTTGACACTCGTGTGGAAGCTACGGCTATACCTCGAAGAAGAGAAAAAAGGCCTTGACCTCAAAGAGCTGACCCAAAAGTAACCCAATTACAATGTGGTGAGGGGTTGGATGATGATGATAGTGACAACGAGGATGAAGAAGCTCAAGAAGCAAACCTATAGAATCACTATCTACAGATACTTTTGTAAATGCTGATCTACACTCTGATGGTGATGAAGGGTATATATGGGGATTCTCACAGTATTCAGTGCAGACAATACACATCAATTGAGCTACTTTGTTTACCAATCAAAGAAATCTTGATGAGAAGTTTGCAAGAACCTTATATGAGGGATGCAAGGCGGGCCAAAACACCAACTCCCAATAATATCATGCTACATCCAATGTCATTCAAAAAGCTTGCAAGTGATGATCCAGTGTTATATGATGTGACTTTCCAAAAGCGTACAGACTTCTTTATAGCATTTGAGGAATTCAAATGGACTAACATTGTTTGTGAAGCGGCTTTATGAGAGCAGATACAAGGATGGTGATGAAAAGTATATGCTATCTAGAAACAGATTCCTTGAAAGGTGCAGGTTTGAGCCCATTGATGGACAACACTTCTATGAGACATGTAGAATTGCATTCGAGGAGACCAAAAGAGGAAACTTACCATCCAAGGAATACATGAAAAATTTTGCAAGAGTTCATCGCTTATATTTGTTTATTAGGAGATGACTTGAAGTATATATTAGAATCCCTCAAGCTCAATAATGAACCTTTTCAAAGAAATAAGAAGCTAACTCTTTTAAAGGTTCTTCTTAAAGCAAGAGAGTTATGGATTGGGTGCGGGCGAGAAGCCACTACCCTCAAAGGGTAAGAGACCTAGGCGGAGTACTTAGAAAAGTAGAAGCAATTTTATAGGTGCTTAACAGCTGTTGTAAATGATATTCAGCCAAGTCTTCTAGATATTACAAGAGCCATCAATAAATACAAGGATTACATGTGCATCATATTTCGTCCTAAAACAATCTTTCAATGTATTGTGGATCTATGCATTGCATTCGAATTTGGTATGATATCCTTTGGGTCAGCTGAACACGAGGTAAACAAGAAGCAAAAATTATAAAGATTATGTCAATTATTTGGTGGAGCCATTGAGATACAATATCGACAAGATAGTAAAGGTGGTTTGCTAGAAGTTACTAAATGGAGAATGCTTTTTACGTCGGAAGAACAAGCAAGGAAGCCTATGTCTTGGCACTCATACAACTTAAGGCAATTAGAATTGTGGTTGACAATTGGAATCGCAGTCGATCATCACAGAAAGAATCAATGCATTGAACACTTGCAAGTAAATATAGTGTTTCCTAGGGATGAGAGAAAAACCACCAAGCCATAACACGACATGAAGGCCAACAAAGGTTACGTTATGGAGAGAATGAACGAGCGCATTGTAGGCATTAGAAAGAAATAGAGAAATTTGGCAATTGCATGGCAGTGTTGGGACAGGTACTAACAGAAGTGATAGAGAGGAGGGGGGGAGATACTAAGTAAAGTGATAGAGAGAGCGTAATTGGCAGGAATAAGTTTTTTTTAATTTTAGTGTGAAAAAGAGGGAAGGAGGAGAGAGAGAGAGAGAGAGAGAGAGAGAGAGAGAGAGAGAGAGAGAGGTCATTTGGCGGTAGAGTTTTTTTGAAAGGTGAGGGCTATATATAAAGAGAGAGAGTGTGTCAATTGTGGTGTCATTCAATTTTAAAGTACTATATTGTGGGAAAGGCTTCCAACTTCTAGAGTGGTCCAAGGAAAAAATAAGGTAGAAAGTATGGAACATATGGTGTACGCCACATCTTTTTTTAAAACATGTATCACATTTAGAGAAAAAAATCCAAAATCAAAATGAAGGTAGAAACTATGGAACACATGGTGTACGCTACATTTCCTTTTTTTTTTAACATGTATCACATCTAGGGAAAAAAATCTAAAATCAAAATGAAGGTAGAAAGTGTGGAATATATGGCGTACGCCACATCTCCTTATTTTAAAAAAACATGTATCTCATTTGGAGGAAAAATTCAAAATTAAGAAAATTGATTAGTTACGTAGATTAAAAAATATAACATATGGCGCATGCTACATGTTGTTTTAGCTTTTACACCACATCTTCATCTAAAAATTTCTAAATTCAAGTCATGTTTCAAAATGAGAGTTTGCAAGAAAAGGTTTCTATATTTTGATTTTTTATTAAATTTTTCCCCAAAAAACATAATTTCACATGTGAGAGATTTTCCCAATTTTATACCTCACAATAGGGGTTTTCTTGATATATTTTTTCCCCAAATTACTAGAAAAAATAAGGGTATTTCAAAAAAGTTTGTTGATTTTGAACTTTTTTGCAGTATTTCCCAAAGAAATGTAATTTCATATTTTTGTTTTTTTTTAATTTGATAGCTCAAAATGGGGATTTTCAAAAACAATTATTTATAGTTTGGATTTTTAATCAATTTATTTTTTAAAAGATAGGGTTTTAAAAAAAATACTTGTACATTTTGATTTTTTTTCTAATTTTATACCATTAAATTAGGGTTTAGGGTAAAGCATTTACCACAAACAAGTTATGGTACACGATGATGTCATTAGCACCTTGACAAAGTTACAATGCCCTGACAATTACATTATGTTTCTATGGCTATTAAAGAAGTATTTATTTTTATAGTTGCAGGTACTATGACTAATCTAGAGGAATTTTCTATTATAGTTCTTGGAAGAAGAGAATAGCGAAACACTCTTTCCAAAATGCACAGATGCAAAATGACCTAGCTTTCATCCACATGATGATTGCCTTGGCTTGTTTAAGGAAAACCACATTATGCCTGGCCAAAGCACCTTGAAAAGTATCTTTTATAAATTTATTGGTACTAAATGAATGGCATACTTGCAAGTATCTTAGTTATTCAATGTGTATGCTACTTAATAGGTACGACAGCAGAATCTACGTGAACTCCAAGACCAACTGAAGAGCCATATTCAAGGATTATTACAGTGTCTCTCATAGGTTCCTGAACATTAAGGTGGAGTGGTCTGAGTGTGCTCGAATCATGACCAATGAAGACATAGAGTTTTGTGTGCTCTTTAGACCAGTCAGCTAAGTACCAAGCCCGATCATCAATACATAGCAATTTTGAAAAAGTTGACACATTTGGGTTTTGAGACAGGCTTGATGTATTGTATTATGCTTTTGTAATATCATACTTTAAGCACCTACTTGGATTAAAGCATTGGATCATTGCATGGCAAGCAATGCTTTATCTTCAAAGAACAAGCACAATTGCACTTTCATACGATGGGGATCTACTACAAGTGAAGAAGAACATAATAGTATTTGATGGTTAAGGGATCCTTTATCATGCTCTTCATTGTTTTGATGATGTAATATGTTGGTTGGTGGCGCTTTTACTTGGTTATGTGATTTGAAAGAAGAAATTGCATTCACCAAACGAGAGTGTCACTTACATGCGCTCCTAACGGCATCAAAAAGTATTGATTGGATTATTGAGGAGCTAGCTTTTATGGGATTCCAGCAAATGACCTCAATACAAATATATTTTATTGACTCTAAATTAAAAAAGATTGCATGGGGATGGTTAGGGGGACTATGAGGCAGGACAGGCACCCATTTATGAGTCCACTAGTCTATCAACAGAAGAGTGAAATTAGAAAGGAGCGCTGGTAACTATGCTTGGCACTTCCATTTGTAAGGATAATAATGATGAACAAGGCGTAAAACTATGTAAAAACCTCATTGACATGCTCAAAAAATCTAAAAAACAAGCACAATTAACAAAACTCATTTTTACGGGTGTTTTCTTTATCCGCTCCATGAGCTCGTAACAGTTTTAGCTTGTGACTCCAGTCTTTAAGTCTGGTGCCTTTGAAACCCTTAGGTAAGGCCAATTGGACTTTACAGTTTAAACAGCCCGTGGAGTCCTATGTAGCCCAATTAGTCCTCACTGCTGGGTCTTTGAACCATTTGCAAGCTTTATAAGGTTTGCTATTCGTTGAGGACCTTCCTGTGACTACTTAGTAGCCTTACCAGCCACTTCAAAGCTTTTCCTTTCAATTAAAATCCGTACAAGATTGTCCTCACAAGCAAAAGCTTTGTACAAGATGATTTCCTTGCTCAAGTTTCTAATTGCACCATTGTACAATATTGTAAATGGATAGACATGTGGGTGGAGCACACAAGAAACGGGTATGAGAGCTAAAATCCACTCGTATTAAGTTTTCATTTCTTTCAATAGATGTATATTTGTAGGCCTATTATTGTGTATACTGTATCTTGTGAGTCCTACAGCATCACCTTATCCTTCTTTCTCCCATCACCTTATTTGGTTGCGGTATGAGGAAGAGTTGTGGATGCTTCACTTGTCTAGACATTTTCTCTGCAGGCTTAGATAGAAGCTACATAAGATAAAATATTACTTTGGATCCCCAAAGGATTATGAATTAATAGATTCATGGACGTTGACCATATTGAAGGCTAAAAAGCTCATGAAAGCATAGAGTTTCAACAGTTGTACGTCTAGGCATTGCCTGGTTATACAGGTGTTTCATTATACTTCATTGAAGGCTGCAAAGCTCATGAAAGCATAGAGTTTCAACAGTGTACGTCTAGGCGTTGCCTGGTTACACAGGTGTTTCATCATATAGCATCCTCACCTCAACTACTTGATGATGTAAATTACAAGGATTAATATTTGCTGCCAGTCTCATTTATTTGATATATCCTGTAAATACACGAAAATTTTGATTTATAAAGAATAACAAAATTAAAGATCAACAATGTCAGCTAACATACTCAGGTTTAATCAATTTTTTGAGCAAGCATTGCCCAATCTATTCACAATAGAACCCTTTTGAAATTGTATGACCTCTTTAATTATGAAGCGGAAAAAAATACCACCCAAGTTGCTCTTCCTGCCTATCCAAGAGGGTAGCCGTACTCTGATATCAACTAATGGCAACATTGTATGGACAAGGACATCAACTTCAGACAAACGAAAGGGAAAAACAATGATACCTTCTTTATATCTAGCTTTCTCTGCTCTTCAGATATCTTTTTGATGCAGTCAGCAGACTTCAAGCCTACCAAATATAAAAATATTAACAGTGTCAAACACTAATAGTGATCTGGAAAGTGGGGCCAAATTGATTTCAATACCTATCTTCTAGTCTTCCTACCCTCAACACGCCAGGTATTTGTAACATACAAGCTGGCTCAAGGCTTGCTTACTCTCTGTTGGTAATGCTTGACTCACCTGATGTTGCGACTGCCTGATCATACTTAAATACGTGAGTGTCAAGATGCAGCACATCAAGGCTGATGTCACCACCACACGCGCTTTCCAAGTCTGCCTGTATATAACTTAGTGGATGTTATTTTTGCTAGAATATCCAATTATGTTACCACATTGCCGAGCATTTATCTTTATGAGTGCAAACTCTTACCAGGCGGTTCACCTTGTCTATTTTATAACGAGCCTTTCTGCTTAAAAACGGGGATATAATACTGCACACAAGCTGTCAAAACATGATTTTTCAATCTGTATTCCTGTAGAATGGAGAGAATCCTTACTGTAGCCAATTTCTTAGATTTTCCCCATACATAACTGCAGTTTTGAAGAGTACTCTTAAAAAATCTCAGTCTAGCTAATAAAAGCAAACAAGAATACTTATAAGGCATGGAGGGGTAAGTCATGTACTTTTGTGTAGAAGGTGGGATGAATGAATACAATTCTCTGTATATTTTTCCTGTACGGCAAGGGCAACTTCCTATAGACTTTTAGACACCACCATGTTGGTAACTGCCAGATAGAATTGGCAGTCAAATTTAGATTATCTGATCAATGGCTCATTTTAAAGTACCGGAGAGCACCCAGAACTTGCCTTGCTGTAGTTCTCTTCCATGTCAAGGTTAGGAGACATCACAAAAATAAGATCATATTCCCCAGCATCTGCTATTGGGTCCAGCTTGTCTAGAAAACAACAATGCGACACGATTGTGAAATATTCAAAATATAATCTAGCAGGAATCATACATTAAGGCTATATATTGACCTCGTTTCCAAAAAGCACGCATTTTTATTTTGTTGTTCTCTTTGATGAGACAACACTAGCAGATGTATCAACTGTTTTACTCTCATAGGCCGTTTGGCCTTTTAGAGACGTTAATATATCTATCTATCTATCTATCAATGGAGAAGCTGGTGAAATAAAAATTGTCCTCCTGTTCAGAAGTGTTAATTTAGAATGCATGACAAATTTGAAATAAATGACAAATGTTAATTCAGATGTCCTCCTGTTCAGAAGTGTTAATTTAGAAAACATAACAAATGTGAAATAAATGGTGTCCTGTTCAGAAGTGTTAAGACAAGTATAAGTGATAAATATGATCTTGTATTAGTTCACAGAAAAGATTATGTTTTTCTTGTCCTTGGACCTACTAAATTTATTTTTTCCTTAGAAGTTTTCCCCAAAGAAACATTGATTACAAGAATGATTTCTGACATTTCAATTTATTATGATGAAGGAAAAGATACTTCATCATACATCGGAGATATTTCAAAGCCGCAGACCGCAAACAAGGGAGTGGCGGAATCGCACTTGCATCAACAACCACTGCGATACAAAATTTACTCAGATGCCCATTGGTTTAGAGAATCAAATAATAGCATGAGAAGGTTTTACATTAAGTCTGTTTGGGTAGAGCTTATGAGCAAGAAATTATGTCATGTACTTCCATTGATCAAGCAAAATCTCAAATACAATATTTAGTCCTTGCAAGTTTAACTATTTCATAAGCCTCACTTTTTCATCATTTGCCAAAGCCCTAATCTGAGAGTACATAGGTTTATTCTCAACATGTGTCCTGCTACATCCCCAAGCATAATCACACGCTTGGTAATAAACATTATGAAATTATTTAGAAGGTTTAAAGTAATGGCTCCTTCAGTCAGCTTTAATCATGACTCGAGGTAGAGATGATAAATCTCTTCGACCATTTTGCCCTAGGACCATAACACCGTCTGGCACACTCTAAAAGAGGTGAGCATGCACCACTTCTCCCTGCTGTCCCCCTTCCATTCTTCCTGCATCTCCATGGCCACTTGCTTGCACTTCTAGAGAAGGTTAAAGGACAACCATATGGAAAAAGCAATGTATTTTGTCGGTAGAACCCACTGATGGTCATCTTCACTCAGCATAGTTCTAATAGATCCGAGAAGAGGGAGCCCCTCGAAGGCTAAAGTTGCCAATTGAAACCAAACTGAGAACTCTGTGAAATAATCAATGATCAGTTCAATGATCCACAGCCTGACACAACATCAAATGACTTGGATCGTGTCCATCGATGCGGGAATTTGCTCCACAAACGTATATCTAATCTCAGAGGTAAGAAAACTACAGAACCCCACCTGAAAACCTGATCAAAACAGGCACGTCAATGCTTTCCCAAGATTCAGACACTGGTTGAGGATGCCCCTGCGGGCAGCTAGACAGACAGCCCCGAAGACTCCCAGCTTCATATGGCTGGCCAGATAGTGCCCCAGAATCTTGTGCCAGCTCACAATGCCATAACCAATTAATTGGCACCAATGGCACGTGTCCTTGTCCGCTGCCTTCGATGATGGAAAGCATTTTGGAGAGGATCCGGTTTTTGTATTTATTTCACCACTTAAGCCACCAAGCTAGATGTCATCTCTCCCAAGGATCAAAATCGAGTTCAAGACCTGAGAAGGATGATTCCTTCAGCCGCGTAGAGTTTCTAACAAGTCTACAATATCAATGGCCGCAACACAAAAGATGACTGCACGGATTACTTCCCATGTAGACTACATAGGCAACGCAAGTCATTCAACCAATAACCTATTAGATATTCAAGAATTGGGACTAGAAATGAGATGCATTCCTACAAAGGTTCCACCAAAAAATCAATGAAGATGCGTGGACCAAACCAAATAATCTCAAACGTGTAGGATTTTGTGCTCCAAATAAGGGCACTAATCAGTCAACTAAGCACTGAACCCCACAACACCAATATGAGAACCTGGCGACTGAGCAGGTTGCAACTGACCTGAGGTCCATTGAGATGTTGAGCCCTACCAGGACTTTTAAAAAATTGCTACTACCATGAGTCTCTTCTAAGAAATCAAAAAAGGCAGAAGAATCAGAGGCCGAAGAAGATGCCTCACTAAAATCAGAGAAACATAGCATTGCAGCAGAGTTGTGTAAGGCTCTGCGATACTTGGGAATTTCAGGTATCTTAGAAACTGATGAAAAATGGTGTGCCAAGTGCGATATATGGACATGTGCTGAATGTTTGAAATGCCACAAGAAATATAATATGAAAGAAGGGAGAATTTGATGTAGTTGCAAAAGTAATGAGGGAGCTGCAAGGGAAGGCCCCAATAGTGGAACTCCCTAAGGAAACAATGTTAGAACCAACGTGGAGGCCCAACTCTAAAAACTGAGCCTAGACCAAGCATGACCAAGGCAAACCCAACAGCAAGTTGGAATGAACTGGAGCATTGAGAATCATAGTATGGAATGAGCAATAATGCCACATGTGAGAGAGATGCAAGAGTGCCTAGTATAGGTGCTAAGGATACAGAACCACGTAGTACAAGAAGAGACTGCCGAGGCCAAGGAAGCCTGGAAACAATTTAAAGAGCTAAAGATCATGCTCAACCTTTCTGATAGAAGGGAACCGAAGCCGCAGTAATTGAGAGACATGAGTGATCAATGTGCGAGACCTGTATGCACGTATTGCTGAGACCTTTTTAAAAACTAGACCCAAAAAAGAGCCAACAGAGCCTTGTTTGTAGACAAAGGTAGTGGACAGTTTTTACACTTTACTAATAGCCAAAACCCCACTGGTGGATGACTCTGTGCCAATAATTTCAGTAAATTTAAGAAACACGCCACTAATGAAGAAATTGCAGCTGAAGCAGATAAGACTCCAATTTCGAGTTGGCATGCCTGCTCTGCGATCGGTCACCCAAAAAATTATGCCTAGGGATGCATGTATTGACATATACGGCCTTACAAACATTGGAAATTTAATCATTGTAGTCAGGGAGGAGAATGCATAACCTGTACTGCTAGGAAGAAGAGAGCCAAGTACTCCATGACTGCAAAATAGAAAAAAATGAGTACACGCACAGAGTGACCTAGAGTGATTATGTGCCAGCGGCTTGCATTCTGAAACCAGTCCTTGACCTTATTTGATACATTTGAGAGAGACACAGAAAATTGACCAATTTGTCTTGGTCATGGTGCTTTAATCATGGTTCTTCAATATCAATACTTATTCGAGCAGTGTAAATTTACGAGACAATTGTCTCAAACAAGCTATCAACGATCAAGGAGGCAATAGGTATGAAGGAAACAGCTCGAAGATGGGTCTATTTCCCAATGTTGTGTTCCAACTTCACCTAAACAAGCATGAGTTTTTAACACAGCTTTCATGTTGTCTTTGTTGAGAAGCGTTGTATTCCTTATTTATATGGACAAAGCATGATCTTAAACACACATTTCATGTCCCCTTCGTTAAGCAGTTCTATGATAGCTGTGGTAATCTCTCGATATCAAGATTTAGCATTTCATTTTAGAGCTATATAAAGGTTCTCTAATATCTATAAATTGATGAGCTACAAAGGATTGAGTGGCTTCGAAACTTTAGAATACCATGAAGGAGAACTTATGTTTGAGAGGGTTGTAGTTATAACATTAATGAAGAACCCTCTAGAATTTGCTCAAGCTGCAAGCGTCCAAACAATTTCCCATGAACCACAGTTAGGGGAAACAGAAATGGGGAAACGGGGAACGGGAACGGAAACGGAAACGGAAACGTTTCTTGAATGAATTTGATACACGTGTTATTGCAAAAGACCATACTTCAAGGTGCCCATGTACAATTGATATTTCGTGGTTGAAGGCTTTTCAGAATAGAGATGGCATAAAATAATAGTTCCAAAACAAAGAGAACCCTAATAACAAAGAGCCCGAGCCCTGTCTTTATTGTGCAGATGTAGGTCATATCAAGCTTTTGAACTGAGAGGGCTGTTGAGAATAAGATCTCAGAGATACTCAACAGTGGTGACTTCCTCACTAAGATCTCACCTTTCACATCCCTTGATCCACCTTGCTTCTACAAACTGACCATCGTAGGACTAAATGGCTAGCTCAGCTGATTTTGGTTGTGCATAGCCTGAATATTGGTTTGAATCTTTCACCATATTCATTTCATTTGTGTTATTTGGGTTTACTGTCATTTGAACGCACAGCTTGTATATTGGTCCACACAAAAACAACATTTTCAGTTTTGAGTTGGGAGTTTTAAATGATCATAGAATGTCAGTTTGATTGAAAAAGGAGCACCGGGTACAAGGAATGTGGACACAACAATGCCTTGGTAAGGATGTGACAACATGGATTTTCCACCATAATATCCTCTGAAAAAGGGGCATTAGAGATTAAACCTATAGTACCTTCATACTTTGAGAATGAGGCCTTCCTCTCTTCAGGCAGATGTAAGGATTTGAGAAACTAATTGCTTGAAAAGGGGGCATTAGAGATTAAACCTATAGTACTTTCATACTTTGAGAATGAGGCCTTCCTCTCCTCGGGCAGATGTAAGGATTTGAGAAACTAATTGCTTGATATTTTCTCTTGCCCTCATTGGAATGAAAGAAATACAAAGTGCACTACCGATGCATGTGCAGCAGATTACTTATTCATGACGGTCCAATTTGGTTTTGTCTGGGAGATGCTGGTGTAATGTGGCATTTGCAATTGTTGATTTGTGTATCGTCTGAGAGGTTAAGAGATTTCATTCACCTTGAGTCAGATCACAGGCTTGAGGCAGCACATACATGCACTGCATGAGAAATTGTTTATATGATTTCTCTTGTTGACAGTCGTGGGCGTTTGGCTAGTTTTAATTCTGAGAGTGATGCCAGATTACCTAGAGAGTCCTACGATATGCATGACAGAATTGAATGAAGGCAGCAACTCTGATGTTGGTCTTAAATAGAACTTGCCAGTTTCCTCCGAGTGGTCTGCTGCTGAAAAGTAATGTCAGGTTCCTTTGAGTGGTCTGCTGCTGAAAAGTAATGTCAGATCAAGAGTGATGGAGCTGCAGTGAAAGAGCACTGGTTTGTAAACAAGGATTGGCTTCAAGTCTCCATTTCAATTAAGCAAAGCTAGTTGTTCTGTTAGGACAATCGTGAGTGCAAAACAATGGAATCATATCAACTTCAGCCATGCTACCCTTCTCTTTCAGCCATAATAAAAAAACAAGTTCCCCAAATTTATATGAACGAATTGAAAATTTAAAACATGTATTAGCCCACAACAAATTTGTCCTTAAATTTTGGATTTGAGTGCTGCCATCTGGTCAAAAGGGCTCAAGTATGTGAAGAGGTACATTGGGCAGTAATCTTACAAAACTGAACATAAAGTAGAGCTTTGTAAAGCACAAAATCTGAAATGGAACATTGAATCATCTGGTTCTACAGAATTTTAATTTCCTTCCATCCTCTTTTGTGTCTATTTTAAATTATTATGGGTGTAGCAGGAGAGTTATTAGAAGAGGGGAGGAGTGTAGATGTGGGAACCTCTTTCTAAGAATTTAACCTATCGTACCTATAGGTCTTCCTTTTGCATCTTGCCCACATATCCTTACAAAACCTTTCATTGATAATGAGTCTGAAACAACAGACTGGCAGTGGTCTTCATAGCCGTCTGCTTTCCATTTGGTCCTTGTTTGAATTCCAGTCTCCAATATAGTACGATCTGCAGAATTAGGTCATGCCATCCCTTAAAGCCAGAAAAAAGGAAGGGAGATTCCTAGCTACAAAATAGGCATCCCGAAAAATAAAATCTTCAATGAACGAAAGGGGGATTGGAGGGGACAGAGTATTCAGCTTGCTTTTTGAAATTTGTTTTTTAAAAGCAAAGCATTGTTTTTGAAGGTTTTTGGCATTTTAACACCTAGAGAACTGTTCAAGGAAACATCTCTCTCTCTCTCTCTCTCTCTCTCTCTCTCTCTCCAATCTTATTTTCAAATTCTAGTTGGATTTTTAAAATAGCATCACACTAGAACACCCTTAAATGTTACACTCAAGCAATGAGCTAAGACCCATTTAGTATTTGCTTTGACTTTTTTGAAATACTGTATAACTTAGACTACGAGTACAAAAGAGGAACCTTGCTTCTTCCACTACAACTATTATTTGTCACTTCAACTGTGGGGGACTTTAATGCCCGTACACACTTGAGGCAGACATCAATATATGACTCGAGTGATGCCATCTACAGAGAGATCAACGTAGAGGAGGTGGGTTTGCATAGGTCGGCACAGGACTTGGGAGATGTGACAGAATATGGTACACATTTCTTAGCATTAGGGAGTGCCCATGGATTGATTATCTTCAATGGTCTGTCTTATTGGCCAGGTTCAGATGCTCTTACATGCTGGAACCCGAAAGGAGGTGCTAGTACAGTTGATTATTTGATGGGGTTGCCGTCTCTAATCCCACAGATCTGTGATTTCAGTATATCTAGCAAACCCATTGGAGTGGCTGCGGACCATGCTATATTGAGGTTTATTGTGTCAGGAGGATACTGGAGGGGGGCAGTCAGGCCTTCGTTACAACCTAGATACCAATTCATGGAGGAGACTGCTACAGTGTATGGAGATGCAGTGTGGGACAAAATTATGGTGCTAGACCCTCATGGTCCCCTGGAGGAGATCACCCGTGGTTTGACAGAGGTATTACATGTGTCAGCACAGTATGCATTCCCACACACAACAATATCATCCACCCCTCCTTGCAGCACTGCCCCACAAAATAGTTGGTATGACGATGAGTGTCGTATGATGCGCAGACAATTACAGCAGGAGGTTGCTACAAACACTCGGACACACAAGCAAGCCAAGGCCATCTTCTCACGCCTAATACGGAAGAAGAAACGGGCCTACTTAGCTAAATTGGAGGCAGAGATCTACCAATTATTCTTGGGACAGAACAGCAAGAAGGCATGGAGGATGTTTCAGGAGAGACAGCCTGGTACACCGATTGTAGCACCTTAAGCTTGGGCCGACTATGCGCAATCATTATATGATATACCAAGACAGCCACCGATTCCGTACCCACAGGATACGAGGCCTACATATTGCTCCTTCTTCAGATTGCACATGGTCAATGATGCCATTCACAGATTGGGACATGGAAAGGCTTTGGATCATGATGGATTAGCGGGAGAGCACTTCATGTACGCACGGGACATTGTGGCACCACTTCTTGTGCATGTGTTTAATAGAGCAGTTTGTGAAGGATTCCCCCCTAGCTGGACAGAGCATACCATTGTACCGCTCTTTAAGAGTGGAGATCCGATGATGCCCAACAATTACAGGACTATCATGATTGGCCACTGCCTGGCCAAGATATATGGATCCATCTTGGAAAAGGAGTTGAGCAGATGGGCAGCAATGCATGGACACAGAGCGGTAGGACAGGCAAGTTTTAGGCGAGGTTATACCACTTTGGATCACATCCTGACTCTTCGGGCACTCATAGAGGAAGGCAAACATCATCATAAAAGGATATATTGTTGCTTTGTAGACTTCCGCAAAGCCTTTGACACAATCCCACGGACCAGGCTGATGGAAAGACTACAGGATATTGGAGTATCACATGAGATGCAATGGGGAATATATGCCTTGTATGAGATGGTGATGGGCCGAGTTAAAGCACCTAGAGGGCTGTCACATGCAGTTATGAGTACTATTGGTATGAAGCAGGGGTGCCCTCTCTCTCCCACACTCTTTGGCATATACATTGATGAGCTCTCAGAGTATATCAACAGGATAGGAGGACCCGGAGCCAGCCTAGCAGGAGTGTTGATACCCATACTGCTCTATGCAGATGATGTAGTTTTGATTGCAGATTCCCCGGAAGGATTACAATGACATTTAGATGCGCTACAAGCTTTTTGTGAGGACAGGGATCTAACAGTAAACCTTGGGAAAACCAAGGTGATGGTATTTAATACTACACAGGCTTGGGTAACGCGCTCAGCACAACAGTTCACTTTCAAAGGTGAGACAGTAGAACAGGTACGATCTTATGTGTACCTCGGGGTGATCTTTTCTGGTCCACAATTTTCATTGAGAGCCACGATTGATGCCAGATTGGATAGAGGCTATGCAGCTTTGGGGGCACTAGAGAGACAGTGTGCACATGTACAGTTCCAAGAGCCACGCACAAAATTATGGTTGTTTGAGACATTGGTGGTGCCCACACTATTTTATGGTGCAGCTATATGGGGCCCCAGTGTAGGGGGTGCAACTGAGTGGAGGATATTGGAAAGGCCATTAGTGACACTGATTGCCCGCATGATCCGGAGCAAGCCATCTGTACCACATCCGATAATACGAGCTGAATTAGCAGCTGCTCCACTAGTGACTGAGGCTCTGTTCCAGGCAGTAACTTGCATACATAGATTGTGGGATCTACTTGGCTCCAGATATGCACGGTTGGCTATGATATCATCCAGGCAGCTAGCAGAGGAGGGTCGAACATGGTGCTGGTATGCTCAGCTACAGAGATGGTTTGTAGAGCATGAGTTGACAATGGATGCACTCCCACACCCTTTCAATACAGTTTGGATTGTCCCAAGTTAGACCTGTCTCGCCATGACCGAAACAAGATCATTAGAGCTGATATTGTCAAGTTGGAGACTGAGAGAACCTGGACTAGACCACATGAGCCCCTAGGGAAGAAGATGGCACACTACCAGAACCATTTTCTTCATTTATCTCAAGATGAACTTATAGCCAGGCTAGCATACATGGACACACACTTATCTCACGGGCTACGTAGTATTATTGGCCAAATTCGAACCTCATCACATCAGTTGAGAATAGAGATAGGGAGATACACCCACACAGCCCATCAGGATCGGATATGACAGTTATGCCAGCAGGAGGAGGAGACAGAGGAGCATTACGTATGTAGATGCACGGTATATTATGAAATCCGAGGAAGATACCACTGTCTATTCAGAAAGGGATTTGGCCCACTCCGTAGGGTGATGGAGTACGAAGATAAAAAATGCTTGGGTTTTGGCGACATAGAGAGACTTTGTTGGGAGACAGACAGCCGAGACCAGCCCCACCCAGGCAAAGTACACTCAGAGACTTCTTCACTGCCAGCACCTCAACTAGTTTTATGCCCTCCCCGCCATCAGAAACCCCTGGCGCCACCACCACCTTATCACACATAGGCAGATTGCCACACTCTAGTGGTGTGATTTTGGACCAAGCCATCGCCATATCCAGGTCACGGAGGCCCAGGCCCCCAAGACCCCATGCCCGGCACCCATATCTTCATCGGATGCGTGCCATCATTGCCAAACACCAAAAACGTTTGGCACCGAGTTATGAGATCCTAGAGCTGCCCATGATTGGGATCCGAGTTGACCTCAGTTGGATACTCACATGAGGACTGCAAATATCTCCTCTCTACCCTTTGACGATACTCACTGATTTTCTTCCTTGACGATGACAGCCCTCACCAAATCCAGAGCCATTGTCAGACGAGATCATCTTGTCTATCCTCAGCTGACCCTTAGAGTTGATCACATAGACAACATATACTAGTCCTGAATAGTATTTTGCGGGAAGACAGCCTATGCAGATGATGTAGTTTTGATTGCAGATTCCCCGGAAGGATTACAAAGACATTTAGATGCGCTACAAGCTTTTTGTGAGGACAGGGATCTAACAGTAAAACCAAGGTGATGGTATTTAATACTACATAGGCTTGGGTAACGCGCTCAGCACAACAGTTCACTTTCAAAGGTGAGACAGTAGAGCAGGTACGATCTTATGTGTACCTCGGGGTCTTGAGAGCCGCGATTGATGCCAGATTGGATAGAGGCTATGCAGCTTTGGGGGCACTAGAGAGACAGTGTGCACATGTACAGTTCCAAGAGCCACGCACAAAATTATGGTTGTTTGAGACATTGGTGGTGCCCACACTATTTTATGGTGCAGCTATATGGGGCCCCAGTGTAGGGGGTGCAACTGAGTGGAGGAGATTGGAAAGGCCATTAGTGACACTGATTGCCCGCATGATCCGGAGCAAGCCATCTGTACCACATCCGATAATACGAGCTGAATTAGCAGCTGCTCCACTAGTGACTGAGGCTCTGTTCCAGGCAGTAACTTGCATACATAGATTGTGGGATCTACTTGGCTCCAGATATGCACGGTTGGCTATGATATCATCCAGGCAGCTAGCAGAGGAGGTCGAACATGGTGCTGGTATGCTCAGCTACAGAGATGGTTTGTAGAGCATAAGTTGACAATGGATGCACTCCCACCCTTTCAATATAGTTTGGATTGTCCCAAGTTAGACCTATCTCGCCATGACCGAAACAAGATCATTAGAGCTGATATTGTCAAGTTGGAGACTGAGAGAACCTGGACTAGACCACATGAGCCCCTAGGGAAGAAGATGGCACACTATTTTCTTCATTTATCTCAAGATGAACTTATAGCCACGCCAGCATACATGGACACACACCTATCTCACGGGCTACGTAGTATTATTGGCCAAATTCGAACCTCATCACATCAGTTGAGAATAGAGACAGGGAGATACACCCACACAGCCCATATGACAGTTATGCCAGCAGGAGGAGGAGACAGAGGAGCATTACGTATGTAGATGCACGGTATATTATGAAATCCGAGGAAGATACCACTGTCTATTCAGAAAGGGATTTGGCCCACTCCGTAGGGTGATGGAGTACGAAGATAAAAAATGCTTGGGTTTGTTTTTATCAGAGCTCAGGCGACATAGAGAGACTTTGTTGGGAGACAGACAGCCGAGACCAGCCCCACCCAGGCAAAGTACACTCAGAGACTTCTTCACTGCCAGCACCTCAACTAGTTTTATGCCCTCCCTGCCATCAAAAACCCCTGGCGCCACCACCACCTTATCACACATAGGCAGATTGCCACACTCTAGTGGTGTGATTTTGGACCAAGCCATCGCCATATCCAGGTCACGGAGGCCCAGGCCCCCAAGACCCTGTGCCCGGCACCCATATCTTTATCGGATCCGTGCCATCATTGCCAAACACCAGAAACGTTTGGCACCGAGTTATGAGATCCTAGAGCTGCCCGTGATTGGGATCCGAGTTGACCTCAGTTGGATACTCACATGAGGACTGCAAATATCTCCTCTCTACCCTTTGACGATACTCACTGATTTTCTTCCTTGACGATGACAGCCCTCACCAAATCCAGAGCCATTGTCAGACGAGATCATCTTGTCTATCCTCAGCTGACCCTTAGAGTTGATCACATAGACAACATATACTAGTCCTGAATAGTATTTTGCGGGAAGACAGCCAATGGCCTCCCATCGTTGCCCTTTACATTGCGGATTCTCTGTCCTGCAACAACGACAAGGCAACATATTTTTCAGACACCAGCCTTGGGGTATGGATGCCTGTTTTTAGCTCATTATATGTGGTTTTTTAAAGTCTCATAAACTCTCGGTCTTTCGTGGACGTTAATAAGCTCTCTCTCTCCCCCCCCTCCCCCCCCTTCCCCCGGTCCCCCCCCAAAAAAAGCAATCAAAGAATGATTTTGTCTTTGTTACATCATGCTTCCTGTGGTGTTCAATTGTTGCTGCTTCTCAATAAACCATGAACTTTGTTGATTTTGTTGCAATGAGGTTCCTCCTGTTTCGATAATTGCACGTGAAGCTACGAAGCTTTGAAGTCACACGAGCCATTATTAGACATACCCCAGAAAGCACCATTAAATCGCATTACAACGATTCATAGTGGCCGTTAAATTACATTTAAACATTCCAGGGTGAAACAATTCTTTCTGTGTACCTTTTTTTAATGTCTATATCAAAGACCTTATGACAAGATAGGGACCTTTTTTAGCGCATGCCATTTTCCTGGTGTTGTGTCCTCCTCGATCCTGTACTCTACCATCTAAGTCAGGCAAATGGTGCAAATCCTCAGCTTGAAGTTGCTTATCAACATCAGCACAACTTGAATCAATCTCCGTCAAGAAGCCGACGTAATCTCCCTCTCCGGAAATAGGTATAGATTCAAAGTCGTACTCGCTTCCCACATCAGAGGGAACGGTCTCCATCAATTTGCCGCCTGCTATCCATATGTGAGAACGATCATCCAACGATTTTTGTCCAGTTTTAGACGTAATCTCTACGCCTCCCGAAACATCACAACGATTTTCGAACGACGTTTCGTCATTCCGTTCAACTTCAGAGTGACAACTCCCAACATAGTTGGAGGCCGTTCCATTTGACAGCCTCCTTGTAAGTTCTAGAAAGAATCCACTCTTCATATGGGAAGTAACTGCTATAAGGATCACTTTATCGATGCGTCGAAAGGAACACCATGCATGTATTCCGTTGAAGGTGGTAAAAGTCGTGTGTTGTTAAAGCCGATGCCTCGTCAAATCATCAATCAAAGCATTCGAAAATTGCCCCGAATCTTCTCGGATGCCGGAAGTTGCGTGCCCAGCGATCCTACAAGCTACAATGTCACGAATTCCAAACGGCGATGCCATGAGTTTACTGTCGCAAAGATCCACAAGAACGATTCATGTGCATGGCCCAAATGCAACGGAATTATGGTAGGATGATGTCGGAAGTTGAAATGCAAGCAATCCAAGGATAAAGGTACATTGGACAAATTCGGAGGTCCCCACCGTGCAAAAGATCAAAATTTCCAGAAATCTTATCAAACATCGATTCATCTAATTCGTGCACGTGGTCAACACAAACAATCCATCTTACGACAGCGAGGTGCATAATTTCAACAAATTACTCACTCTCACCATGGTTGGTTCGTGGGTTGCAGCCGTTACCATTCCTTAAACATTTCACCATGGTTTGTGGGAGGCACCTGTCACCATTCCTCTCACCTTAGAGGTCGGCACAATGCTAGAGCGCGAGAATGGAAACCTTTCCGTGCAGTTCCGAGGTGGTACCTTCAAATTGTAGTACATTCAGACTGCATTGTGCCGCCTTTCGAGGTCGGCGCAATGCATTTTCAAGGTACCGTCTTGCAGCACACCTAAAATCTCTACAAGCAGTGATATACCTTCAGACTGCCATGTGTCGACCTTGGAAGGGGTTTCCATCCTCACCTTCTTGGTGGTACCTCAAACTGCACGAAAGGGGTTTTCATCCTCGCCTTATGGATGGTACCTTCACACTACATTGTGCTGCCTTCACTCGAAATCGCTCAGGCAGTGGCTCGAGTGAAGGAAATGGAATCTTCACAAATCGATGCAGTCTGCCAAAATCCACACCATCTTGCAGCACACCTAAAATTTCTATAAGCAGTCGCATACCTGCAGATTGCATTGTTGACCTCGAAAGGGGTTCCATCCTCGTTCTCTTGGTGGTACCTTCAAACTGCACGGAAGGGGTTTCCATCCTCACGCTCTGGGCGGTACCTTCAAACTGCACGGAAGGGGTTTCCATCCTCACGCTATGGGCGGTACCTTCAAACTATATTGTGCCGCCTTCCAAGGTCGACAATGCATTCTCAAGGTACCATCCGAGGTCTGAAGGTATGTCATTGCTTATACTAAGATTTTGGGTGTGCTCCAAGATGGCGTATATTTGGCAAACCGCATCATTTGGTAAAGCTTCCATTTCCTTCGCTCGAGGCACCACCCGAGCAATTTCAGGTTGAATGTGGGGTATGGACATACATGGGGTGAAGGATTTTTGAACGCCTAGTAGCCTTGTTTTAGGTAAGCGTGTAAAAGAACTAGATAGATTCTCGGTTCGCCCACAGGAAGAGCCCACCAATGTATAGTGTCATGGAGCCCTTTGGGAAACATTTGGGTCCGAGAATTTGTTTCTTCTCTGTGCACTTGCATGTGATTTGCTAGCATCCTTCCACAAGAGCAGCAACGGTGGTTTTCAAACACAATTGCTTGCTTACCTTTCTGATTGTAGTGTATTGCGCAATACATTAAGGATGTTGTTTACTATGTGCAGACAGCATTGGAATTGTCTTATGTAGATGATGGAGCACTAAATTGCATTGCCACACTCTCCGCTTTTATGTCCCTTGTTGAATTTTCAAGGCAGGAGGCATCTAGGGTGTCCGTCTATACGTTATAACGAATCAGGATAATCAGCTTGATGCTAGTAAGGAGGATAGCGACGCAAAGGTTTGGGAGAAGACAAATGCCCGTCACCTCATTATCGAGATGTTATGCCTCCATGTTTCTATAGTGGATGCATCAACAAACAATAGAAATGTAGTGAGTGGGTTGGAAGCAACTGAATACATGCAAACTGTTTGTCACCGGTGGCTTGGATGAGGACAGATAAAATTCCTAGAGAGGGCACTTTGGGGCACTCAGCGAGGTCGTGGAACATCTTTAGGCCTCTTGACACCTCAACAAGAGTCACAAATCAAATACAAAACTAGCTCTGTCTCTCTGTTCCTACAATGCTAGAGTGCTTATGGTTTGGCGGAGTGTGCATGGGAGCGCCTTGCCAATATGCTTGAGATCAATGCCGCAAAATATCACTTAGAAATAGGAAGCTAGATTCTAGTGTGCTCCACCAGATTTACCTAAATATGTACAGGGGTTGCATGACTGAAAGTTTTGTCTTAGCAACGACAAAGGATTATGATTGTAGGTATATGTATGTAGATCTAGACAATTTCATTGGTAAATGTGTTTGTGGGGTTTATAGAGATTTCATTGTTGACGTTATTCTACAAGTAGACAGGATGTGCTTTCTATAGTCAGAGTGGAAGAAAGCAATAAATAGGAAGGTGCAAAAGCCAAATCCGAATCTTTTTGTTTTAGGTCTTTAGGTTGAACATGAATGCTAGCAAAAATTTGGGACAATGAAATACCACTTTATGTAGATCAACATTTGAAATATGATAAGATTGTCACTTTTGAATTGGGTCTGAAAAGAGTTTGGAAATTAAAGAAGGTCGTGTTCTATAACCATCGGCCTATAATTACCATGAAGTCACTGCTATTGTGAGACAAACTTTGAAAGCAAAGAAAAGTAGTGCCTCTTCTGGCTCTGATCAGAGACTATCAGGTTACAAGGAGTATACTATGAGGCCTCTACAAGTTGCGGGCCCAAATTACTATTGGCAAGCTCCAATAAGACCTGCACTTAGAAAATGAGTTTTGCTCTCCTACTGTCTTGGATGCTTGTTGGTATGGTGGCAAGAGAAAAGAAAATGTTGGTTTGTGGTTTGTATGGTATGCATGGCAGGATGACATAAATGCACATCCAAGGGATGATGTAGATTTGGGTGGATTTCGTTATCAATAGGGAACTGAGGCACAAAAACAGGTTGAAAAGATTAGAAGAGCTGGAGCTAAAGCATGTTACCAACTTTTTACCTATAGAAGACATGTTCCTGTTCCTCAGGAGCCCACGATAAGAACATATTTTCCTTATAGGAAATTCATGATTGGGCCTACTTCTATGCCTTAGTGCGGGAGTATGATTAGACTTGCCCCATATCCAGGTGTGGTGCGAAAGTATGGTTATACCTTTTATGCCTAAGTGCGGAAGTATGATTAGACTTGCCCCATATCCAAGAGTGGTGCGCATCCAAGCAAGGGGCGGGGCAATGTGGTGTGCATGCATGCAAGGGGGATGGGATACGATTGCATAGAAGGATTGCTGCAGAGACTAGTGAGCAAGTGGAAGCACCTGGAGCAGGTCAATAGTAAGAACAAGTTTGTGGTGGCATATCTAGGACACATTGGTCCAGAAGGTAGCAGAACAGGGTAGGCCAGTAAGGTCCTGTTCCATGGCTATTTATAGGCCTCTGAACTAGTCGACTAATCGGCAAGTGGGCTGACTAGCCTATCAACCCAATAGACTGGCAAACCAAACTAGGAAGGAAAACCACAACACAAAGGATAAAAACCAACTATAGCAACAATGCACGGGATTGGTGTTTGCTACAAGACAATGTAACTACCTGTAGCTACCACCGTAAATTACACGTGGAGTCATCTTGCCTATTGGCTCCACTATGTGATGTCATTACCCTACTCTTTCCTTCGAGTTAATCTTCATTCCTATGCCATGTGGAAGGGGACACTGCTACCTCACACCTCCCATGGATATATAGAGCTACCTCACACCTCCCATGGATAGATAGAGCTCCCAACATCTTAGTTTGTTTGAAAATGTGTGAAATCCCCGTGCGCCGAGCACCAATTATGCCTCCTAACAACCCATGTGAGGCTACGTGTCAAGGGGGGCCCACAGCTTGATCACCTAGCCACCTCCAGAGTGCCTCACTTCCAAAAAAGGTGCATGGGGATATGAGGATTCTCTTTATGGACTCCACTATTAATCTAAGTAGAAAAATTCAAATTCGTGATTTGGAAAATTTGGGAAAATCTCTCAAATGACTCAAATGGAGAAAAAAACCGGTTAAAAAAGCGGTGACACATCACATTTTTTACATAAATCGACACGTCATCCCTACATATTCGTACGAATAAACCTGTATTAGAACAAATATGTGGCTGCGTTTTTGCATATAAGCTCACTATTTGCCAATGTCTCTTATCTCACGCTTGGTTCCCCAGCCGAGCATAAGAGATCAAACAAGGAAAAGAAGAAGAAAGGTCCTCAAGGTTGTGAAAGCAATCTAGAAGGTCGAAAATAAGATGGATTTTTTGTTAGGGAGCTTTAGGATCTTATTTTGAGTTCTTGAGATCTCTTGTGAGGTTTTTGGTTTTGGTCTTTGTTCCTTTGTTTGTGGGAGTTCTAAGTTCTCTTTATTGAGTTCCTTCGATCTCTTGTGAGAAAAATGTCTTAGATATTTTTGTGTCTGAATTTGTTTGTGGGAGTTCTAGGATCTCCTTATTGAGTTCCTTAGATCTCTTGTGAGATAAATTTATTTGTGGGAGTGTGAGGATCTCCTTGTTGAGTTCCTTAGATCTCTTGTGAGAAATGTGCTTGCTTTTGTATCTATGAAATTTGTTTGTGGGAGTTCTAGGATCTCCTTGTTGAGTTTCTTAGATCTCATGTGAAAAGATTTTTGTACGTGGGAGTTCTAGGATCTCCTTGGTGAGTTCGTTAGATCTCTTGTGATAAGATTTTTGTACATGGGAGTACTAGGATCTCCTTGTTGAGTTCCTTAGATCTCTTGTGAGAAATGGGCTTATTTTTGTGTCTATGAAATTATGAAATTTATTTGTGGGAGTTCTAGGATCTCCTTGTTGAGTTCCTTAGATCTCTTGTGAGAATTTTCGTAGGTGGGGGGAGAGACATTAGAGTTGCAACATGTTGAACTCGTGTGCTCTCTGTTGCTACATCATCACGTGCATGTGAGCGAAATTGGAGTGCATACGATTTTATTCATTCTAAGAGACGCAATCGCTTAAAGCCATCAAGACCTACAGATTTGGTATTTTGCTTTGGAAATCTACGATTGTAACATATGTGCTCAGGACCTCCGTCAATCATGTACACTTCTCCCAACACAAACCATACTAATTTCTTCATCTCCACTTTAACTATTTTCTTGGTAGCTCTTCCCACAGAACCCGAACCTCTGATCTGGTCCATGGGACAAGGAGGAAAGAAGAAAGGATTCAATGTTACGGCTAGGGTAGCAAGCAAAGCCGTTGTAATGAGAATTATTGGACAACGATTGACTACAGAATTAGTTGCTAGGGGTGCATTCAGTGAAGAGAAAGACGAGTTTGAGCTACTCAGTGACAACAGCAAAGTCAAAGAGATAGACGATATTGTACCTGTGTTGAATGCAATATAGAGTGTTGTATGTTACACATGAGGGGATGGATAGGAGAATATGATAGGTGATAGAAGCGGTGGATGAAGCTCTAATTATATTGAATATAATGTTGTATGCGAGGGGATGGATGGGAGAATATGTTAAGCGATTGAAGCTTAGATCCATCTCGTCTCCTTAGCTAGAACCTTGTGGGCTACAAGCAATGTTGTGTTGTAATTATTGAGATTGTGGATGATTTTGGTATACATAATAGTTAGAGCCAAACTTGTGACCTCCAAATACTTTCAAGGCAACATCGAATGCAACATCGAAAAGCTGGAAAGAATAATCAAATATGCGCAATCGAAGTTTATATTTTCAAGTCTTAAGGGTTGATCTAGCTATCATGTGCACTAATTCATGTCGATATATTTTAATATTTCTGCATTAACTTTACAAGTCCACCTAATCCACTGAAACCACTTAAATCACTTATACCACTTAGTTCACTTAAATCACTTAGTCCACTTAAATCACTTAGTCTACTTAAATCACTTATATCACTTAGTCCACTTGAATCACTTAAATCACTTCTATCACTTGAACCATCATTGCATAAGAAGTTGGAGAATGATAAAAATTATACAATGAAACAAATGCACTTAGCCCAGATCATTATATTCAAAGAAGAGTATTACAAAGTTATATATAAAGTTTACAATGTACATATGCCGTTCCCCTGAGTGCTTGGTCCTACACCGTGCGAATCTATATTAGTGAGGTCCTCAAAATAAAAAATGTTGGTATCCTCAACTGCATCCAAATCTCCAAAGGTATGTTTGTAGCATGCAAGCTCAGTCTCCAATGTCTGTACGCATGCTTGCAAGTCCTCGATCTCTTTGGCTTGTGATGCACTGTGATCTTGTAACTCCTCAGTAGTAACACCCTGTTGATAGAGAGATATGGCAGATGTGGCCAAGTCAACAAGATCACTGTGTGCCTAGGGAGTTAGCACGCAAGGTCTCTGAGACACGGGCTCTCTATTCTCTATCCTTGCTCGCTTGCGCTCTGCAAGACGTCCCTTTCCTATTCCTGATAAGTGATGCTTGTCATTCCAATCCACACATCGATGCAAGACGTCGTAGACATACACCTACTGAATGAAATACATGGGTATTTGTTGGTTGTTGGGGATGCTCCCTTCCACCTCTATGAATCACTAGAGAAGGATGTGGGCTAGGGTTTTGTGCTACAAGTCTGGCAACTTGGGTTGTGCATATTTATTCCTAGCATTTCCTGAACAAAGAAACAAGGTGTTTCTTACGAACTCTGATGGAAATAGTCTTTGTACTTGTCAAAGAAAGAGTGGGTCGCCTTGCATGGTATCGTCATCCACTGGACCAACAGCAAAAATACCTAGCCCCTCTCTGCCCAACATCTCTCTTTGCGCCTATAAGATAGCTAGAGCCTCGGCTTGATTTAGTTGGTCTACTAAATCAGTCTCATGAGGCACAAAAGCACCTTGTGGGCCCTCTTGAAGTGGAGGTTGCTTTGGTTGGGGAGGATCCTGTGGGAGAATGTTCTCTTAATTCTCTCCCTCCATGCTCATACTTAACCTAAAAAATGACAACAAGATAGAATTAATTTATAACCATAAATAATATTAGACAATTAAATTCAAATGGATACTTATTGCATCATTCACCTATACAAACAATATTTAAATATTTATTGTCGCATCATTTATCATATTTTAAAATTGGACCATCATTTTTATCGCATCATTCACTTATACAAATAATATTTAAACATTAATTATTGCATCATTTATCATATTTTAAAATTGGATCATCATTTTTATCGCATCATTCACTTATACAAACAATATTTAACACTAGTTTGGTAGAAGGACATAAAAATGTCCTATGACACTTTTATATCCTATCAATTTAGCAACTTTCTAGAATTATTCAAAAGCATCGATAAGGTATTTTTAGGTTTTGATTATTTTCCATAATAACTTATATGTTGAAAAAAACTTGGAATTATTATGGATTAGAACTTGCACCTATTACTTTGAGTTCTACCTAAAGTTTTAAGGTCAACCTCTAACACCGAAATTTCAAGCTGTTTTTTCAAGTTTTAGATAAAGCAGACATACTTCTTACTTAGAATGAGTTTTCTTGGAGTTTTTAAGTCGTAGGCTATAAGGATAACTATAACACATATGTTTATATTTCCTCGGAGCTAGATAATCATATTCATTATGATCTATGGCCTTAAATGTAATTTTAGTAAATGTTGATGGCAAGGGAAAAATCAATCTTTTACAAATTCTTTGACATGTCCAACAAGTTCCAAACTCAACCATACTTAGTACATGTCTTCAATAGGATATTATGGAGTAGCGTGAGTTTTTAGGGGACCTCATGTCATGTAGAACACCAAATTCAAATCGCATATTGATTGTTCCTTGTGTTGTAATTCACGCTAAATTTAAGATAGAAGGGTTAAAGGATATCATAAGAACCTTAATATGCTTAAAATTATACTTATAGAGTGACTCTAATCATGAATGAGCGATACCAATTTAAAAAAATTATATGCAGAACACTTATATACATGATAATTCAAAACTATAAAAGTGAGATTTAATGCAAAACTTGTTTTGGTAGTTGATATTAGGAGCACTTAATTTCTTTTAGTTTTAGCCTTTATTATGATTTAGTAACTTTACCTTATGATATAATATTATTATAGCTAAGATATGATGCTTTGTGGCTATTATGTGTAGTATAAAAATATGTTTATTTATGAAATGCGACTTATCATGCAACTTACTAGGCTAACCACCACTCTTGTTAATTAATAAATTAATCTTGCCAAAATGATTTTCAAAGAAAGTTTTGTTACTCTTAGGTGTTTTATATACTTATAAACACTTTGTAAAAAATGCTAGCTCCATGAAATCAATTTTATTTTTACGCATACTAGATAAAGTTTCAAATCTAAATACTGTTTGGGTGAATGACCATGTTACCATACATTTGTGAGCCTTTTGTAATCACATGTAATAGTTCTTTGTGCTCCTTATATTTTTATATAATAGTGCTATGAGTCTACCTTAAGCTCAAGAGAGGAAATCACCAAAAAACACATCTACAAGTTGTGATTTTTTTGCCAAAACCTCAAAAGGACACTTTTATGTCATGTTATGCTACCAAACTAGTGTTAAACATTACTTATCGCATCATTTATCATCTCATTGTAAATATACAAACTTGCACAATGGAGTGGATCTAGACTTGGATGATATACAAAAATAGCAATGTTACAAGTATTCATGATCGGTCACTCATATTACAAATTGTCCAAGAAAGACTCAGTCATTTGCTAGTCTAAGTCCTTGATTTGGACTAAGCTGTATACCACATCTAAGAGCAATGTCAAAAATCCCACAAAAACCAATAGTACTTGGATGTCCATTCAATTCGGCTAACTTTCCATGAACTACAAATCGTCGTAGACGCTTGATTAGAGCTTCTACGAATCCCGTACTTGGCGATGGTGCACAAATGTCTAAGATCTTCAAGATGTGATGAGACATAGCGTACACATCTTGTGCAATGTTGAAAGGTGGGGGATTGGTGCAAAGGCACTCTGGAGCAACGTGGCAAAATCTAGCAATGGAACTCCGCACAGTGTTGGGGCTATCACTGAGTAATACAGGATAGTGCTTCCTAGTGTTGCATGGGGTCATCATTCCCCAATCACAAATGCCCAGATATATTTCCTTGGATGACTCTGAGAAGTGTAGCATAATGTTTTGCGCATGCAAATCATTATGCAAGACATTGTGTTGGTGCATGTAATGAATAGTGTGAACTAGTGCACTTAAAATATCAAATACATGTTGACGGACCCGTGGAGCTCTAGCAGGCATTTTCACATTATCTCTATGAAACACCGGAGATGGTCGCTTTCCGTCATGTCCGAGGTAGGTTAGCCATCTTTCCAAATGTTTTCCATTCCAAAACGTCATGTCCGAGGTAGGTTAGCCATCTTTCCAAATGATTTCCATTCCAGAATGGAAATAATATCATTGGGTTATCATCATGGACTAGACCTATTGCTCAGATTATGCTCGGATGTACAACATCACCCAAGCATGTGGCTTCTTCCAAGGCTCTGGCCTTCAATGCATCAATGTGGGCACAGAAACCCTCAGCACCTTACATGCATAAATCTTATGTGGATCAAAGGGAGTGACAAGAATATTGCACATGTTGACTGTTCCTTTCGTACCTGTGCCCACAGCTGCACTAGGCGTGAATCGAATGTCTCGTCGCTGAAGCAGTATGGGCCGCATGGGTCTTGCCACTGCTACACGATCATGCAAGCCATGTGATGTGCGTGGTGCTTGTGCAAGTGAGAATGAAGGAGATGGAAATGTATATGCTTGTGTAGATAGATTATGCATTCTTGGTGCAGGCGAGTATGCGGGAGATGGAAACTAGTCTGCGTGTGCGGTAGGAGGCACAAATGGAGAAGCAAAAGATGTGGAAAATGTGGGCGTGCATGTGGTGGCAGATGTGGACCAGGAGGAGGAACTTCTTCTGGGTATGGAAGAACTTGGGAAAAAGGGATAGGGGGAAAGACATGCTGTGGTCGATGCACTAGTGCATATGCATGGCATGGCTGCAGTGGTGCTTGTGGCCGCGTTGGGTGGAATGCGACATGTGACTGGGGACGTGGGTGCATTGGTGCTTGTGATTGTAGTGGGTCCAATGCGGCATGTGACTGGGGGCGTGGGTGCATTGGTGCTTGTGGTTGCGGCTATGCTTGGGGGTGTGGGTGCATTGATGGAAGGGAGTCGAGGTAGCTTCTTTGCCTTTGTAACCTCACCATGCATTCTTGATATACGTGACCTTGGCATCTACAGCGGGACCCTCCCACTTCGTGTCATAAGAGTTTATGTCTCGATCTATTTGACCAGGGCATCGTCAACCCTCCAATGCGAAGTGGTGCAGATATTGGTCTATAGACTCTACTGTAAATATATCTAGAAATCGATCACGCAAGGTCCTCCCTCCACGCTCTGCCATTGTCCTCACCAAATTCTGTACACTGCATTCACCATTTTGGAAAAGCTGTCTCAATGATGTCTTGATCGATAGTCATTAAGAAGTGTACATTCTCATTTTTCAGCATCTTCCTTTAATCTTAGTGAGATCAGGTTGCTAACACTTCCTCTTCTCACCTGTGTGAGCCATCTTATATGTAGTAAGTTGCAACACAGAATTCAAAAAAGAATTCAGTGCCAGGTGCAATAAGAAACTCACTAAGCCATAACAATTAACAATGCAAGCAGTCTAAGAAATTGCCTAGATATAACATCTCAACTCAAGCTCACATCATGTAATAGACTACAGAAAATCAAAACATAAAAAATAATCGTGTACCCTGCACAAAAAATGACCTAGGTATAACCTAACCATGGACTTCACCATCTACTGATACAAGGCTTACTTCCATACATTGATTTTTTAAGAAGCCTAAGAAAATTCACTTGATATTATTGTTTGAATCACATTTAGTAGATACTTGCCAAAAATCTACATAAATGTTTAAGTTTGCATTGTTGGGAATGAACTCCTCATCTAGTGCTACCATGTGTACAATGGGGGACTTAGTCCCATATGCAAAGGTGCATTGTCGTATAACTTGAATATATTCAAGGTTTGAGACCCTCCTCACTATCCCACCAGATCTTTTGGGATCGTGGGGAGGCTGATGCAGTTATGGGTCGTGTTCCCCTTTTGACACATGGCATGTTCAACTGCTTTTTCCTATATTGATATCAGAGCCAATTTTTGCCACTAACATGTGGCATTATTTGCAGTAACTCGGCTTTGGACACATGCATTCATATGGATACTTTGACTTGTCACATTGCTCCTCTGAGTTTACCATGATCCTTGCTAATTCGGTCATGCAATCTTGAGTGGTACGCATTTATCGGCAAACCCTACTTTGTAGATGCCTCTACGGTCATGTGGCTTGTTGGGAAGACTTTAGTTCCGCTCATGTGGGGTGTTGGGAATGATCTCCCCTTGTCCATGTGCTGCCATGTGTACAATTGGGGCATTAATCTTGATATACCTTCAATATATTCAAGATTTGAGACCCTCCTCATTATCTCTCCAGCTCTTTTGGGATAATGGAGAGGCTAACATGGATATGGGCAAGGAGTCCTACACCCAATGTTCCCATTTTGACATGTTTTGTCGGCGAGGGCGTGAGTTTGAAGTTACATGTGGGTAGGTCCCTAGAAAACTAAGGGGTAGGGCCATATGGTGTGGACATGCAACATTCCTTCAAGGAAATTTTGGGTTCACCACTAGTTTGGATGGTGCTTCTCTTGAAAGAGGGGGAAATTAACCCCCCTCATGGGATACTAGTAGCAACAACTCCAAGTCTTATGCAAGTTTTTGAATAGAGATGGATGCCTTTTTTCCAGTGGGGTGTGAGAGCAAAGCCCAATAAGGCTATTGCTTTGAATATTGGGATCTTCTAAAAGTGGGAAATGCCTTGAATGCAAGAGAGTTTGAATTCACTATGTATCTTTCATGCTGGTCTTTCCAATTAATAAAGAAATACTAAAAGGGGTGCCCAAGATTTGGGGCCAATTTGTGTCCTAGTTCTTGAGCATGAACACTCTAGCTCCCAATCTGTGATTGACTTATTTGTTGAATATACTTAATGTGAAAGCATTGGATGGTTAGTTGTCTAATACTACTATCTTTTTGGCCTTGAGGCTAGTTTCATGGTTCTGTTACCGGGACATCATCATCTTCTTTAAGGAGGTGAGCCTGTGATTGTTTGTGGTGAAGTATTGCCTACTGTAATTGGATTATAGCAAAGAGAAAGTCAACAAAAATGTCTCATACTGATGATGATTGGGAATGGAGGGGCAATTCTCCAAGGATGAGCAAGAAGAGCAATCTATGCATGAGGGAGCCTCCCAAGATGACCAAAATGTTGAGGTACAACAAGCTATAAATGTTTTTGGTGTGAGTTTCCCTTAGTCAAAAGGGGCAAAAGAGGCTGAGGATGCAAAAGATGCTGATGCTATATTTAAGGCACAGTTAATGAGTGTTGTGGGAACACTCACACAAGACTCATGGTTCTTTGAGTTTATGCAGGCTCCTTTGATGTCTAAGGAGAAAAAGAGGCTTTCTATGCAGGAGAGCCCAATGGGGTCAAAAACAGTCACTTGGTGGGATGCCATTCCCTCAACGAATTCTCCTGCCACCTTTAACCAGATGATGGATGTAATCTTTTGGGAGCACAGATCTTTTGTGGGCACTTTCATTGATGCCATGATAGTGTGTTCAAAAGATGAGACAGAACACAAGAAGCATCTGGCAATAGTCTTTGCAGGACTCAGCAAACACTGATTGTAAATGCAAAGATTAGTGAATCCTTTATGCTTGAGATTCACTTTCTGGGAGATATTGTCTCCAAGGATGGAGTGCACATGGATCCGGCTAATATTGAAGCAATTTGAAATTGGTCACTTTTGAAAAATTTGCATGAGTACAAAGCTTTTTGGGCTTATGCTCGTACTACAACCTGTTCATATGCCATTTTGCTAAAATTGCTTCACCTCTCTATGCAATGCAGAAGAAGGGTGCATCCTTCATATGGGCTGAGAATCAAATTGCAGCATTTGAGATGCTAAAAGAAAAGCTTACCATAGATCTAGTGTTGATCTTTCTAGATCTCCGAAAAGCTTTTCATGTCCAAGCTGATGCATGTGGAAAGAATGGCCTTGGAGCGGTCATTATGTAGGATGGTAGTTGCCTATGAGAGTAGGATTTTATAGGATGATGAAAGACATCTGGGCATTTATGAGAAGGAATTGCTGGCTGTAATTCATGCCCTTGCTACATGGAAGAACTATTTACTTGGGATTGATTTCACAGTGTAGACAAATCATCAGTCTCTGAGATATTTTCTCACTCAAACAAAGTTATCTAAGAAGCATACGCATTGGGCCAATTTCTTATGCATGTTTCACTTTCAAAAAGTGCATGTGGAGGGTAAAAAGAATGTAGTGGTCAATGCATTATCAAGGAAACCTCTGGTTTGCGCAATAACAATTGCTTATCATAGTGAGTTGGATGCAATGAAGGACCAGAATGCTCAGGATGAGGATTTCTCAAGGATTTATGACCAGTTGTCAAGGATTTATGACCAGCTATCTAATAATCAGTAGCGTGACCATTATATGCTTAGGGATGGCTTTCTTATGATGCATGGTTGCCTTTGTTTCACAAAGCAGCTAAGGTCAAAGGTTATGATAGAAATTCCTACTCCACTTTATGAAGGGCATAGAGGCATTGATGCCATGTTGAAGGTAGTGGAGCACTTTTTCTATTGGCCAGCTTTGAGATGAGATGTTAATGCTTTTGCCAAGACATGCATCATCTGCCAGAAAGGTCTAGTTTGATGAGAAAAAGAAACCTGGATTGTTGTAGCGATTTCAAATCCCAAATAGTCTATCATGAGTGATAGAGACCCACACACGACGATTCTATTTTGAAGAGGGCTCTTTGAGAATATGGGCACTACGTTGAATTTTTCTTCTTCTTTTCATCCTCGATAGATGGGCAGTCTGAAGAGGCTAATTCCATCGTTCTTGACTTGCTTAAATGTTGTGTCTAAGCATTATACACAATGGGAGCAGTATTTGCTTTTAGTGGATTTTTCTTACAACAATACTGTGCATACTTCCATTGTAAAAGCTCCTTTTGAAATAGCGGAAGGAGGATGGAAGGTCTCGGCTATCTTGCATAATAAGGATAAATTTTTTGAGGCCGACAAGTATGTTGAAAGCATGGATGTGGCATATCAAAAGGTGAAGCAGGCTCTCCAGAAGACTCAAGCAAAGCAAAAGAAGACAACTAATCATCACCATCATGAACTTGTATTCACAAAAGGTGACTGGGTTCTTTAGCATTTTGAAAAGGCAGGCTAAAAAAGAAGAGTGGCAAAGACCGGTTATTCTCCAAGCTCAGTGTGAGATAATTTCAAAAAAGATCAATGATGTAGCTTATAGGCTAAAGCTATTAGAGCATTGGAGGATTCATAATGCCTTCCATGTAAGTCTCCTTAAGCCTTTCAAGGGGGATGTGCCAGGTGAAATGCCTTTTGAGATGCAACCAAAGGTTGAGGAGCTAGATGAGATCCTAGTTCCACAATAGATTTTTGGCACATAGGGAAAGGACAATCATGGGTAGAGTTTTCCGTCGCTACTTCATGAAATTTAGGAACTATTTATCATTGCATGCAAAGTGGATGGAAGAGAATATTTGGCAGATACATCTCATTTGTTACAGCTATACCTAGAAGCTTTTCAGTTTGAGACAACTTTGGTTGTGGCTCCTTAGGCTCAGTAGAGCATAGGTTTGAAACATTTCTTGATGCTCAAGACAAGAATTATACCTCTGCTGCTTTTGTACAAATAGGCTCAAATATCTAGAGGTCACTTGGTAACATTGTATGTTCACTCGATGTATTGCTTGCTGATAGTATATCTGCTGCCTTGGGACTTCAATGATCAATGTACTAGTCACTATGAGATGGTTTTTGTAGTGTATATGGGTTGCTATCCTAGCCTCTAAACAATCATATATGCTATGTCAGTTTATAATATGATGGTATGTTCACATGCATTTCACTTATTGAAAGACCTTGCAACATCATCCAAATGCAATCGAGGTCGCTTGCCATGTTTCAAGAGAGGGGTATGTCATGAGGGCATGAGTTTGAACTTACATGTGGGAAAGACCCTTGAAAACTGAGGGGCAGGGCCATAGGGTGTGGACATGCAATATTTCCTCTAGGTCACGACACTTTGAGTACATTTCTTGCACCATGTCTACGACTAGCAACCTCAATCTGGAGGCATCTTCTAAGCTAGACAACTCCAATTACAGCACATGGAAATACCGAATGGAGACCATTCTTGTACTTCAAGACAAATGGGGGTATGTCAATAGATCTACACCTAGACCATTGGATGATCCAGCCAGTAGTAGCTCTACTCCACCTATTGTCACAGCACTAGCAGCGGGATCTACACCGAGATCTCCAGCTACACAATCAGTTTTCGCGCCTATAGTAGATCCTGCCATTGCCTGAGCTCAGGTACAATGGGATAAGAAAGATACGTATGCATATCATCTAATTAAGCAGAATGTGCAAGATATCATGCTAGGACATAACACAGTTAAGACATCAAAAGAAGCATGGGATATATTTGCAGGATTCTCACACTCAGAAATCAAATCAACCAGAGTTTCCGCAACAGCAACGAAACCGGTCATGCTTACGTACTCCAGATAAAAGACTACGACAATCAACTCGCAGCAGTAGCATGAAAGACCATGAATCTAGCAGAAATGGTTCAAGTCATGCTGAATGGACTAGGAGAAGGATACGAGAATCTAGTCCAAAATATTGCCATTCAACGGCAAATTCCGACACTGGAAGAATTTCAGTCAGTATTACTTGGTAAAGAACTCAAGGCGCAAGCCATTCAAGCATGCAAAGATCATTCTAATGAGCAGGCATTCACAGATTCAGACAGAAGCAGAGGCAGAGGTAGATCATTCCAGAGAAGTGATCATCATCAGCAACAACAAAGTCATCAGCAAAGTCAGCATCATCATCAGCATCAGCATCGGCATCATCCTCAACAACATTAGAATCAGCAAAAGAGAAAGTCATTCCAATCAAGGAAGATTCCAAGGACAAGGGAATGCATCCACCAACATGTCAAACATCCAATGCAACTACTGTCATAAGTTTGGACACTATGAAAGAGATTGCCGCAAGAAGTAGTACGACCAAGGCGATCAATCCAACAATAATCGAGAAAATTTCAGCAGCAAAGGAAATGATCGTGGTGGACATTCTAGTCACATTCATTTTGCAAATGAACATGGGAATATGTTTCTTGCAAATGAGGAAATGCAGCAAACTGATACAGTGTACCTAGACATGGATTGCAATCCAAAAGAGGATTTTAGCTATTAAGTCGACCAAGTAGATCAAGATCCTTGGTACATCGACAGCGGTGCATCATCTCACATGACAAATCATCAAGGATGGTTCACAAAAATGAAGCCATTAGAAGGTCAGAAGAATGTCATCTACACAGCAGATAACACACCGAATCCAGTTCAAGGGACATGTGTTATCCCTATGAACAATTTCATTAGTACGAAAGGATTGGTGAAAGATGTACTCTACGTTCCGAAGCTCAGCAAGAACCTCTTGTCAGTAGGTCAAATGACGGAACACAACTACCGAGTCGTCTTCGACGGAGATGAATGTACTATCAAAGACAAATCCAGAAGATTTCAGCTAGTAGCAAAAGGTATCAAGGAAGGATGCTTGTACAGAATACTAGCTATAGTACCAGAGAAGCATGCCATGTCAGCTCAACCGCAACATATGCCACCATTAGGGGAGAAATGGAATCTCAAAAGGGCCTCTAATTAGTGTTTCCTAATTTCCAGGGATTAGAGATGGATTTGAGGTGTACCAATGAGAGTGCTTCTTTGTGTGGGACACTGGTATGTTGTGTTGTATAAAAGGACATATTGAGCATTTATGGTTGGGGAGACCTCTCACCCATGGTTTGGACCCATGGTCCTCACTCCTAGCCATTGATCTGATCTCTAATCCAAGGGTCACATTCAAATTTATGGTAAAGCACTCCCAGCCATTAGATCAATGGGTAGATCCAAGGGAGGGGATGAGGGGAAAGTATGCCTCAATCTGGTCCATGGATCAAGAGGTGGATCCAAAGGAGAAGATGAGAGTAAAATGCGCTCCAATCTGAGCCATAGATCAAGGTGTGGATCCAAGGGAGGGGATGAGTGCAAAATGCGCTCCAATCTAGGCCATAGATCTAAGTTAGATCCAAGGGAGGAGGTGAGAGCAAATGGCGCTTCAATCTGGGCCATCCAAACAAGTGCTTCAATCCGACCCCTTGATCTCATATCTTTATCTCCACCATCCAAAATGTGCCTTCATCCTAGCCCTCCAAACAGGCGCCTCAATCTTGGCCATTGATCTTGGATCTAGATCAAGGATGCACATGAAAAGGCGCCTTTTCCCTCTTAATGAGATGTCCACAAAGTCAAACCTTGCCCTCCCCTTGTTAGATCTTGCCACTTGGAGCCCACTAAGGCCATCCTAGGCCTTTGATCCATCCACCACCCATCTCCATCCAAAGGCTAAGGTTGATCAATTTCAAACCATGTCAGTTCAGTAAATGCTAAGGGACCCTTAGCCCATGGGTTACCATAGTGGTTCAATTGTAATTAACTTAATCAATTCCTTATGAGGCCCTTTTGAGACCCCAATTCTCTCCTAATGTCTCCGTAAAATGACACAAGAGATATGGTCATGTCAACTTCAAGTACTTGTTAGATCTCAGGAATCAGAATATGGCAATCGAGATTTCTAAGCTACATCTTGAGATACATCAGAGGTACAAGACAGTTTGGAATAAAATACACAGGAAGTCATTCACGGTTGCATGGATACTGTGACAGTGACTATGCCAGAGATCATGAGACTAGGAGATGGAGACAAGGATATGCATTTTTCCTTGGTTAAGATGCTATATCATGGTTGTCAAACAAACAACCAACTATTTCTTTGTCTTCGACTGAAGCAGAATATAGGACACTCACTACATGTGCATGTAAGGCTATATGGCTCAGAAGACTATTGTCAGAAACAGATTACTTTAATGAGTCAAAGCCAACAACAATATACAATGATAATCAATCAGCTTAAGCATTGGCCAAGAATCGAGTATATCAGTTCAGGACAAAGCACATTGATGTCAGAGAGTACTTCATCAGAGAAAGAGTATTACTTGGTGACATCACACTGCAACATTGTGATAGCAAAGAGAATGTTGCAGACATCTTTACTAAACTACTCGGTAAAGAGCTTTTCGAGAAACACCGACTAGCTCTTGGTTTGACGCAGAGGAAGGACATTCCCCTTAAAGGGGTGTGATGGAATGTAATGTTCATTCCTTCTTCGATTCCCCAGAATCATCATCTTGAGGGAAGACCTACTTCATGATGTTGATCTTAAGGGAAGGTGTCGAGAGTTCACGCTCAACATCATGTGATCATGTGTGCATAGCACCATCATGTGATTATATGTGCATAGCACTAACCCAATAGAGTGCTATAAAGGAAAGTGTTAGATGCTCTAACCCTAACCCTAATCCTAAATGGGTTTGTATATATTCTACATTTTCAACTAAATCTAGTGTACATGGTGACTAACCCAATAGAGTGCTATAAAGGAAAGGGTTGGATACCCTAACTCTAACCCTAAATGGGTTTGTATATATTCTACATTTTCAACTAAATTTGTGGTGTGCTCTCTAGCTGTGCCCTCTCTCCTCATCTCCACTCTTCTCCTCTCCCCTCTTCATATTTTGTCACAAACCGCGCAGCACCCCTCTTCTATCGACCTCTGCATCGCATGGTTTGGATTCTTTATCACGGAGCGCCATTCATGAGCTGTTAGATCTACTTCAAATCTAATGGTTCTCTTAGTCTCTGACATCACCTTTAATGCTTGTAAAGCCCATATCTATAACCTTTGGATCATATATGATCCAACAATATATATAAGCCACGAGGTCTCCTAAGAGTTAGAAACCCATTTACTTTGGCCCTTCAAGTTATTTGGCATGGGATTCCACCAATGAGGAGAGAATCGACCATTCTTTAAATGTTTGAGCCTCCTCATTGGTCTAGAGCCTAAACAAGAATTAGATCCATTCTTAAGGGCCTAATGCAAAGGGCCCTTTTTTACCCCAAATCTCCCCTAATGACAATTGCGTTTGAAGGCAAGCGAGTTGGCCAAGGTTTGAGCAACCAAGACAAGCCGGCAAATGGGCAGTATTATCGTGAGGGTGTGGCCCTTATCATAGACTGATATATATGAAAAAGTCTCAAAAAACGTATCTTCCTACTTTACCAACCATCGGGTAGCCCCCCGATTCTTTTATTTATATATATATATATATATATATATATAGAGAGAGAGAGAGAGAGAGAGAGAGAGAAGGGCTGCAGCAAAGCAAGGAGAGAGTGAGAGAAAGAGGAAGGGAGAATGATTGAGCCATGAGAGAGAAATTGCAGCAAGGGAGAGAGGGGACAAAAGAGCAAGGGAGAGTGCCTTAGCCATGAGAGAGAAAAGGGGGAGGGCGGGAAGACGGGAAGGGAGGGGGCGGGGGGGCGGGCAAAGCAAGGGAGAGGAAGAGTGGCTCAGCCATGAGAGAGAGGGACCTGGAAACTTTGCAGCAAAGCAAGGGAAAGAGGGAGAGAGAGAAAGGGGAGTGGCTGAGCGGAGGAGAGTGGAGTGGGCTGGAATGAGAGTGGAATGGCTAAGCGGAGGAGAGTGGAGTGGGGAGTGGAGTGGGCTGGAATGAGGATGGAGAAGCTATGGGCTGAGAACGGGGAGTGACCAAGTAGAGCGGAAAAGGGATCTGAGAGACTAGGAAGGTTGAAAGAGTGTGGGCGAGGCAAGGAGGCACAAGAAAAAGTAATGAAAGGGGCAACGAGAGTGAGAAGGGAGTGGAGTTGGGGGGCGTTGCAGCAAAGAAAGGGAGAGGGAAGAGAGGAAAGGAGATTGGCTGAGCCATGAGAGAGAGAGGGGGGCTGGAAATTTTAGAGCAAAGCAATGGAAAGAGGGAGAGAGAGAAAGGGGAGTGACTGCGTGGAATGGAGTGTGGTGGAATGGGGAATGGAGTGGCTGGAGGGAGGGGAAAGAGGATGGAGAGGCTATGGGCTGAGAACAGGGAGTGGCCACGGAGAGTGGAGAGGAGACTGGAGAGGCTATGGGCTGAGAACAGGGAGTGGCCAAGTAGAATGGAGAGGAGACTGGAGAGGCTAGGGAGGTTGAAAGAGTGTGGGTGAGGTGGGCAGCAAAGGCAATTTTGAACCCCGTGAGCTCTCTCGTACCATCAAATGACGATCCAATCAAGTACAGAGAATTTCATTGATCTAGAAAACATGAAAACAAAAAGGCTTGCATCTTCCATCTTGGAAGTGAGTTGAAGAAGCAAAAAATTTTAGTTTAGTTTAGAAGACGACACATTTCACATCCTGTGAGCAAAAATATATAGACGCTATGAAACTATGTTTCATAACAATAGACAAATAGATGATACCTCGACACAGCCAACAGCTCGATCATACACAGAATATGCCTTCAAAACATTATACAAAGATCCTCGGCCTGGTCCATGTCTTTGCAGGAAGAACACATGTGAAGGTAAAGTACGTGAAATATCCCTTATGATGTCCAATTCAGAGGCAGATGTTTAAAACCAATTTCTGCACCAGCCACAAAGAAAGAAGTTCCAACTCTTTTTGCCATCACAGCTCCAAATGGCAGTATTTTATGAACATTTTAAAAGAAATACAAATGGAGAACTGAAATAACAATTCCAGAAAAGTCACTGTGTAGATTATAACTTCTTTGATGGTCCTGGTTTCCATGATTATGAATACGTCTTTTGCAACTGCATAACTAGGGACATCTCTTAGAGTTCAGACTCTGAAAGTGTTCTATGCTTAGTAGAATGCTGCAACAAAATGTAGAAAGAAGAAAGAAAGTTTATTAGCATCTTCGAAAGCCTGAAGGGTCTATTGTTAGGTTGCTGGGAAGCAATGGAGCTGAGAAACTGAGCATAAAAGCTGAAAAACGAGCTATGTCAGTTATTGCAGCAGCACAAGAATGCAAGAAGTACGAGTGAAGTGATGGTACATCACTTTTAGGTCTAACCCTAAAGCCCTAGCCCCGGTCTTGTGTCTCTCATGCTAGAGTTTGCCTTTTATCTTCATCTATTTTCCGCACAGCAAGTCTCCACATGTTACATTGGTCTCAGAGCAGTATGGTTCCTTCTGATCTGAGTTAGGTTGGAGGGAGTCCTGGCTGCAAAGCTTAAGTTATGGAGACTCAGTTAGAAGAGGAGGGAGCACCTCTGGGATATTATCAAATCTCGTGTCTCTCATGCTGGAGTTTGCCTTTTATCTTCATCTATTTTCCGCATTGCAAGTCTCCACTTGTTACATTGGTATCAGAGCAGTATGGTTCCTTCTGATCTGAGTTAGGTTGGAGGGAGTCCTGACTGCAAAGACTCGGTTAGAAGAGGGAGCATGTCTGGGATAGTATCAAATCTCTTGTGTCTCTCATGTCTGGGATATTATCAAATCCCATGTCTCATGCTGGAGTTTGCCTTTTATCTTCATCTATTTTACATGTTACATTGGTATCAAAACAGTACGGTTTCTTCTGATCTGAGTTAGGTTGGAGGGAGTCCTGGCAGCAAAGCTTAAGTTCTGGAGACTCAGTTAGAAGAGGAGGGAGCATGTCTGGGATATTATCAAATCTCTTGTGTTTCTCATGTCTGGGATATTATCAAATCTATTGTATCTCTCATGCTGGAGTTTGCCTTTTATCTTCATCTATTTTCTGCACAGCAAGTCTCCACATGTTACATTGGTATCAGAGCAGTATGGTTCCTGAGTTAGGTTGGAGGGAGTCCTAGCAGCAAAGCTTAAGTTATGGAAACTCAGTTAGAAGAGGAGGGAGCATGTTTGGGATATTATCAAAAATCTTCTCTCTCATGTCTGGGATATTATCATACACAGCTGGTTCAACAAATTCAAGCACTATGACGAACACCGTCCAGAATCCTACTCATGTGGACGCTATGGATTCTGTATTGGGCCCAAATATCGCTCCTCCGGATGAGTATTTTGGAGAGCAAAAGGCTAGAAGTAAGGAGATGGTCATACGATGATTTGGTCACAAAGCTTTCAAGGACTTCTTGACCACTTTTGATGCAAGATTTGATGCGGTAACCTTGAATCATACACAGCGGGTTCAATAGATTCAAGCACTATGACAAACATTGTCCAAACTCTTACTCATGTGGACGCTATGGCTTCTGTATTGGGCCCAAATATCACTCCGGATCTGTATTTCGGAGAGTGGAAGGCTAGAAGGAGATGGTGGATACTTAGCTACATAAGTGGCAAGTACACTTCCAATTTCACCCCTATTCTAATGACAAGAGGATTCAGCTTGCAGTAGGATATTTGTAAGGTAAATCCCTCCTTAGGTGGAAGGAATGTCACATACACCAGGGTCAAGCCAAGGTGGCAGTGACAACTGGCTGTCTAGCCTGCCTGAAATGGCCCAAAAGGGCCTGGTTTTATAGGCAAGGATCAGCAGCCTGGTTGGCCAAAACCGACCAGCCAGTCGGTTGTGCTGGCCCAAGGTTGGCTGGTTCCCAGCCCTATATAAAGGGCCTTCAGCGCCCCTTTTCACTCACTCAGTTTCCTCAGTTCAGGACTCAGCTCCCAGTCTCCAGCAGCCCTTCCAACCAGCACAGGTGCAAGGTTTGGGTGTCCTATTTCCACAGCAAAGTTCCATCTCCTGCATGTCATAGTTAGGGGAGTATTCTCAGCACAGTTTTGTATTCCGATGTATAAATAAAGCAGTGTACTATAATTAGGTAAATCTCTTGTGTCTCTCATGCTAGAGTTTGCCCCAAGGGGACACCCCAGATGCAGCAGATAGGTGTGATGGGTCTTCCACCCATCGAGCCTCTTCATCAGCTCTAGTCGGTTCCTATGGGGCTTCCACCCTTGCAGCTCAGTTGGCCATATTAGTTTTAGTCGGCATGACTCACATTTCACCTTCTCATCAGGAGTGTTCAGAACTAGGGGGCTCAATTTCTGGTCCCACTGGCCATGATATTCAGCAAGAGAGGGCGTCTCAGGAGTTTGCCAAACCAGTGTCAGGCCTCGCAAGAGGAAGCACCCTCATAACTAGAGTCGCAAGTATAGCTATCACCAATACGGAGGTTGATGATTCCTCGGCAGTTCGTGAGGATAGTCATGTAGTTCCCTCCGCAGCTTCCCTTCCTTAGCACTTGTAGTAACAATCAGCAGAGAGGTTGACAAGGCCTTCCCATTCTTGTGTCATGCACTCAGGGAGGTTGGTATACAGTGTCCTCTCCATCAGAACGTGAGCCACCACCACCAGTGTCTACACCAGTAGTTCCCTTGGTGATGATAGCAGTTTGGTTGATTCGTCAAGGATGTGCTCAGCAGCCTTAGTACTTCCTCAGTACCTCAGGGGGACATGCTTAGTCCCAGTATCCCATCAGAAAGAATCTATGCCAGCAATCTCTCAGTTCCTTCAAGAGGCGTACCAGTCATTCATAGTAGACGAGGTGTTCTCAGCAGTTCTGGACATCTCACAGTTCTTTCAAGTAGTAATCCATTCAGTTGAGTCATCCAAGGGGTGCCCAGCAGCTCCGTTCCTTCGAAGAGCATCCTGTACAGTCTCCTCCGGGGATGGGTGCACTGCAAGCCAGTCGCCGCTCAGCTCCTTGGAGAGACAACCACTATCCCATCTCTCTCGGAGAGACAACCACTATCCCATCTCTCTCGGAGAGAGAGCTATAATTTCCACAGCACCCAGCATCACACAAGTTCTTCGAGAGACATTTCCATCCACAGTTCCAGATTCCGGTGGCAAAGCTTTTACCCTCAGCAGTTATCACACCAGCAGAGGAGGCAGGTTCATTCCAGGTTTCTCTCACGGCAGTCATGAAGACAGCAATACCACAATTTCCAGGAGTGCATGTGGGTATTCTATAGATCCTAGTGTTTCAGTTTTGGTTGTCTAGCTTCAATGGCTTTCTCATCACCCCAGTAGTTCCTGGAGTAGCACTAGCCTTTCTATGTCGGTGTATCTTCCGCAGTGGGGAGAAGGCATGCCAGCAGTTGGTAGCCAGTTTCATGCCATTGGACTTTTGGAGTGCAGTGCCTCCACATCAGCAGCCCAATCAGTCCTCAACAGGTCACAAGGACACCGGGTAGTTCCTATGTCCAGGAGCCTATCATAGTTCCATACCACCCAAGGATCAGGAGTTTGCAGTAGTAGCGTGGTGGGATGATTGGCCTTAGCAGTTCGTCTTCCGATCTTCATGGCAGTATCAGTTCTCAAGAGTTTTTATTGAGCCACCATGTTATCATAACAGAACATTTGTTCCTCAACCTTTTGGAGCAGTACCAGATCAGTCCTAGTGCCAGACTGTTATCCCTCAATTCTTTGGGAGGGTAGTCAAGTTTCAAGCAGCAGTTAGTGGTCAGCACGATCGCATTTGCTTTGCAGATTCACACATTCCCTTCTCAGCTATCATCATCCAGAATTTAAGCAAGAGGGAATGTCACATGCAACCCTACACTAGGGAGCATGGTGACACACAGTCTAACCCATTTATCGTACGATGTGACCCTATAGTGAGCCCTAGTCCAAGGAGGAGTCCGGCACGAGTTACGAGGGTCCGTTCCCAGTTCCCAGAGTCACAAGCCATGGCGGAGCAATTCGGGTCGTCAAGGCAAAGTGTAACGAGGTATCCACTAGCAACAAGTTCAGAAGAGGGGAATGTCACATGCACCAAGTCAAGCCCATGTGGAGCTATCTAGCCTGCCTGAAATGGACCAAAAGGGCCTGGTTTTATAGGCAAGGACCAGCAGCCTAGTCGGCCAAAACCGACCAGCCTGTCAGTTGTGCTGGCCCAAGGTTCGCTGGTTCCCAGCCCTATATAAAGGACCTTCAGCCCCCCTTTTCACTCACTCAGTTTTCCTCAGTTCAGGATTCAGCTCCCAGCCTTCAGCAGCGCTTCCAGCCAGCATAGGTGGGAGGTTTGGGTTTCCTATTTCCGCAGCATAGTTCCATCTCCCGCATGTCGTAGTTAGGGGAGTAGTCTCAGCATAGAGTTGTATGCTGATTTGGCAACAATGTATAAATAAAGCAGTGTACTATAGTTAGGTAAATCTATTGTGTCTCTCATGCTGGAGTTTGCCTTTATCTTCATCTATTTTCAGCACAGCAAGTCTCCGCATGTTACAAGGAAGTAGTGTTGGAATGGTCGCCTCCCCATCTGTAAGCCCCCACATGAGGAGAGCATGGGGGAGGTAAACCTGGTGATATTGAGGCTTTCACATGGGCAGCACATGAGCTGCCATGTGGGCAGCTGTCAAAGCAAAGGACAGGCGTACGGCCTGCAACAGGGCCCTGTGAAGGGCGTGCTGACATCAGCAGGGTATGGCCCCACTGTACGGGGCTGTACAGAGGCTTCTTTGATGGAGAACAGGGCTGTTGGAAGCCTGACAGAGGGCGGGACCTGCAGTGGCCAAAGGTGCCTGCATGGCAGGGCCTTTGGGCCTTGTATGGAGCCTGCAACAAGGCTGGAACAGAGCCAGCAGAAGGGCAGAGGCCTGCGCCTATGGCAGGCTGCCACGTGGCCAGGCAGGTCTGTGGAACAGCCCCCACACCAAGTCGGTTTACAGACTGGGAGGGGGCACACTGGTCGGCCCTACCAGGTCGGTCCATTTCAGGGCCCCTTGGGCCTATAAAAGGAGAGGCATTTGGCCTCATAATACATCACCTGGAGCAGCCAAAAGCCAGCAGATTGGAGCAGCAGTAAGACCTACCTTGGGCCTATCTTTTGGAGGTGAAGGAGGTACATCATAGCCTGCAGACAAAGCTGAGAAAGGGCTGCCCACCTAGGCTGGCTTCCAAACAGCAAGGTGGAAGTAGTCTAGACAGAGAGTCTACATATGCTCGAGGTGGAGCACGCAGGCTCAGAGATCTAGAAGTGCTTGACATCTAGTAGGAGAACCTTTTGGTATTGTATCCTGTCCTACTTTGTGGATGGCTGGAAATATAAAGAGTTGCTTCTATATTTGTTTCTGAGCATTGTCTATTTACTGGCTTGCACATCTATGCACATTAAGTTAAGAAGTTTCTGATTCCACACCCCACACTGTGTGAGCTCCTGGGCAATACTATCAGTCTTCCGCTGTGCGTACCCTCAGTTGGGTCATTTCTAACATGGTATCAGAGCCCAAGTAGGAGGCTCACAGGTGTGGGAGCCTGAAGGCCCCTAGGGACCTTGCTAAAGGACGACCTTGATTCAGAAGATCTTGGGAATCAACTTCCACGACTGAAGGACCATCAGGTGCATTCAGAATTCTCGTCTACTGAATATTGAGTTTGGTTGACTTTGATGTGTGGTATAACAGCAGAGACGTCGACCGCTACAGCGTCTTCAGCCCCTGCTCTCCCTTCCTCCTCCCCCAGTTTTCTCTCGTTCACTATCCCTAACTTCGGAGAGTCTAGGAAACTGGATGGGACCAACTACCCATCTGGAAGTTGAAAATCCAGAGCTATTTAGTGGCTTCGAAGCTGACAACGGGAGTGGAGGTGACGCTGGAGGACATGGTCGACAGGCAAGGGAAGATATTCATGGTAGTAGACAGAGAAGAACTCGAAGCTTGGGAAGACAGGGACTACGGCGAACTCTGTTCTTTCACATATCCAGATGGCCGAGACGTCAATAGAGGCATGGGTCACTCTGAAGGATCTATATGAGACAGACAACACCTCCCGGATTTTGCTTCTTCAGCATCAACTCTACAATCTTGATAGGGAAGAAGGAGATACAGTACATAGCCACTTGACGAAGGTCAAGGTGGTGAGGGATCAGCTGGCAGCAGTTGGTCAAAATACAAACTCATGCCATTTGGGCTTGATGGTACTGAGGAGACTACCTCAGAGTTTCAAGAGCTTTGTTACGACTATAACAGTAGGACAAAGGACCAAACCCCTGACGTTGGAGGAGTTGGGTCCACATTACTGCTACAAGAGGAAGCTCAGGAGAAGCTCTACAACGACGACAAAGACAACAAGGCGATGCTGGCGAAGGATTACGCTGGCAAAGGTAAGGGCAAGCTAACGGTGGCAAGTCCAAGAAAGACGACTCTGATGACGAAGACACTTCCAAGAGGAAGCAGAAGAAGAAGTGCTTCTACTATGATACGCCAAGACATTTTGCAAAGGACTGCAGAAAGAAAAAGGCAGATCGGAAAAACAAAAGGAAGGAGTCCGACTCAGATTCAGAGAGAGAGGCCAAAGCAAATGTGGTAATTGAAGAGTTGTTCCTGGTGACATCACCGAGTGTTACCGAGGTCAGATATGTTGACCAAGAAATCACAGTGAGGATGTCTGACATAGAGATGTGGGTCAACGAGACTTTATAGCATGTTGTGGAGAGACTCTACTCTTCATTTTTCTCACGAATACGAGATTGGAAGGAATTGGCCTTCTTCGAAGGCAGAAGGGGAAGTATTGGTGCTTCTTCAAATCTCGGATGCAGATTGCTAGAAGGTGATGGACAAAGAGTACTGAAGCCAAAGGAAGGACGGGTTGAAACAGACCCTCAGAGCATGGTGCCTGGAAGACTCCAGGTTGTTCACTCATTATGAGGGGGACAACTGGAAGATCGTGATGGCTGGAATGCTCGAGTTCGAAGGCAGGAACGTGACTGAAGGAGGTGGTGCCAGGAGGTGCTACCAAAGATGGACCTGTGTACCAGGATGGTGTGCGGAAGCGAAACCAGACCTGGTGGAGAAGGAGCCACTAGATGAAGAGCCATGAAAAGATTTCGACATCACAATGTTCCAAAGAACTACAACCGGGGAGTTACTGGAGCATGTCATCAACGTGTTGGCATTGGGCCTGGATGTGTCGATGAGAGGGGCTGTTGGAATGGTCACCTCCCCAACTGTAAGCCCCCACATGAGGAGAGCATGGGGGAGGTAGACCTGGTGATATTGGGGCTGTCACATGGGCAGCACATGAGCTGCCATGTGGGCAGCTGTCAAAGCAAAGGACAGGCATACGGCCTGCAACAGCGCCATGTGAAGGGCACGCTGACATCAGCAGGGTACGGCCCCACTGTGCAGGGCTGTACGGAGGCTTCTTTGATGGAGAACAGGGCTGTTGGAAGCCTGACAGAGGGCAGGACCTGTAGTGGCCAAAGGCGCCTGCATGGCAGGGCCTTCGGGCCTTGTATGGAGCCTGCAACAAGGCTGGAACAGGGCCAGCAGAAGGGCAGAGGCCTGCGTCTATGGCGGGCCCAAACAGATCTAGGGGTCGGTCCTACCAGGTCGGTCCATTTCACGGCCCCTTGGGCCTATAAAAGGAGAGGCATTTGGCCTCATAATACATCACCTGGAGCAGCCAAAAGTCAGCAGATTGGAGCAGCAGTAAGACCTACCTTGGGCCTATCATCTGGAAGTGAAGGAGGTACATCATAGCCTGCAGACAAAGCTGAGAAAGGGCTGCCCACCTAGGCTGGCTTCCAGACAGCAAGGTGGAAGGGATCTAGACAAAGAGTCTACATATGCTCAAGGTGGAGCACGCGGGCTCAGAGATCTAGAAGTGCTTGAAATCTAGTAGGAGAACCTTTTGGTATTGTATCCTGTCCTACTTTGTGGACAGACGGAAATATAAAGAGTTGCTTCTATATTTGTTTCTGAGCATTGTCTATTTACTGGCTTGCACATCTATGCACATTAAGTTAAGAAGTTTTTGATTCCACACCCCACACCACACTGTTAAGCTCCTGGGCAATACTATCAGTCTTATGCTGTGCGTACCCTTTGTTGGGTCATTTCTAACAAGTAGGGCTGAAACCCACCACATGGGCTGAATTTGAAGAAATCTTCAAGAAAGAATAAAGAGCATACCAGCTCCTCTGATCTCCCTCTGTCTCCAGTGTCATAGATGAAATGACAAGGGTCGAGATAGAGGACGAGGCAGGGCAAGTATATTTTTGAATCGCATGCACAGTGCCCATTAAGTAGGAGTGTCCATTGTGCTTGTAGTCTACCCACCATTAGCTAGCATGTATTAATTCATTTTTTAGCCATGCGGCCCAAGTCACACATAGTGGTGGCTTGGTTGGCCCCTACAATCCATGCAAAATCCTTGGAATCCACTACATTTGTCATGTCATTAAATTGAGGCGTGCGAAGGAATCTTTCAAATTCAGTTAAGACAAAACTACTAAATGATCTATTTAATGACTTCTTTCAACCGAGCCGCCATCCAAGATCATGGCACATGTAACTGGGATCTAATAGAGAAGTCCATGCCAAGCAATCAGCACCGTAGTTCTCTTCCAGTTTCGAACATTCATTTCTCCATGGACTAGGATTCTTACTGGCTTGGGTCTTGCATTTTCCTCTCGATCCTATAAAATAACAATTCCATCAATTAGTTTTGATGCCGAGGCTAGCAAGTGTGTGATACTTGCACCAAAATATGCACGTGATGTAACCATTCTAACCGATAGTAAACCTTGCCTATTACTCTTCAGAGTTAACCACAGCCCATAATATCAAGGTGATAGCTTAACGCCTCATCCTCTAGCTAAGGACTTAGCATGCAAAGGAATCTTAAGAAAAACTCTCTCTCCTCCATCAAATACTCTAATAGTTCTTTTCTCATCCACATGAGTCCTAGCCCTGTCCATGGCTTAACGGATGTTTGACTTCGCAAGTTCCAACATATTCTGCATTTGGATTACATAATCCATGGAACTCTAACCATAGTCGGATTAGCTGGCCTAAATCCATCATTCAAAGCGAAAGGACTTATCCTTGTGGATGAATGTTTTGTATCATTATAAGCAAATTCTAACTATGGTAAACATTTGTTCCATGTACTTTGCCTACAAGTCCTCAAGAGTTTGGTTGACTCTCTCCGCGTGACATCCATCTCAAGATGATCCCCACTACTCATATATAGATTAGTCCTATATTAGTCCTAAGCATATTAAATACAAGAGTCCAGAATTGACTAGTGAATCTAGTATCCCTGTCTTATATTATGGATTCCGGCATTCCATGTAGACAAAATACATTACTCAAAAACACTTGCAGAGCACTTATTGACCATGGCCGCTCAACCAACTTCTTTGTCCAAAGCTATGGCTTGCATGCCGGGATAATGGTGCTGGTGCAGTTTGCAGGGCTCTAGCATTACAAATACAATTTTCATATGAGTGTTACAAGATTCATAATCAGCGATCACCTTTGCCCATGTTTCCTTCTCTTTTTTGTATAATGCACTGAAAATACTTATGTGCTAATCTCCACAAGTATTAGTGTGACCATTGGAATCGCTTTCCAGACGAAGCTCAAAACCTATCTCCGAGAGTATCAATGTGATCATGCAGATACATACGCACATATTCATGCTCAAAGTGTTCCCACAATGATTGGGAGGGTTGAGGATTGCTTGAAAATCTACAGTAGTAGGCAAAGTAGTTTCATCAAAATAGAAGACAAGAAGTCTATGAGTTGATTGTTTTCCTGATGGGTTACCTTTGCTCACCTCCATGATCTCTTTGAATCTCGATTATAAAGCATTGGAGGTAGCAATTTTCGTCTTTAGAAAGAATACATGAAAAAATCCTCCAGGAGAAAGGTAGATGCACACAAGGGCAATACTGAGCATAATTAAGGATGTCTTGAGGTGCCTAAAAGAAAAAGAGATAGAGGATCTCTTTTACGATGATGGTGGGCCAGTTGATTTGCTCTATGAAGGCTTCCATGGCGGTCCTACTTCTTACTCAATATCTGTGGCCAAGTTGGATTCTTTATCCCCTGGAGGAGGCCATAGAGTTATTGCTTGAGGCTTCTTTGACGGATGCAAATAGCTCTTGAATCCATTTATTCTAACACGGTAGGATATGTATGTAGATATTTGTGCTCAAAGTATTCCCACAATGATAGGGAGGGTTGAGGGTTGCTAGCGAATCTACAGTGGTAGGCAAAGTAGTTTCATCAAAATAGAAGACAAGAAGTCCACGAGTTGATTTTTTTCCCGATGGGTCACCTATGCTCACCTCCATGATCTCTTTGGATCTCGAATTATAAACCATTGGAGGTAACAATTATTCGTCTTCAAAAAGAATGGAGAAAGAGGGAGAGAGAGAGAGAGAGAGAGAGAGAGAGAGAGAGAGAAAGAAAGTTTATTAAAGTCTTCGGAAGACCGATGGGTCTATGAGACTGTGAAAATCCTGATACAATGAGCTGTGGTAGTGGAGCTACTAAACGAGCGTCCATACCAATGCAAAATGCAAAATGCAAAAAAATGCAAAAATGCAAAATGGCAGTACTAAGTCCTAAATACAACATAGTCATGTCGATGGTCAATTATATATCAATCTCAGCATCATCATCAATGTCATCATCATCCCCAGCAACAGCAAGATATCAGGATGGATGAGGCAGTGGAGGCATGAAGTCGGCAATAGAATGCTGTCGGCCACTCAGAGGTGCGGTCCTGGCACGTCTCCCGGTCGTAGCTCTGCATCTAACCAGAGCTACTGTGACCCCCGTCAGTCGGGCTCCGACTCTAAACAAGGAGGGGATGTCTCCAAGTGTGATCTGTATGTCGACCCTCTATCTGAGCTGCCGGGTCACGGGCTTCGGGTCACGGGCTTGTCGAGGCCTCATCTCGTTGGGGTCCATGCGATCTAGCTGAAAGAACTTCGTGATAGAGCTCTGAGAGAGAGAAGTCCAGAGAGAGAGAGATGTAGAGAGAGAGAGAGAGAGATGTACACATAAGTAAAGAAGGTTTGATTCCATAGTGAATGTGCAATTCCTAGGGACGTGCTATTAGTCTTTTCGCCTGCGAGGTACCCTCTATTGGGATTTCATTTCTAACATTTAGTACTGGGGAGGTTTACATGTTGTGAAAGAGAGAGACGCATAAAGTAGACTGAAAGTGGTTGAACAAAGGAGAGACTGCTATCTACCATGGCCGCTCAATCAGCTTCTTTGTCCAAAGCTATGGCTTGCATGCCGGGATAATGGTGCTGGTGCAGTTGTAGGGCTCTAGCATCATCCATTCAAGATGATGGTGATAATGGTGATGGTGAATTTGCATAGATGCATTAGATGATCGCAATTTTGAGACCTAGTGGAGCGGGTCTCTAGCCTGTCGTAGACAGGTCAAGTTACTCGTAGGTCTTATTAGATTTCTCTGTGGCTAAGAAGCTAAAATTCGAGGATTTTCTCGGCACAAAAAAGTCAATCTGTGCCCGCATACCGCGTGCCACATGGCACGAAGTGATTAGGGTTGCCTTACATGTGGCGTAATGTATGGGCACACAGTCTTGGTTTTCGTACTTCATCATTGATAAATAAGCAAGTCTTTTGCATGTACTCATGACACTACTTAGTTGTAATAACCAAATAAGTTGATAGCCAATTTGGACCATGGAGACCAAAAGTAATCTAAGTACCTTGAACGCCCAATGGAATGATAACTTACAACTTGTGATGACCTTTAAGTACAAACATCCTTAGATATCTAGGCGAGTTCTACCCAAACTACAAAATTATGAGTCCTTGCTAGAAATGCTTTACCATCATGTTGTTAGGATATGTATGTAGATATTTGTGCTCAAAGTGTTCCCACAATGATAGGGAGGGTTGAGGCAAAGTAGTTTCATCAAAATAGAAGACAAGAGGTCCACGAGTTAATTGTTTTCCCGATGGGTCACCTATGCTCACCTCCATGATCTCTTTGGATCCCGAATTATAAACCATTGGAGGTAGCAAATATTCGTCTTCAAAAAGAATGTAGAGAGAGGGAGAGATGTAGAGAGAGAGAGAGAGAGAGAGAGAGAGAGAGAGAGAGAGAGAGAGAGAGAGAGAGAGAGCTGTAGAGAGAGAGAGAGAGGTACACATAAGTAAAGAAGGTTTGATTTCGTAGTGAATGTGTAATTCCTAGGGACGTGCTATCAATCTTTCGCTTGTGGGGTACCCTCTGTTAAGATTTCATTTCTAACATTCAATACTCGGGAGGTTTACGTGTTGTGAGAGAGAGAGACGCATAAACTAGACTAAAAGTGATTGAACAAAGGAGAGACTTCTATCTACCATGGTTGCTCAATCAGCTTCTTTGTCCAAAACTATGGCTTGCATGTCGGGATAATGGTGCTGATGCAGTTGCAGGGCTCTAGCATCATCCATTCAATATTATGGTGATAATGGTGATGGTGCATTTGCATAGATGCATTAGATGATCACAATTTTGCTCAATCACAACATGATCAATAGATGTAAATGAAGACAAGGAGTCACCTCTACTAATAGCTCATTGCAAATCACACACCTACGACGAGTCATATGTCCATTAGATCCGTTGTGTACATTGTCACAAGCATGTGATGATTGTTATTGATTTTTATATGTTTCACAATTAAAAAGTATGTGAATACAAAGAAGGAAAAACATAAAAGGTGTTAGAGATATATCTACCGTGGGTATTGGTTCAAACATGCTACATTTTGGATCAAGCAACTACTATCCCCACAACCCTTTACTAGAAGGTTTATGGCGGACAAGAGACATTGTACTCCTACAACATGGTTTCCTCTTTGGAATCTGAGGCAGCAGTAGCAGCAGTAGTATCTGTAGAGTGTTCATGAGCAGCAATAGTATCTGTAGAATGACCCTGAGCAGTAGCAAGGCCCTGATAAGGGTCAATGGCTTGACAAAGGGAGAACCACTGCAAGTCCCTGGGTATGTTCAGGAAGGGTAGGAGGGAACTGAGCAGAAAAGCCAGCACAAAGGGGCTGTATGTTGGTTCTTGGAGAGGCAGTAAGGGGCTGATTTAATGATTCCAAAGCCACAGAGGAGGATTTGTTGGAGAGGCTACCCACAAGAGAGTGGAAGGGAGGGGCTCAAGTTACTCGTAGGTCTTATTGGATTTCTCCGGGGCTAAGAAGCTAAAATTCAAGGTTTTTCTCGGCACAAAAAAGTTAATTTGTGCCCGCGTACTGTGTGCCACATGGCACGAGGTCATTAGGGTTGCCTTACACCTGGCGTAATGTATGGGCATACAGTCTTGGTTTCCGTACTTCATCATTGATAAATAAGCAAGTCTTTTGCATGTACTCATGACACTACTTAGTTGTAATACCAAATAAGTTGATAGCCAATTTGGACCATGGAGACCATAAGTAATCCAAGTACCTTGAACGCCCAATGGAATGATAACTTACAACTTGTGATGTCCTTTAAGTACAAACATCCTTAGATATTCGAACGAATTCTACCCAAACTACAAAATTACGAGTCCTTGCTAGAAATGCTTTACCATCATGTTGTTACATCAATAATTGAGGGAAGAAATGCATGGAAAATGTCCTTCCACCATCCACCCACATTAAAATAGCATCCCTAGGGAAAGAAGAGATCGCAAACCTCCTACAGAATTCATCCAACTCTAGTGCATTGATCTTCGATTGCCTGAAATAGCTGTCACAAACTTTCAATGACTCATTCGTTGTGTTTTCATATAGTAACGTGAGAGTTGTTGAACTCTTTAAGGTAAACCACGCTACTTCCAAATCAACAAAAAAGGCAATACATCACCTAGACTAGAGAAGACGAATTAAAATTATCACATGTCATGATGACCAACGATGCATTTCCTCCAAAAGAGATTGTGACACACTACCTTGGACAACAACCTCAACCAAGGCATTCCGTTCAATCTATTTGCAATAAAATATACAAGATGAGGAGAGACGCACTTCATGGAACAAACCGATCAAGGATGGTATAAGTGCTTCAATAGCCGACAATACCTTCCATCGATACAACAATGAAGGATCAACCAACGTGCTTGAATGATGGCGCTACGCCCGTATCCACACGTAAAAGGAAAAGAAGTAGAGCTACTACACAAGATTTATACATTAGGAAACTTGAGGACTGTCCTGTGTTTCCATTTTCAGATCAAATTTAAAGAAGATGAACCACTCCAATACATCGTTTCTACATAAAAATGTGATTGTCCCCGACACGATGCAACATCAAGAAGGGAAGGTGTAGATGCTATGCTACCATCAAATAAAAAACCAAAAAGTTTCAACATTCTCAAAGAAGAACATGCCAACGGCAAGAACCACAATTTATGCATCCCTCCTAAACAAAATAGAGCAACGCTTAGTTTCAATCACGATTCCATCGCTCAAATTCAAGAGTTAACATATGAGGGCTGGTACGGTCTACATGGGAGAGTTGTTCATGTCTTTGCAAACGTGGGTAGAATGCAACGTGTCCTACCTCGTTCCCTAAGTGACAATGCTACGGTGATGGTTGTGCTAAAGCCAAGGTTGCAATACAACCACAATTAAATGAGTACCAACTTTAACAATGGGTGCCCTCTATGAGTTCTTGGAAACCCTTCTATACATTAACAACAAAGTCGAGATAAATCGTGTTTGGATGGATCACATACATACATTACAAAGTTCTGACTAACAACAACAAACTGCAACAACAGTCGAACACATGAACGTGGTTAATGACGATGAGCTACACATAGACACATTGGTACATGGGATATACAACAAGTTGTTGACTTTGAAGACTGGCCTATAGTCATTGCTGCATCAAAGGGCTTCTCAGTTTTAAGCATATTCAAGAACAAGCATTGTGAGGAGCTAGCATTTCCAACATTATTTTATGGATATTCATGCTGATACAACATACCCACAAGGATAAACTAACAAAACGTCATAAAATGGGAATTGAGAAATGAGGATAGACGATTTGCATTAAATATAGAGAACCTTCTCTTCAAAACAATGAAGGTCTTAGTACGAGAAGTTCATGTTAAATTACACAGCGCAGCGGAACAGAAACTAAACAAAGAATAGAGAGTACACAGCAAAGTGGAGAGGAACAAACTTTTCCTTCAATACTGATGTAGTACAGATGATGGCTTCGTCCACCTGTGCGCTCCCACAGTGGAGCTTAGATGGCGATCTAGATAGATACTAGGTGAAGAGCTACTAGCTGGAAGATCTGATTTGATCTGAACTGATCTGATACAATGGAATGGGGAGGTCGCCTCTTTATAGCTATGAGGGCGGTAGTCAGATCAACGTAGTCGGTGGAGTCGACCAGTTGACCTAGTCGGTGGAGCCAACCAGTCAACCTAGTCGGTGGAATCGACTAGTCATCCATGGAATATTCAAGGAATATTTCCTATACCGTCGCCTCGGGGGTTCCTGCCCTCGAACCCCCACCAGGGGGGCCGCTAGCCCCCCTGGGACCCCCCAAGCCCCAACAAGAATAAGCGGCTCCCACACAATCACCTTTCTACCATCAACACTCTCATTAATAAACCTCATCTAACATGCAAGTCAGGATCCATCCAGTGTACCGGGCTCACACATGGCTTCTCCTCATATGGGGGCCTTACAACTTAAGCACCTTGGACCACTGGTGGTTACCAGAAGGGTGGGGCATTAAGCATATCTAACAGTTCTATCCTCCACATGGGTTTGCCTAAGAAAAGGACAACTAAAAGGAATATCTCTGCAAGTAAAGGATGCAATCCAAGACAGGAACATGAGAAGCTTTTGCAATCAAAAATTGCATACCATGACTTCACTTGCCTACAAACGTTCATAAACTACAAGTAGTGCCTCAAAAAGAGTGTTTTCGCTATGGTAAGACAACTAGGACCTCTAATGCTCTTTGTCAGCTTTTCTGTTTGCTAAGAAACTTTGGCTACCACTGGAGACATGCCTGCACACATTGCAAAACAACCTCAACATCGACCAACAATCAAATAATGCCACCACCTTGCATGACTTGATTCATTCACACCCTGTCACAATAGCTCAATACTATGTACACAAATTCGAGGCAATTAAGACATTACTACAACAAGATGCAACTTGGCCCCATCATTGACTTCTTCGTTGTCACAGACTTCCAACACAGAGGAAACCAACATGACCATGATCTGCTGTGGACAAATGAATCCCCTATAATTGGAGTCTCAAGTGATGAGGATGTGAAAGCATACGTGGATAAGTACATGACCACTGACACCTCGTAACTTCAAGTCGTGCAAAGGGATTTATAGTCTCATAGGCATAGGAAGACATATCATAGAAGGACAAAAGCATGCGGATTTGGCTTCCCTAGACCACCAATGAGAAAAACTCTAATCCTAAGACCACTACCCATTTCCTTAACATCGAAGCTCTACAAAAACAAATACAAACACGTGCAGGAAATCTTAACACAAGACACGACCTTATCACTTACTCTCGATGCATTCTTCGAGAAAATTGAAATTTCAAAAGAAGAGTACATACTTGCACTTCATAGTTCCATATCACAACCAACCATCTTCTTATGATAACAACTTAAAGACATCTACACAAATAATTTCAACCCGATGTTGTCAAAATTGTGGGGAGCTAATACAAATGTCCAATTCATTTTGAGCCCACTTGCAGCAGCATCATACTGCACATCATACATTATGAAGATTTATAAAGAAACCATTGAGCACTACAACAAAGCTTAAATATGAACGTGCCAGCAAATGAGCGCATAAAGTAAACAATCTACAAATATTATCTACTCTCTACAAAGACATTGAAATCTTAGACTTGGAAGAAGTTTCACCAATAGGATTAAACACTTTCGTTGCTAGAGACATGAGAATGCGTGAAATAAAACGTAACCATCTAGAGCCACCAGAGGAGTGGACGTCATACTTTGTGGAAGACTTGTGCCAAGCAAGCCCACTAAAGACTCATGGTTTTTCCTACAACAATAAACTTTCTCCACTATGCTAACTTCCTTCTAGACAACTCAACCAATGTGCTAAAGAATGAGCCTTCCTCAACATACTCAACAAAATTAGGATTGGGAAACAAATTGACTGGGATTTAGTCAAATTAATACATCAGTAACCCTACCTAAAAACACACAATCCCATGCGTATTCTACACTAACGTAAAGGACCAACATTGACTATGTATTCCACACATTTCAAATGATTCCTCATTTCTTGAAAGCTCCTGATGTGAGACACAAGACTTGTAGCAGAACCATACTCATCCCAGAAGATCCTAAGAGCACTACTAGATTACATCGCGACTACGTTTGAAACAAGGGATGATGTTGAAACTAACAACGAGCCAAAGGTCACCTGGATAAAGTTCTTTTTCGAAAGCATCGAAAAAAAAACAAGAGCACAAAACAAAAACCTCTACAAACAAACACACCTTCCACGTGGACCCCTATCCTTCAAATCAAACGCGAATTCAAAATAGGAAAAAACCATTTAAACATAGTCTGCAAAAAACAATTTCCAACATAGCTGGCACCAGCAAGAACCATACATCGTTCTCAAGGACTGCTGACCATGGAATCCCTAGCATTTGATCCATTTGGCATTAAGGCCCAAGGGCTTCTTTACATTGATTTTTCTCGTATTCACGACCCCACGAATCTTTACCTCCTAACAAAAATAGAACACAAACATATCAAGGTCGATGAATTGGTACTACAAGAAATAAATCGTCTAAACACTACATTCCTATGGACATTTGACTGACTACAATTTGACTAAAAACATATGAATGATTTTATCATATAAAGCCCAACACAAGATCCACCAAATCCCATTCAGAAGACTTGATAGCTTGTAAAAACATTCAAATATCATCAATACTATGCCTGTAAGATACACATGTGCAACCACCACAAACTATTTACCAAGATTCCAAACCATTTCAACATCCACAGGCAATGGACTCACATTTGTGATAATGGTTCAAATTGCTTTCTCACCATAATCGAAGACAACACGAAACACAAAAGCGCAATACTAAATGTTTACAAGTCACCAAGAGCAAATACAACAACATTCTTGCAACATATAGAATCCTTGCTACATTAGATTCCCACTTTAACTTCAACATACATCATAGGAGACTTCAATATTAATTACAACCACCCATCAACAAACCACACAAAACTATAATCCTTCATGTCTAGAAAGGAGATGCAACAACTCATTAATGTCCCCACAACAATTCACGGGTCCACTTTCGGCCACATTTGGACAAACAATGACAAAGACAACATCAGTACTAGGACAAACTTCATATATTGTTTGCACACACCTCGTGAATTAAATTCCATATTGAATTAGGGACAGAGGCCTATTGAATCCAATTGATCTTGTTTTCCTTTGTTTCCCCTCACCATCACCGGTCCCTAACTAGGGCAGACTGTCTGGGCCAGTGGGGGCACAGAGAGCCTAGTGGTCGAACACACACCCACACTGTACTCACACACAGGTTCTACAACGAGGCCAGTCCCCTGGCCTTACCAATCAAGACACTTTTCAATGAGTCTGCATGAATCCACATAGCAACTTGATTTGTTATTTTTACCACACATTAGCTTGACTTGAGAAAGTAAAGCGAACTCTCAAGTCGTCTGACCCATCCCCACTAATGCTATCAATTTTCCTAACTTGAGTTTTTGTATTACTTAAAATATGTTATATTTCAATCTTTGAACTAAAACGCAAAGCATTTTGCATATAGTGTAAACACTAAGCAGGCAACTACAACAATTTTAAAAAAAAATTACAAGATTATGTCAAAAGCACAAGCCTAGGCTAGTGGATAAAGGAGGTGTTCGCTTGACTTAGCCAATGAATGGTTCCATCATGTTCACCAATGAGCATTATGTCACAATTTTCATGCTGGTGTACAAAGTAAATTAGCCATTACATTGTGCAAGCATGACAAGCCTTCAATGAAACCCATGGATTACCCAATCTCACACCTATCAGTATGATCAATGCATATGACAAACACAATAGAGTGCACATACATGAAGCCAAGGCCAACAAGCCCACCCAATTATATAAGAAGCTCTTAAGGTTGGGTTGAATTTGTAACTACACATTCTTTTATTTTAAACTTCGAACATGTTTCCTTGTACATTGAATTTTCAAGTTTTTGGATTGGAGCTTTAGTACATCTTTTATTGTGAGCTACTACTACTTTTGTGATTTAATTTTCATATACATCCCACACCCCATTCACTTTGCATTTTCTACCAATCAATTTCTTTTTGCAAGTAGGTATCAAATTCTTCCCCAAGTAGTTTTATTATAAATAATGGGTGCTTGTGTTTATTTTTGTTCCTTTCCAACTCAATCTTTCAAGCTTGATGCCATGAAGTTTGCAAAATGGATAGGTGTAATGAGCCAAAAAGCTAAAGGTATCATCAATGTAAGTGCAAGTGAGATTGTAGTCAACCTGAATCCAAGCCTTTAAATTTGCATTGTTGTTATTATAACATTAAACAACTCGTATGCTTGGCTGAATGCAAGGTAATCTCATCAACAAAAGGCCAAATCTGCCCCAAACACTCCCTTTTTTGTATGGGCAAGTATGCACTTCCGACAATGTGCCAACTTGTATCCACGCAAACCCATGTATTAATGTGTAGAACTTCCTTACCTAAGAAAGATGGTGACCACTTTACCAATTGTCTCTGTCATCACAAGCGACACACTAAGACACTCTTCTATAAGGACAAGTCCCTCTTCCAACCAGTGAGTTGGGCCACAACATAGCATAAATAGTTGTTTACCTTATACAAAAAATTGAATGCCATCCTTGGCTAGCCTAAATTTTATCATTCACTAGATTCAATGCATGCCCCTTTATCATTTAAGGGTTGCTTTTATGACATCAATAGCAGCTTCATCAAGAAAGACCCAAAATACAAAAATTGGCCAAAAAAGATGTGCATGCTACCATTGGGTTTTAGTGATGAGATAATTGAACCACCTAAATCAAATCCCTCCGTTAGTGAAAACATAAAAACAAGCAATTCAAAGAAAGAAAAGAACAAATGAATCTAAAGTATTATCTCTAGACCTTTTAACAAGAATATCATGTTCAAATTATTCTTGTCGTTTTGAACTTCATATGCTCAATTTATATCATAATCAAAATCACTCAAAAGATTTTTTTAAACTTATGGCAATTGTGTTTGATAAAAAAGTTAAATCCTTCAAAATCTTTTCTAACCTTTGTCAAAAGAAAAGTGAAAGAAAGGTGAAAACGATGAAATTTTTGTTCTATCATAGCCAATAAAAGGGAAACTATACAAGGAATAACAAAATCAATGTCAATATGTTTGATGAGGAAGGTTGAGGTAATTCCTCACCCACCCCACCCCCCTTGCCCCCCCCCCCCCCCCCCCCCTCTCTCTCTCTCTCTCTTAGCATGTGTGTGTGTGCGCTCGCGTGTGCGTGTGCGTGCACACACGCACACGTGTGTGTGTGTGAAATGTTTCTCCAAAAAAAGAACAAGAAGCATATGTGTGTGTGTGTGTGTGTGAAACATAGAGAAAGTATAAAAGATCAATTTGTAGACAAACAAGAAGGTGATGTCATGCTATTAGTAGTGGATTGCAATGCAAGGATACTTGACATCCAAATAGGCATGGGGGGGGCAAAGGGGGGACTAACACAAACCCTTTATGGATGAATGAAGTGGATGCTAAAGAGTTGATCACGAAGGTGATTTCTAAAGATGGTGGAGGAAGAAACCTATTAATAAGGGTACTTATTGCAAATGGGATGCCCGAATGGATAGGCACAGGTGCCTATACATGTCAAAAAAAGAAAGACCAAACTGTGTTTGTTAGTTCTAGATAAAAGCATAGATAGGATCAAATATTTCACACTTAGTGTCTGGAAATCAAAGTCAAATCACAGGTGTCTATACGTGTCGAAAAAAGAAAGAGTAAGCTGTGCTTTGTAGTTTTAGAAAAAGCATAGATAGCATCAAATGCTTCCACACACTCAAACCATAGGCTTTTGAGTTGCGCTCTCCTACCAACAATGGAATAACCCCTAGTAGTAGAGCTGACCTCTCTTTTGTACATAATAAAAGGGACCACGAGTGATTGACCTCTCTTTGCTACGGTAATAAAAGGGACCATGTACAAGAAAAGAAGATTTGTATAATCCCAGCAAGCAGCAATAAAAAATAGTGAGCATTGTACATCATATTTCTTAGGCAAGCTTCTTTATTATATCTCAGAAATTTCGTATTTCCTAACTTGTATCACCCATCTAAACAGATGGAAGCACCAGTCCCTCCTCATAGGTTTGTCCAAACTTTGGACTGTGGGTAGCATACCCTTGAAGCAATAACTCAACAATCCGAGATATCTGCTGTAAACCCCATAAGCAGCTGCAATGAATAGAAAGAAGGTTCTTTTAAAATTCCCACCCAAAGAAAAGGAAGACTTGGATTGCAGATGACACCAATAGCCTTCGAAGACACGCTTCTCAGAAAAGTTTTCCATTTTTCATAACCCCAGCTGTATGTTACCACAAAAAATGTGGCATGCGGAGCCTCCAAAAAGAGAGAGAGAGAGAGAGAGAGAGAGAGAGAGAGAATTACCACCAACCCTGTCCCCCTTCTGCCTAAGAGACAATGGTCAGGCAACTTTATCAACTTCATTCATATCTGGTATAACAACATCAAGCCGCATAACGGGTCTATATCTATCAGGTATAGCTGCTCCTGCCTGCATACACAGCTCAACAATTGCAGGAGCCACTCCATAGAAAACCCTCAGCTCAGTAGTCAGGGGAGGTCCGGTACGGTCTCGGAGATGCCATACATACTTGGGTGGGATCAAATCATCAATGGATGCCTCTTGCCAACCGTGATGGCCTGATCTCATTTGATGCTTAAAGGCCATACAATCCCTTGTCTTAGGGTTCTTTGGCCCCACATGCACCTCTGGACAATACCCGCAGACTTGCACAGCATACTTAGCCATCAATCTTTCTGCTCCCCTTCGCATTGCATTCCATGCTTTCAAAGTCTTGTCTGCCAATTTGGCAATCTCCACCGCATTCATAGAGGAAATTTCCATGGTATCATTACTCTCAGAGGAGCAGACAGCAATCTCTACATATTTCTTTGCCCTTGCCATTCTTGATCTTTCATCAATATCCAAGTCATCAAAATCCATAGGCCTCTTTCTAATCATTAACACTGGTCGCGTTCTTCGCTTTATTGGATATCCAGGAACATCGACCCCTGCCTGAATGCAGAGCTCTACAACTGCAGGCAATCTATTAATCCTAAGTCTGTCTTCATGAGTAATAGGCTTTGCCAACCTGTCCGAAAGATGGAAAGTATTCATAGAAGGAAGTATATCATGAATATCCCCAGCGGTCCAGTCATGGCGGCCATGTCGAGGACCATTGTATCGCCCTTGACAACTAGCAATCTGATGCCCTATAGGACCAACATGGACTTCAGGGCAATACCTGCACCCAAATTCTACCGCGCTTAGAGCTACTACGTAATATTGCTGTATTTCTTGCAAACGAGAACTTTGCTTTAAAAAATTGCAGACGTTTGCGTCTCATTCTTGAAAGGCCCATACCTGCAAGTTTTGACTGGAAAAGCCTTCAATAATGACTGAGCACCGCTTATGAGAATGGCTCTTGCTTTCAATGTATCATGGGCAACAGGAATCAATCCTTCAACTAGTAAGCCGTTCTCTGGCGGCCGTAAAGGTTTCCCTTCTGAATTATTCTTAGTTTTCTTGATAATCTCTGTCAATGGTGTAAGAAAAGGCTTCTTCTTTCTTGAGGGTATGTCGAAAGGAAGGTCTACATTTTGTTCAAAAAAGGAGCTTGAAGCAGTGGCTATCTTCCTCAAACATAACAGATAATATGACGGGTCAACCCGGGCAGGGCGTCCGCCCCACACCCTTCTGCGGGAAGTTGAAGAGGCAAACACTTCAAGAGATGAAGACAAAAGTGTATACTTGACCATTTCTTTCTTTAAAAACTACGAAAGGTCTTTTGGGGTCCTTCTGAAAGCAGATGGAATGAGTGAGCACACAACGACTGTCTCTCATGAGGGCGCTTTTCTCCGTGATCCCCTTTCATTCTTCATGCTTGATGCTTCACCATTTCTTCTTTAAAAACTATAAAAGGTCTTTCGGGGTAATTTGAAAGCAGATGAAACCAGTGGGCACACACAGTCTCTGTCTCAGCGCTTTCCTCCGTGTTCCCCTTTCATACTTCATCCTTGATACGCCATAACTGAAATCCCAGCCCTATGGCGCTCCCCTTTCATTCTTCTCGCTTTGCGGCTCCATAGCTTAAACCCCAAACCCTTGTGAGTCTAATTGGGTATGAATCCACGCAGTTTATTTGGGAGTGACTTGGCGGCATGGGCCAGGTGTTGAGGCCGTCCAATGAGACTACGGTGACTCGAATGGACACCGGGCTCTGCCAGAGAGACAGCTCATGGCAAAGTCGGGTCCCACGGCGCTCTTTGACGAGCCAATTACGGCTTGCTTACAGTTCATTCCCATGATGGCAAAATATGGCAAAAATGCCCACAAATGCCAGCGTCTCTTGCGCTCCTCCATCCAGCCCCAACTTTCTTGCGGCGTTGCAGGTGCCCCGATGGAGCCTAATATTTTCCCTCTCCACCCAGGCATTCAAGGGCTACGGCCTTCATTTTCTAAATCCATCCTGTTGAACCAGGAAAAGCTTGACATTGATTCGCATGCATACGAATCCACTTGTAAACAAGTATTTGAAGTATGGTAATCACCCTCCATGGGGACTCACGTCACGCTAAGCTAGTGATTGCCAGGAGCTTTGCATATTTGCCAGCCCTGGCATACACAGGAAATGCCTCTTACCCTGATTTTGCGGAGGAGGAAGAGGATTGCACCCAGTCGTAAACATTGGTTTGAGCAGTTTGTGTGAACTGCTCACCGTCGTTGAGAGCTGCTTAGGTTGGGTTGACACACATTTGCCCACACATGCCAAAGGAGATGGGACAACCCCACCCTTAGATTAGGAGATTTGACAACCTTACCCTTATATTAGGACAACTCTTAAATCCCTCTCATGTTATCTTTCCACAATGGACAACCCTTAAATCCCCTCTCAGGTTATCCTTCCATAATAGCATCCATTTAAGGCCCTTGCACAATCCCCATAGATAGAGAAAGGCAAAACAAACGCTTAGGCATTTGCCTTTGGCATACCAAAAAAGGTCTCTCCTCCAATGAAATTCAGGAGCCCATGAAAGTGCATTTCACACACAAGGCCAGATGGGTGGGAAGATTTCTCGCGTTGCAGTTGAGTCACGAACGCCTTTTCGAGGCTAGACGTCCGACATCCCAAGCTCGCCCGCAACATGTGTCCGCCTCAGTCCACCAATCAAAAATTGAATCGTGCAACAAAATCGCCTGATATATCATCAGCGGGAATGGAACCCTTGAACGCACCTATTAGATTCTTGCAACCTTACCACCAAGCCACCTTGTAATACATAACATACATTAGGCATTAAATGAATATATTTTCATCCATCCGCTTGTGTGTGAAACTATTGAATATTTTCTATGATGCCTCTAGGTCATTGTGTAGTTGGAGTAAGTCTTTTGGGATTAGAGTGAGCTCTAAACTGATGCAGGATTGGGAGAGGGACCTCCCCATCAAATGGGTGGAAAGGGGTACCATTATCAGGTCTCTGGGAGCCCTACGGGCAAAAGATGAAGGTAAAAGAAAGGCACACTATATTGCATGGGATTTTATAAAGTTGCCCAAGAAAGGGTGCTTGGGAATGCCGGATATTCAGGTTAAAAATCAGGCCTTGTGTAAATGGCTTCCAAAAATGTTAAATAGTCGAGCCCTTGGTCTCAATGTGTTAGATGGTTTGCTGAAAATGCTACAAGTGTTCGTGTGGGTAATTGGGCTCTAGATTGGTATGACAAAGTAGTATCTACATTTGTTTCGGGCCCTTGGTTCGAATGTGTTAGATGGTTTGCTAAAAATGTTAGGAGTGTTCAAGTGGGTCCCCCCCCTCTCTCTCTCTCTCTCTCTCTCTCTCTCTCTCTCTCTCTCTCTCTCTCTCTCTCTCCTTCTTCTTCTTCTTCTTCTTCTCTATCTCTCAGCTTCCAAGGTAGGTGGCGGCGGTCTGAGGCTCCATAGCTAGCTGATGGGGTGCCTATGCAATGGCAGCGCAGTTCACGGTGCCACGCGATAAATGCTGACGGTGGCAGCTCGCAAAAGTGTAGGTAGAGGCATATTGGCACTGTTGACGATGCCTTCATGATGACGACATTGATCATGGCGTGCAATGCAGTGTAGATCACGGCGCCACGCAGCAGAGCCGACGGTGGGACTATGCGACTAGGAAGGGGAGGGTAGACTTTTTACAAGCCTCCCCTAATTTAAGAGGGGAGGGTAAACTGACTGGCTGCCCGCATGTGTTGGGTGGCACCCTCCCTCCTTTAATCATTTACCCCCGATCCCCCAATCAATAAAGATCAGAGTCTAGTCTCCCCCTATTAACAAAAGACAAAGTTCTTTTTTGTAAAAATTTGACTTTCAAAGAGGGAAAAAGGAAAGCCCCCTGGTGAATTCTTTGTGCACCGATGTCACACTGATGTCAGTATCTTTGGCAACTTCCTCATGACAGGTTGACACAGTCAGAGGATCCCTGCTCTGATACCACTTGTCACGAACTTGTTGGAGGATGCACATGTGTGAAAGAATGATGCAGAATTTTAAAAGCATTAGCCCTCCAAATGGGGTGCAAGGAGTGCCCACTCTAGAATGCTCCTGCAATCCACAAACCACATATGAATGCATAATGCCTCATGCACACATTCCATGCATACGAGTGGTTACAACCTCTCATGCCTCTTGGGATCCATCCATTGGGCTTACCCCATTATTCTACCCTTAGCCTATGACACTTTATGCCTACCATTTATTAATGCATACCCATGCATTCCTACCCATTCCTAACCTAGGACCTACATGTGTGAGTGCACCATTTATATTAATCAATTAGCATATCCAATACATTATCAATCTGGCATTTAGCCCTATAAACCTACCTAGCGTACCTTCTAATTATTACATTTGATCATGCTAGCCTAATACATTCTAGACTACAAAATCGTGTCGTGACAATGTATCAATGCATGTTATTCTTATATTCAAAAAGCAAGTGGGGTTCTTGCTCGTTAACCATGTTATGCAATGAAGATTGCATGTATAGTTTAAATTGCATATATGTTAGTTGTATATCCATTGCAAGTAATGGTTTTGGTCCCTTGTGCCAAATACACAAGAAACCATGTACTCCCCTTGCATAGCATCTACCCATTCTTTTTGTCTTAAGCTCATACAAATGTAAAACTTATGCCATCATTGCAAGAGCTTGTAATTTATCGTGCATTTTTGTTTGTCTTGTGAACCATTTAGCTTCACCTACCATAGTAGATTCATGCATATCATCTACACCCGTACCCTTCAATGTCTAGAGAAGCCATCCAGGTTTCTTCATTTTTTAATCTCACATTTTAAGAGCCTCTAATGTTTCCTCCTTGTCCCCCTTCAAACTTCCAGGATCAAAGTGGCAACTTTTGCAGTCAACCATTGGTTTCCTAATGATCAAGATTTGCCCTATTGCATCACACAATTCATCAAACTTGCTTGTCAAGATTTTTTGCGTTTACAATTAATAAGCTTTGGAATTACTACCACAAAGAAAGATACATATTTCAAACTTTGCAACCCCTTTTTTTTTCTCATCAAAAAATATAAGCACATGCCGTCAAACCAAAATCTCTAAAACTTCTTCAAGTGTTCAACCGTTCGATGCATTCACAAAGAAGTTAGATATCATTTTTTGTGAGTGGGTTTGGTATTAGGATTGATTAACGATAACTATATTCACCAAAATAAAGGTTTTCTCTTATATTCTAATTGTCTATTGGTGGAGCAAATGACTAATCTCTATCTTCATTGATGGTTTCAAACATAACTCTTGGTTATCCTTCCCAAATCATAATCTATCTTAGGATTATATTGAAGCTACCAAGGCATACCTAAGATAATGTCAACTACTTGTAGAGGTGGTACTACGAAGTCTTGCAAATTCTTATAATGCTTAAATGAGATCTCCAAATTCATGATCTCTCTAGTACAATTGTACTTTATTTCTTGTAAATGCAAACAAAACTTTATAATGTGAAGGGTGTCACTCTAACTTCAATTATGACAACGCCCTTTTGAAATTAAGTCATGAGTACTCCATCATCATGCAAACCAACTTCTTCTCCATTAATGAAACCTTCCATTTTTAGAAGAGCATGACAATTGTACTTACCTTCTCTTGCAGAAATTTTGTGGTGATTAGTCACAATACTTTGGGAAATTTCGGTAGTTTAGGTTAGCATAGTAGGCAAGCAAGCATAATGTAGGCCAAACTTTGAGTGACTGTCATCCACATAAGTGTTTGTGTTTTTGCAAGTTTAGGCTAGCACCATCCAAACCAATAATTTGCCTCTGAAAAAATGCTAAATTCAAGGTGATCCCTTGGGCACAACAAGTGGTGGATGCATTGGAATTTGTGGTGGAGTTGGACTAGGAGGGGGACATTGATAGCACTTTGCAAACTAACCAAAAAAGTTGATTTGATGTACAAAGTTTGTTATGTTGACCCAACCTCCAAATCCAAATCCTACTATGATTGTCCACACCACAACAAAGATAATAAGGAGGTACACAGTAGTTTAGGTATGAAGTAAGAATTGGGGGGGTTTTAATAGCATTCTACAAAATTCAAGCTTGGTTGCGACCAGTTAAAAATCTAGTAGATATTGTAGACATGATTTACCTTTTTTTTAAATGTGCACAAAGGCAATTTTGCATAGAGACATTCTAGGTTGAAAATTCCTGACGTTGATAGTGTGGACTATTTCACAAGGTTCTTTAAATCTTCAAATTTAATATATATTTGGAATTGAAGGCAATATACAAATCTTGTCTAACAGACCTAGCAGTGCCAACAACAAGATGGAAAGCTCAAGTTTCACCTCTCTACTATTCTATAAAAACCCTTATGTCCCATAGATAGGCTTTACACACTTTCATGACTTGGAGTGAGGTCTAAAAGGGATAAAGTAGGTAAAAATTTGAAAGTCATCGATGTATAGTTTAAGTAGCTTTGAAATACAGCAGTGTCCCTGTATGATTCTAGTGGAAATCGCTCATTTGAGCTACTTGGAAAGTTGCAGGAGAGTTTTCATGCGTTGCACAACTTGCCCTTGACAAAATGCCACATTCAAGGTGATCCCTGGTATTAGGTGGTGGCTGCATTAAATTTGTGGTTGAGTTGTAGCAAGATGGAGAGACTGATAGCACTTTGCCAAAAGAGTTGGTTTGATGTACAAATTTAGTTATATTGACCTAGCCTCCAAATCCAAATCCCACAATGATTGTCCATACCACAACGCACATGTTAAGGAGGTAAACAATAGTCCAAGTACAAAGGAAGCATATGAGCTTTTATATTGCATTCTACAAAATTCAAGCTTGTCACCCATGAAATCTAGCAGATTTTGTATACATGATTTAGCTTCTTTTTAAAAGTGCACAAAGGTAATTGTGCATAGAGACATTCTAGGCTGAAAATTCATGAAGTTGATAGCGTGGAGTATTACAAGAGTTTCTTCAAATTTAATACAGAGTATGAGTTGAGGGCCATATAAAAAATTTATTTGATAGACTTAGCAGTGCCAAAAACACGATGGAAAGCTCAAGCTTTACCTCTCTAGAAAAGGCAATTCTATAAGTCACCATATGTGTTGTAGGTCTAGTCATCAAACTTAGACTTCACTCGAAGTCATCAAAGAAGATCATAAATAAGACAAAGCTTAGCTGGTGAATTATGAACTCTACCTAAATAGGAACTCAAGCTCATGCAATTTGGCACAAATTTAGTAGGGTATATTTGCTAAATTATAGAAGAATTTTGGCCTATTTAGACATATCGTGGCTAGTATTGTGCTCGACCAAAAAATAAACATACTTACACAACCATGTACTTTGATGACTACAAGAGTGCAAGTACACTTAAAATCTACATAGTCAATCATTCTCTTTTGTGTTTGGCTAAGGGCATTCCATGGGCTTCAAGTACTCATCCATGACATCATTTGCTTCTAGAGAAAGACAATGCCTCCCTAGTTCTATGCATGTATGTGCCATGTTGCCTATGCCTGTAAATGCATCAATCACAACATCCCCCTCGTGTGTGGAGTAAAATAAAAACCTACAATCCAGATTCTCACTTGTTAACTAACCATGAATGGTGTTGGTTGCAAGGAGCATGAGGTACAATCACCTGCTCAAGTCCGGTTGTCACTTTGCACCACCTCGAACATACTTGCATCCAACCCTTGTCATTTTGGAGGAGTCAAAGTCACACTCTCTTACCCAATTGGACTAGTGGATGGCAATCTTCTCCCAAAGTGCTTTCTCTGCTTTGCTTCTATTGAAGTACATGGTCTTGAATCCTTGGCATTGGAGCATTGCCATTACAAGCCAACTCATCTGTCACCACCAACACATGAAGTGGTCAATATTGTGCAGTCTTTGACATTACATTTCTACATAAACGACTTTTCCTACCTTTTTCTTGATGTTTTCTTGCATATACCCACAATGTGTGTACACCATCATGGTTTGATACAATATGAATCCATTCTCCACGACCCAGTTTTGTACATGAAGCATATGGTCTGGCAAGCACGTGGTGATGAGCCAACCCCCATCCACCACCACTTGGAATGCAAAGAGTGGTATAGCATCCACAAGAGTAAGTCATAGCTTGTTCAATCTAGAACTTCTTTTCCAGGGATGAACTCAACCAAGGTAGACATGGGAAGTGTTACCTCATCATGCTTGCTACTACATTGACACGTGACCCATTTATTATAAGGGATAAAGGCATTGTCAATTTAAAAAAAATATTTTTTACAAGACTAATGCCATAAAAACCATGCAATCAATACTCATCTACAAACATTTAAAAAACCACTTTTATACCTTGGCGTAAAAAATGGATACTTATGCTGCTCTCCCTTTTCAAATTGCTTGTGCACTGCTATGAAGTCAAGTCTAATACAGGCCCTCATGATTTTCATCATCATCATTGTCATCTTCCCCACCTTTCCTCTCTTCACCACTAAGGCCACGTTTGAAGGCCCTCTTCACCTTTGAATTGGCTTCATCATGGCTGGCCTTTGTGTGTTTCACCTTTTTTCAAGTCAAACCAAAATACTTTGCCCTTTTTGCCCACCACAAATGCAACTAGGCCATAAAGTCTAGCACACACAAAGATGAGGATGAGTTACATTGCATGGCTTAATATATGAATGACACATATATGCAGTTGGAAGAAGACAAAAATAACCCGGTACAGCTTCTTTTCTATGGGATTGACCCTATTGAGTGGTAGTCTAGCCACCATGGGCATTTCTCCACCTCCCACTCCAAGAAGCCACCAAGGTGCTTCCACCATGAGTTAGGCAACATTGTCTAGGGCCCGTGTCTAGGGCCCGTTCTCAACCATCCAATCATTGCACTCCACTCGTAGGTTGTCAAGGCTACCCTCATTCACAAGCTTGTGAATCCATCTACAAGCCATTCACACAATTTAGTAACCAACAAAACCCAACACTAGTAGTTAACTTTATGTAACAAGTGTGTGAAAGGAAACTTCCATTACCTGTACATTAGGTGACACACGGACATGAGCATTTGTGGTTGCTTGTCCCCCGAGAATGAGCTCTTCATGCCATGCACTATGTCATGAAAGGTATCCTAAGAGTGTAGCAGGCAACAAGCTCTAAAATACTTCATCACATCCCCTTGGATTTGTATAGCAGATACTTCAACATCTAGATGCAGCTACGCAACCATGTCAGATTCCTACTCCATCATCTACATCTTATAGGTCTCCTTGGCTATGTAGCGTCTTTTTTGGAATACCAAGCTCCATGTATAGCATTACATCATGGCAAGTACGAACAACACCTCCTTTTTCCTACCATTAGACAAACCCTTATTTAATTATGTCATAATGATTGCAGCCTACAACACAATGATAAATATGAGACCCCATGAAAATGTACTTCTTTGGTAGTACAGCATGCTAAGCTTGTACTTGGTCAAAATACTTTCCTTTCAGCTTCCAATTAATCGAGAACGCACCAAGGATAAGATTTCTACTTTATTATTTTCTCTTTATACTTTTGTCAGTACACAAGAACCACCTACAAGTAAGATAACATGTAGTATTTACAAATTCAATGCAAGGAACATCTAAGTTATTATTCAAAAAACAAATTGTGATAGGACGACCGAGTGGAAATTGTACCATGCCCTCATAATCCCACTCATCTCCTACGAACATGACCTCCGCACATCTTGCCCTTCTTGGCAAAGTAGCACATGAGTGTACCTCTGGAGTCTGTTTGTACGATGCAAAAAATTTCGCATCATGAAGATATCATGGGCTATTGTACATGGGACATGTAGACAAGCAAGCCTACACATGAAGACACAATCGATCAGGTGATTGAACAAGATGTAAAAATCCAAAGAAAAACACTTCCAAGAAAGTGGGATGTTACTTGTTTATCAGAGCCCATAGATTATCGCTCACCATCTGAATGGCCTTGTTTATCACCAACCTGCACAAGGGTATGAAAGGTGGCTCTAAATTGGCTTTCATCATCAAGGTGTCCATCAAATTTTGCAACAAATCCACTTCCGATAATGGGTGCCTAGCTCTCTAGGAAGGTGGAATTTTGTAGTATCTTTCTCCTACACCGCACATGCTCCTTCCTCCATGGAGTGCATGGCACCACTGTTCTCTGCTACTATTAGGACATTTCCCTTCCTTTGAACAAAGAGTCCATCTTCCTCAACCATGCAATGCTGTGCGGACTGGTAGTATCTAAATTATGCTTAAAATGATTTATAACAAAAGAGGGATCTGCCACATGGGCAGCACCTCATAGCACAAGAGAGGAGAAGTGGCTACCACATGGACAAGGGGATTCCATTGCCTTTTTTTTTACATTGGCACTTACTTGACTTCGAAGTGACCACCGTGATGCAAAGTAGGATTTTTGCTTGCATCCTTAATATGTAGAGAGCTTGAAAAGGAGGGCTTGGCACCAAGCCCTCCTTATCCTTGGTAAACAAAGAATGAAGTATGACAAAGGAAACTTAGAAGCATGGTGAAAACGAGGATGCAAATGGCAAAGCTACGTACCAAAAGCTGGGCTCGGTGCCGAGCCCTATCTTCCTAGGGTGCCAACTCCCTTTAGTAAGAAAACCTATCAAAATCTTGAGTATGAGATGAATTTAATAATATGCCACAAGTAGAAATTATTCAAATTAACATGGTTGTGCTCTACACTAAAAGAGCTTCAAATATGTCTTTTGCCCTTGAAATTTGTGAAAAAGTTACATTAATTTGAAAGGAGATGAGTTTTGGTATTTTAGTGTATTTTTTGCTTTACCCCCCTCATCCAAAAGACAACCCCCTTGGGCCTCACATATTATGAAAAATATGTACAAATCTGAAAATCTTGCATATTTTTCAAGGTATATACCTTATATTTTGTGGAAGGGGGGACATGAAATTTTCATATTTTTCCCTTGCATATTTAAAATTTTTTAAGGAAATCCATGCATATTATATATGGAACTTGTCCCCCCATACCCTGGATTTTGGACGAGGGTAGTAACATATTACAGATTGAGTTGGCACCCCAGGCCTATCTTCCAGGCGAGCTTATATTGAGAGCAGCAAGAGGGATGAGCAAAGGAGAGGAGCTTACAGTAAGGGGGCAACAAGGAGGGAGAGCGAGAGGAGGAGCTAGTAGGGATGAGAGGAGCTTATAATAAGGGGGCGAGCAAACCTGGTAGAAGCTTACAGTAAGGGGGCAGCAAGGGGGAGAGCAAGAGGAGGAGCTGGTAGCAAGGGGAGCTTGTAGCAAGGGGAGCTTGTAGCAAGGAGAGCAGCGAGGGGGGTGGAAGGGAGGCTGTTGAGCTGGCGATTACGGTGCTTTTTAACCATACTATGCCAAGTTTTTTACTTTTCTTTCTATTTTTCTCATTGGAGCAAACGGTCATTAGTTTTAAAAAATGGTTGTTGGGGCAAACGGTCTGTTGAGATATCGAGCTCCACTCGTGATATGCCAGGGTGACCGTTGTGCATTTATGTCACCGACTTGTTAGCTGCAGATGCGGTTGGTACACTGCCCACGAATAATAGCTAGATGACAGCTATCCTTATCTACTCTAGTTTGTGGCTCAGTTAGTATGCCACCTTAGTTAGTTGAGTTTGGTTTGAGACCCACATATAGGGTTCTTCTATTTTCTTTGTACTAGAGTTCTTTTGGCTTTCACAACTAAGAAGAGAAAAACTGTTTTCAGCCTCCACCTTTGTGTGCATTCCCCCATTGTGCATGTGAGAAAGCTGCAAGTGAGACTCCTTCCCTCTCTCCCACTATCTTCACATGGTCTTTGTCAGTTTTAACCCTAAAATGATCTAGATTTGGAGACATCTTGCTCTTCTATTTCTTACTGTTTTAAAATGTTGAATGGTCATCCAATTTTTGTAAGTTTGAACTATTTTCTCGCTTTCACTTTGATTTGCTATGTTGTCTGGTCAATGTAGACTCTAGGAGATGTCAGCAACAATTGGAAGATCTCTAAAGCAGTGAGTCGAGGTTAGTGAATCGTCATGCAATCCATGTTTTGGCCCAAAACACAAAGGTAAAAAACATACATATGCTTGCATGGAATAAATTTTCCTTGTGATGCATGTTGTTTGAAGTCATTGCAAGTGCATGTTGGTTGTTGCAAATGCGTACTGTATAGGTATTGCCCATAGGATTAGATTTAAAACTCTTAACCATAAACTCTTCATCTCCATGCACATTCCTTACCATTCCCAAGGTCTAAGTTGTTGCCATCTATAAAGAGTGATTAATGCAGTGTGTAGTCACCTTTGAAATGCTTGTCCTATGCTGCATCTTATGAAGGATCAGAACCAATGTGCAATCCTTGCACATGCTACTCACACCTTGCAATTCATAACAACGCAATTATTGTCAAGTCTCTAACACATGCATCATATAATGAGATTTGCCTTATGTAACCTTCTAATGCTAACCAGTTCCCATGCTTCAACTCTTCCATGTTCATGCATGAAGTATTGGCAAGGGCCTCTGTGTCCATGATTTCACAATAAGGTTCCTAAGCAACAAAGTATTTTTCAACACAAAACAACATTTCAATTTTGATAAAGTCACCAACAATGACAATAAAACTAAATTTCAATTTTGTTTTAATGAAATTACTTACCCAATGCGCTATCTTGTCCTCCCACCATGATGTCCATTGATCCAAGAATGGAATGTCATTTGAATTCGTGTGGTTATTTCTCCATCATGTTCTAATGATCCAGGATTGCTCTTGTGCAGCTTCCTTTGTTTTTGTATTTCTTCATGCTCTGCATAGTTGTAAGTGGGTGTCTCTAAACCTTTGATATATGTATTTGTTAGTTATCCTTTGGAGATCTTTCCCATCCTTCCATAACATTTTCTGGTCCACCATTATAAACAGTGCGAACCGCTTCCCAATTTGCTTGTGTCTCATCATCCATAAACCCAAAGAACTTGGCCTAATCAAATCCACATTTTCTCATAACCTCATTTATCATTCTCTAAAGCAAAACTTGAGCCCCCACATCCTCCTTCTTAAACTCACAATTGCAATGGCCAATAGCTCCCGCCCACTGAAGTACAAAGCTCTCTTCGTTTTAAAAATTCAACACAAAAATCTTTCCTTAATATACTACAAAAATGCATAGCTTAAAATTATTTAGTTATATCTGGGATCATAGACATGAGCTTCCATTGTTGTCCAACTGCATACTCTTTGAACATGTTCAAAATGCACCCAGGCTTTTTCAAGGTCACCACCAAGCTGCATCCTATTTACTAGATCAACTCTTGAACCTCTTCCCTTACTTGACATTTTCATCACTTGTCAAGGTTGGGATTCATCCAAGGATTGACTAGGATATGAACTCCCTTGGAAAAACTCATATCTTACATGTTCTTTCAAGTAAATGATACAACCTAATGAATCCTGTCGTGGTTGTAGTGAAGGTAGCGCCTAATGAATAGCATCCTTTCCTACAATCAATCAATTTTTCCAAAGGCTAAAAAGAGAGATGAACTTTTGCAAAAGAAAGCCAGACTTACCTCCTCTGGTTTGTGGTAGCTTGGAGTTGGAGACTCAGGTTTTCCCACATGTCCACTGACATTGTAGTAGAAACATCAAGAACTTTATTTGTAGATAAAAGATTATTTGAAATTATATCCTTGGCCAATTCTTTCTCCACTCTTCTTGCACCAACATTTTTCATATGCAACAATTTCTCTTATACCCTTTTCATGCTTTTGCCAATTGCTGCCTACTTTCAAAAGGACAAATAGGATGATCATGGTGTCCAACATGCACTGCCAACCTTGTGAAACCAACATCTTCTAGCTTACTATAATATCATTTTGCAAAATATCGGAAGCGACAAGTTGGTTATGTAAACATTCAAGACTACCATACTCAGCATCAAGTTCTCCTATCTCTGACACATTTATGATTTTTCCTCTCCACTCACAGATATTTGGTCGATTGTTTCATAGGAGGTAACCACAAAATGGGTTGGTGCATTCAAAAGACCCACCACAATGACTAACTCTAACCTTTGCAATTTTCTTCAATGTTGCAAATGAAGTGGGGTTGGTTTTTGATGAATTGGGTGGATCATATACCTGTTGCATTCCATCCATCCCACTCATATTTGCATCTATTAGAGGGAACTTAAAGATGATATTCCCATTATAGTAAGAAAGCAAATCTTTGACATGATGATGCTCATCAGCTTGCTCTATGTATTTTGCAATAACAGACATTGGTCCAAGCCTCAAAACCTTCTGTCTCAAACTAGAGTTTTCACACATTGAGAAGACCTTATTATTTACATTCACATGTTGTGACGGGCTGTTAGGTGTAGGTTTTTGTCTTGCCATGACATCATCATCTGTTGATGTGCTTGCACTAGCATTCTATTCACTAGCCACCAAGATTTCTATGAGCATAGCATAGTTTGCATCAAGATCATACACCCTAGTTGCAAAATAGGCAATTTTCTTTCTTCATTGCATTTTTGTCCCTCTATAATCATTTGATACAAGTGGAAACAACCTTTTCGCATACTAAAATATTTGCATATCTTTTCACTTGAGAGTCTAGTATCTACATTGTCTAGAGTGTAGCTTCATTTGTAATCTCTCATCATTGTCTTTGCACTAGAATGTCATATACTTGAACTTTGATGCCATGCTAGTGACAATAAGACAACACAGCAAATCAAAGTGAAAGCGAGACAATAGTTCAAACTTAAAAAAAATTGGATGATCACTTAACATTTTAAAATAGTAAGAAATGGAAGAGCAAGATGTCTCCAAATATGGATCATTCATTTTAGGAGTAAAACGTACAAAGACCATTTGCTCCGATAATTATTTTTTTATAACAATGACCATTTGTTCCAATGAGAAAAATAAAAAGAAAAGTCAAAACCTTGGCATAGTACCATTAGCAAGCATTGTAATCGCTAGCTCAACAGCCTCCATCCCACCCCCCCCTCGCTACTCTCCCTACTGTAAGCTCCCCTTGCTACTAGCTCCTCCTCTCACTCTCTGCCTTGCTGCCCCCTTACGGTAAGCTCCTACTAGGTTTGCTCGCCCCTTTATTGTAAGCTCCTCCCCCCTTACTACCAGCTCCTCCTCTCGCTCTCCCTCCTTGCTGCCCCCTTACTATAAGCTCCTCTCCTTTGCTCGCCCCTCTTGCTCCTCTCAATATAAGCTCACGTGGAAGATAGGGCTTGGCACTGAGCCTTGTTTTTGGTACGCAGCTTTAGACCATGATTCTACGTTTCCTTTGTCATGTTTTATTCTTTGTTTGGTCTCTCTCTCTCTCTCTCTCTCTCTCTCTCTCTCTCATTCTCTCATATAAGCCATTCTTCCCTGCGTCCATAGGCTTGAAAAGGTGTGGAAGAAAGTCCAATTTGTCACCATTGAACAACCCTCACATTTCAGGTACGCTTCAACAATCTATCATTGCTAACATCACTCGGCTTGAAAACCTTGATAGAAACTTTCTCTTGAGAAGTGGCACTTTGGAATCTGATGCCAAGCTATCTTGTACCAAGGGCTCGACGCCGCGCTCTTCTTTTTGGGCTCCTTGCATCCATCCACATCCTTTCGTTATAAGCTACGTTGATAAAGCCACGCTCATCGTTCCCCACAAGCTCGCAGACATGGAGAAGCTTGAGGCTGAACTCACCTGAGTCACCGTATCATCTCCCTTCTCATCAATGAGAGCATCTCAATTTGAACTACAACAAGAATTTAAGGAAGTTAAAGCTGAACTGCGCAAGAAGTAAGGAAGCTTTTTGGTTCTCATGTTTTCTCATGATTCCTCAAAGAAGACGCTGAACAACTCCACTTCTCTACCAAGGTCTTTACTTACAAGAAGGAATTCGCCAGCTTTTGGAAGGAGGAGGAGGTTTCTCGTGGACAAAGTAGCAGAGCAAGGCAAAGAAAAGGCAATCCACAAATCAATTGATACCGACGCCCTCCTTTATTCAGTTTCTTCATCACGCTCATTCCTAGACCGCGAACCTACACGAGAGATTAAGAAAGGGGGAAGAATTTTGATAACGTTTCTACAAGTTTTACATCAACATAAAAGAGCGTTTACGATAAGAGGTTGTACACAACTTCATCCACAAAGTCGTCAAGCTACCCTCAATGTCAAGCTCTCCTAGAATAGAGGCCTCAATGCCGAGCCCTGCTTTTGGGCTGCCACCACAAGGTCCTCTGTCTCCTTGTTCCTCCACATCCACAATCCAATAAGAGTCCCAATTACCGGGCTCGTGACCCAACCTTCTCTTGCAACAGGCTTCGCAGAGAAGGTAGCTTCCAATAGAGCTTTGGCACCGGTCAGAATTTATATAATGCAAATCCATTGATAATGGAATTCCCAACATGAAGTTGTGGGGACATTCAGTCAACTAGAACTACATAAACAAAATCATTGCCCCTATGTAAGAGCAGCTTTTAGTTATCGTTACCCACACTACACCTTTATAATTGCTTGACGGAATGTGGCTCTTAATATAATTGTTCAGCAACTGCTTATGACCATAGACCTATTCAACATCTCAATAATAGGATAGTGGATATCCACATTTTCATTTAATATTGCATCACATTCAAATACTTTGATCCGCTTGCATGATCTAGTTGTTGCAAAAAAATCATGATCGCGATCAAAGCCTAGTGAGCACACCATATTGGTTGTGTTTAGCAAATCTCCATGCCAAAGAGTAGTATACTAATCGCATGTATCGGACTAACCTCTAAATCCTCTGTGCTATAGAGCTTGTGTCTGTGAGCTACCCAACTTATATTTGCAACATTTTCCAATATGCGCAATACACGGTATGTGTATCGCATGTGATTTTAAAATATGGATTTAGAGATTTTGAGTTTGCGAGCTAGGAAAGGGGACTCGACACTGATCCTTATCTTTTAGGCTTGCATTGCCAAAAGTTTGTCTCATGGTAAAAATGAATTTTGACTCATTGTAAAAAAGAATTAAGGGCTTAATTTTCCCTAATTTGCAATGGAATGTATTCTTTATTAGCTTCAATCTTTATAATCCAATTTACATTAATGCACTTCCTTGCTTTGTGTATCTGCAAACTTGTGGAATGTTCTACCCATGGTGATACGTTTTTAGGTATTGCAATTTCCCCTAATTTGCAATGGAATTTACTCTTTATAAGCTTCAATCTTTATAATCCAATTTACATTAACTCACTTCCTTGTTTTGTGTAGTTGCAAACTTGTGGAATGTTCTACCCATGGTGATACGTTTTTAGGTATTGTACGTAATGGGCTATGAATCAACATTTGCATTGCTATGCACTTTGTATCATACCTTTTTAATTTGAGTGAGGAATAATTCTTATTAATGTTATGTTCATTACATAATGGTATTAACACAATCGAGTGCAGAGGACACATCAGTTGAGTTATGTGGGTTGTATTGTAAGGCTCATTTTAAAAGAACGTCAACAAATTGAGGTGTGCAAATGCTTGAAAAAGAGATGATGAATGAGATGAGCCATGATGATTGTGAATCAAGTGAGAATATTGATGTAGGTGATCAGTCGAAAAGAAACACCTTCCAAAACTATGGCAAAGGGGAAATCAAATCTGATTTCTCATGAGGAAAAATAGAAAGATGATGAAGAACTCATTGTGCCAATTGAGTTTTCACAAGATATTTTTCAAAGCACATTGGAGAGAATTAGAGTTGTTAGAAGAACTCTTCCTCCTAAGATTCCCTTGTGTCGGATTAAATTAATTCAAAAAATAAGAAGTGTGGATAAACAAGCAAAGGAAATGGGATTCACATTGAGAAAGGATGGTTACATTGAGGAGAAGAGTTGCTTCATATTGGCTATGCGAACAATGGATGGGGCTCATATTTCAATCACAAATGATGACAAGGCTGAATGGAATCCAATATGAAAAATGAATTTGAAAAAAAGGTCCAAAGCAATGATGAGTGGAGTGACCTTATTGGCAAGATGTTCATTTGTTGGGATGGTAATCACAGACCAGCAGGATGGACAAAGGAGATCAATGAAAATTTTTCTCTTGACAAGCGTATGCATGTGCTAGTTCAGGCTTTTATGATTGCCTAGAAATGCACAGATACCTAATGAGATGAGAGTGCAATTTTTGATAAAGTTGAGTGGGGGAGCTGCAGTTCAAAGTTCATTTGGAATCCATGCTTCTGATTAGGGTTTTAGACTTGTTTTAGATCATGGGGATAGCAAGTGAGACATGGCTATTTGATTTGGAGATATAGGCAGAGAACTTATTACAAACCCTAGCCCAAATATACCCTTTCTTATCCACACAAGAAGATTTATCTTTACATAAGTACTTGGAATCTTTTCGAGAAATAGATAGGCACAAAATTTTCAAGGCATTCGAATAAAAATGCAGTAGTCCAATCCAAAACCAAGGGGAAAGCAATATGAGATCATCAATAGTGCCATGAGGGTGGTTTATAGGTAACGATTACTGGAATTTTTACTAGACAACTCTATCATTTTAAGTATTTTAATATGCTTACAATTTATGTAAAATGTAGGTATGTGTCTATGATGTTGGACAAGGGAATAGTGTCCAAACATCAAGATGCTACGCAAACTTGGATGAATGTTGAAGATACTTCCACGTGTATGTACACAGAGAAAGGTATACATATGTTGAATCTTGATTTGATTTATTGTCAAGAAACTCCAAATGGTTTACTTAGAAGACATCGACATTTGTCAATGGTAGGACATCTCAATATACCATGGGGTCTATCGAAATGGGAGATTGAGAATTGCCCTTGGTGGATTGATTATGAGGTAGGTGAATGCCCGAACTGTGAAAAAGAGTTATACCTTGCTCACAAGGATAATTCTTCAGGAAATTTAACATCACCTATTTGAGAGGGATTCAGTCATTCCAAGAATGCAGTGCACATGATGTTGAAAGCATGAAGACTTGCTAAACAAAGGTGGGTTTTATCACTTGATTGTGTGTTTAAACCACAAAAATATGATTTACACATTGATGAATCTTTTGGTTGAAAGGATTTCCTTTTACCTTATGGCTCTTATACTTGAGCACTTTATTCTTTATTTTACTTTGTTAATTTGTAAGCTATTTCGAGATGCAAGAGCAGCACTTTGATATTGGAAACAAGTATTTTTTGCTTATGGAAAATGCGAAGATTATCTAGGATGATGTGCAAGAAATATCCAAAGATATGCAACATAAAATCACCAATGCGACCTTCAAGAGTTTGAAAGATTTTTTCATTTCAAAGCAACAAGAAATGTGCACGGCAAGCCAAGGCCATGGGGTGTGGACCTTGTTATTCTTGACCTTCCAACTAGGAAACCTTTACTAGGCTTTGGAGAGTCTCTTATCTACTTTGGTTCAATAGTCACTATTTTGTTTGAATGCCAAGTGTATTGTTTTGGATTTTTGGCTCCATTATATAGATATTATGTTTAAGATATGTAGATTAGAAAAATCTCTTAATGTTAGACCACAAATAACATCTTAGTTCTTTTAGCTATCAATATGCAAGTATGACATTATTGATGCCTCCTTGTAAGCTCTGAGATATTGCCAACAATTTCATTTACTTTGATGATGCATTGTTGCATTACGTGTTTCAAGACTTATGGACATAAGTAAGATAATGATTGTGATCCAAGTACAACATTTCTTTTGATATGGGGATGAGGGGGAGGGGGGGGGAGGGATTGAGTCAATTGTGTTAGTATTTTGCTAGTAAGGTTTCTAATTTAAGACTACAAACATACATTGTATCAACAAAAAATGCCCATTTAAAGCAAGGATGCACACTTAGTCTATTGTGCTCATCCAAAATGTTGTACTTGTTGGCCACATTTACACTCTTAAAAAAGATAATGATTTTTGGAGGATTTCCATTTGAAGATTATGGTATGGGGAGGGTTGCCGTTTGGGAGTGTAAAAAATTTGGTGAAGCATGTATGCCATACATGTTATGTTGAGTGTTGATGCAATGCAAGGTAGTTTTATGGCATAGGATGTAATGAAAGCATTCAACTATAGAATGTAATAGAACGTATTCTTTATTAGCTTCATCCTTTAATTTTACCTAATTTGCAATGGAATGTTTTATTTTAAAGAAAAGACTCAAAAAATACTCATAAACTCTCTATCAAAAAACTCACTGTTAAGTAGCACTCCATTGCTTGTAATATGTTGGACCCCTACTTCCAAAGCTATATCCCTACTTCAATACTGTAGAGAAGTTACATCCTTGCTTATCAAGGCTTTAAGAAAGTGGCTTTGGAGTAAACAATCCTCTCTGTATGTGTGTGGACTTCAATCCATGCTTTCACACTGCTCACGAGGCCTTTTGTCTTGATCATAGACATATTTCAGAGGTCCAAAACATTTGCATGTATGACCTCAATAGAGATGTAGGAGCTCATGAGATGGAAATGCAACCTAGCGGTATGTTGCATTGCTCTGCTAACTAGTGGATGAGGAGAAAGGGGGGGGCCATAAGGATTTGTGGAAGAGAGCAAAGGGGAAAGGATTTGCAAGCTTCAAAGTCACTTTATGAATTTAAGCAAGCAAAATAATGGTGATGAAAACAGAAATGGAGATAGAAGACAGCAATGAAACTAGGAGCAATCACGGGGATGGAGGATAACACTTACACCAGGTCGAATACACCATCCATTCCTTTATTAAGAATGGAAAGGAGCACGCATCAAAATGTGTTTGAGTGTGTTCTAGGGCCTAGAAATTCAGTCTTCCATACAGGTGGTGCTCTTGGCTACTCATCTATCATGGGAAAAACACAAGTAAATAGTTGAAAGAAGCTGGAATTCTTTATATAAAGGCTAACATAGAGCGGACCTTTTACAACCGAGTTGCTACTTCTAAATGGTTGAAACAAAGAAACTTAAAATTTGCATCCTACTAGCTAAACTCCTAATGTACACTCCATCATTAGGGACTATTACATGCATTCAACAAAGTACAAAGATATGTTAGAGCAAAGAATCTTTGTAGCATGGAATTGTATGTATCATTGGCCCTGACTACTTGTTATTGCCATATAGTATGCCATTGGATGCAAATATACTAAGAAACAAAACTATTCAAGACGTTATTTCATATTTTCCACATTGCCTATTGTTGAGTAGGTATAGAGAAATAATGACAAATTTGTTTGTACTTGAGGTGTAGGAATAGTAAGTGGAAGTGAAGTGTTGGGTTGGTGACCCACGGAAATTGAGGAGAGTGTGCCTGAATCTTATACCTTAAGGGGGGTATTACATGAAAGTTACAGGAGGTTTCATCTTAAAGAGCTACAATCCAAATAATCTAGACTAGTTCAAACTCATATTTGGTTAAAATTATGGCGAATCCAACATGTATAAGTCTACCTATGTCAAATGCTAACAATTGTGGAGAGCACTAGTCAATAACCAAATGAAATACAAAAGTTTGCATTAAATCTCAGTGAGGCTGGAAGTACACATAAGCATCCCTATCATTGAAAGGAGAACTAGACTGCCATGTAATAAAGGTACTTAGATTTCATACCTGCCGAATTGGGATGAACCACCAGTGCTCTTTCATTGCGACTTTCCCAGTCAGCAGATTTGTCAAATGACTTCTTTTCTACTCCAGAAATGATAGGCCACAACCCTTTTTACTTAAGATATAGCCGGACGCTCAATTGCCACATGCAGGAAAATTAGCTCTAGTAAATGTCACGAGCTTCACTGCCTTTGACTTGGATTCCATTCCACATCCTGCTTTGTACCAATTGTACTATTCTCTACACACATAGCTATGAATCATGAACGACTAGAAATCAAAAACTACTAAGAGACTCCAAATAAAGTTCTAACTTGCTAATATATTATTGAATGCATGAGATACAAGTTCATGCACTGATCCTTCGTATCCCTACAAGGCTTGTAGAAGGATCATAGATTGCAACCAAAATACCATGCTTATCATGATTGTATTTTGCTCCGAGAGCTCTGCTAATGATCCCAAGTGCTCTTTCATTGCGACTTTCCCACTTAGTAGATTTGTTAGTCAGACTCCTTTTCCGCTCCAGAAATGAGAGGCCACAATCCTTTTTCCTTAAGATATAGCCGGATGCTTAGTTGGCATGTAGGAAAATTATCTCCACTAAATGTCATGAGCTTCACTACCTTTGACTTGCCATTTTGCATGATACCAACTAAAGATCTCCAACTATTCTCTACACACAGCTATGAATCATTAACGACTGGAAACCAAAAACTTCAAAGTAAAGTTCTAACTCGCTATTCTATTATTGCATGCAAGAGATACAAGTTGAAAATCTTCTTCATGCACTGATCCTCGGCATCCATACGGGTTGTAGGAGGATCATGGATTACAACCAAAACACCATGCTTACCCTAACCGGTATGCTCACTACTGCAACCACAAACCTGTACCCTATGCCATCCTTTAATCATGAAGTCAGAGAAGAAGCGCCATGCCAATCTTGGATCTACCATCGTGTTGATTCAAACAACCGCCTCAAGATTGTAGGTGATATTGCATCTCTTTGGTCTACCTACCTTCTTTGAAGTGGACCCTAAAACCTGAAAACCACGTGGTTGATCATCAACATATACCTCCTCTTCTAGGGTTCCGTTCAAGAATGTTTACTTCATGTCCATTTGAAAAATGGACCATCCGTGATTGGCAACCAAAGAAATCACCGTCCGAACAGTGACCATTCGGGTTGTGGGGGCAAAGGTCTCGTCGAAGTCAAGTCCCTCTAACCGAGCATAGCCTTTACCACCACTCCTGCTTTATATTTGCCCAAGCTCCCATCAACTTGAATTTTTAGATTGTATGCCCACTTGGTACCTATTACCTTCTACTTGTAGGCTTGGCCACACCGAGTCCCAGATGTCATTTTTCAAAATGGTGCCCATCTCTGCCTTCATGGCAACCTGCCACTCGGGTATATCTTTTGCCTCCTCAAAGGTCTACGGCTCGTGGAGCTAAGCCACCAAGGCGAAGTTGGCTAAGGGTGCAGACAAAATTGCATCGTGACCGTCAAACTTTAGAACTCAACTCGGGAATGTCTGTGACCTAAGAATCCTGCAAGGTCTTCAAATAACATGTTGGTAACTTCTTATCAAAGGAAGTTGACTTTGAGGGTGGTTCTAGTGCATCTAGCTGTTTTTCTAGTTCCTCTAGCTCTTTAGTCAACAGTAACTTGGTAATGGTCAACTTGGGTGTTGAATCTTTGGGAACTTTGATGACCTCTTCTTCTGCTTAAGACGGTGCTTCCTCAAAGACCACGTCCCTACTGATCAATACCTTTTTCTTCACGGGGTCAAAGATGCGGTACCCCTTAGATTCTTCACAGTACCCAACAAAGACGCACTTCTTGGTCTTGGAATCTAGCTTTGGCCTTTCATCTTTATGCACATGTACGAATGCATCAGAACCAAAATTCCTCAGATGAGAGATAGTAGGCTTCTTACCATAGTATGCTTCATAAGGCGTCATATCTGCAACGGCCTTGGTCTTGGTCTTGTTGAGGATGTGAATTGTAGTATCGACTGCTTCACACTAATAAGCTTTTGAGAGATCCCTCCCTCTGATCATGGTCAATCCCATCTCTGTAACTGTTTGGTGCTTTCGCTTAGCAACCCCATTCTGTTGAGATGTGCGAGCATAAGTAAGCTGACGCTTGATCCCATGCTTCCTGCAGAAAGTGTTGAGCTCTATGGAGTTGAACTACCCCCCTCAATCGGTGGGAATGCTTTGACTTCCTTCCTTGTTTACTTCTCTACCTTGGCCTTCCAATCTTTGAATTTCTCAAATGTCTGAGACTTCTTAGCCAAGCAGTATATCCAAGTGATCGACTAAAGCATCCACAACTAGAAGAGTATACGTGGACCCTACAACTGAGTTGGTTGACATTGGTCCGCAAATGTAAAAGTGGACCAGCTCCCATGGTCCCTTAGCCCTGATGTAGCCTCCTATGGGGATCGCTCCCAATGTTGCTTGCCCTCCAAGCAAGCCTTGTAGACTTTCTCTACGCTTCTGATAGGTGGTCCCTCAAGACTTTTGCATTTCTGTAAGAGTATCTTAATGGACATGACCAAACCTTTCATGTCACATTTTGGAGTGCCCATGGTCCCCCTGAACAATTAAAGCATGTAACTGGTACAAGCCGTCCTCGACACCTTGGGCCACCACCTGTCCATCTTTCTTGGAAGTGATGGTGACTTTCCCATTCTTAAAGAGTACTCGCATCTTATGCTTATCCATCTGACTCATAGAGAGTAGATTCTTGCACAGATTTGGAACAAACAGCACATCGTATATGACCTTTCTCCTCTCTCGCTATGGTGATGAACGGAATATTGCCAACCCCCTTCACAACGCATGTCAAGCTATCCCCACGGTCACTTTCGAGTCGAGATGGGTCCTCTCCATGGTCTTGAACCACTCCTTGTTGTGTTTTGAGGCACCGCTGTCCTCGTATCAAGCCTCCTTGTGGTCACTTGCTATATGAACAGAGCAGTGCTCTATGCACAAGAAAATCTCCCCATTAGTGACGTTGGATGTGTCTCTGTCTTAGGCTCCTCCTTGCTATGGGACTCTTTTTTTTAATCCGCTTTCTTCTTCCAGTAGTCTTTTGCATAATCACCAAGCTTTTGACATTAGAAACATTTCACCTTCTTTTTCTACGCTGAGTCATCGGCCTTGCATTTGGAGTCCTTGGGCTTGCCCTTCACCAAAAGCACTTTATTATTATCCTTGTACAACTTTCCCAGGCTTTCTCCAGCAGTAACAAGGGCCCAAGCTCCTCGAATGTCAGAGGCTTGGTCCTTTGTCCTGTTGTAACAACAGTGACAGATCCCTTGAAGCTACATGGTAAACTAAGCAGTGTCACTAGTGCCAGCTCACAGGTGTCCACCTTATGACCAACCGATGTCTTACCGCTTTGACTTTCGTCAAGTGGTCATGTACTAACTCTCCCTCATCCATGTGCATATTGAACAATTAGTGCTGAAGTGTCAAGATACGAGAAGTATTATCTGTCTCGTACAAGTCCTTCAGAGTGGCCCACACCTCCACCAACATGTCAACCATCTGGATATGAGGAATCACAGAGTCTACCACCGTCCCTATGATTAAAGCCAAGGCCAAGGCATCTCTATCCTCCCATGCTTGGAGTTCATCTTTGTCATTGACATCAGATTCGTGCGCTTGTAATCTACAACATCCTCCGGATTTGCGTCAATCCCGTCGTGAGCTTCTACAGCTTCCGGGCCACAAGGGGACTCCAGATCTTTACCTTCCAGATGGATAATTCATCCCATCCAGCTTCCCAGAATCTCCAAAGTTAGAATTGGTATAAGAGGGAACACGACTAGCGGAAGGAGTATAAATGGCTTCTGACTTCAATGTTTTGCTATAAATTTCACATAGCAAAGAATCTCGAAACAGAACGTGCAGTGGATGAAATAATACTCTGCAAACCTGGTTCGACTGGGAGTTGCTTTCATGAAGAAGAACTCCTTCCTTTGACATGAGAGTGTCTAGAGCTGAGAACCATGCTCTGATACCATGTTGGAAATGAAGGATAGAATCACTCTAACCTCGCAACCTCTGGGGAATAGGAACAGCTCCATCTCACTCAATGATGCAGACCACACACTAGAACCTCACACAAAAGAGTATAGACAGCATACACAAGAGAGAGAATATGAGAGAGAACTCAGATGTATTCCTCCACCAAATAGTGGACAAAACCAAGCTCAGGGTGAGCACAAGTATCCAGCAAGGGGCTAGCGAACTCTCCTAGTAGTCTACTCCTGCTCCACGCTGCCCCTCTGTAGGCTTCTGTGGATGCTGTGGCTGATGAAAAATGAGGGCCCCTTATATAGGGGGCTGGAATGGCCTCATCCTGGCTGACTTCTGGTCAGCCCAGGGGCTAGCAGGCTGACCTGCTCAAAGAGCTCCCCCTTAGCAGCCTGTATAAGGGGCTGCCAGGGGGTTCACTAGGCTTGCTGCCCTGCTTGGTCTGGCCTCCCTCCAGCCTCTGTTTGATGCTAGTATGCAGCCCAAAACTGTCCCTTATCCCTCTACCGCAACATCACCAATCAAACCAAGAGGTTCTTCAAAGTCAAAAGGAAAGGGATCTTCTCGTGTTGATGCTTAAAATTTTGGCTCTAATACACAAGTATTAAGAACTCCCACGGGTTCACATGGATTAAGAGTACCTTCTCATTTAGGCCATCATGGATTGAGTGCACCCCCAAGTGGGCATGGTTTGAGCGCACCGCTCCCAAAAAAATGACCTCTATTGGCTGCAAGTGTGTTTCCTCTTGAGTCTTATGAGGATGTTGTCGAGGAGACTCCATCTATTGCACAAGGGAAAAAACGGAGTAAACCGGGATCAAAGGCTCCAAGGAGAGTACAGCCATTGGATATCATTAAAATCCCAACGAGTGGTGGTGAGCTGCAAGTACCAGGAGCTGACATTGGAGATGGCACCTTAGATACACAACAAAATAGAGTCCAAGCAAAGGTACAACGAGATAACCATCACAATCATATGTTCCTATGATCCAGTGCCCCTTTGTCCCCACAATCAAGGGCTCACAAGTGGGTGCATTGATCTCTAACTTGGTTGGTCCTCCATGCCAACCACCCGTGTGCCAAGTGGCCTCACAACCCCGTGCTAGGATTTGCTCCTCTGATACAGCCATACAGGTAAGCCAAGATACCAATGTATACACATATAAATACCTAACTTAGTAGCATATCTCATCATGCGAGGTTCAGCAGCAGCTAGGCATTTACACAGGTGGTGTGAGGAAAGCACGAAATTGCATTAGTTTTAAAATACATTTCAAGGTTGACCTGAGGGACTCCCATAGTTTCATGCAAGCAAATCAACCAAGAGCAACAAGATATGAAGAGACTCTGATTTCAAAGTGCCTCTAGTTATAACCATCTTGCCAGAGTTGCATTTACACATACAAGCTATTGAAGGCAGCACTCTGACAGAGATTCCATTGAATCTCCACAACAACGCTCTACACAAAGACTGCAATTTTGTTGAGTCCACACTTTAGCACTTAGATCGTATGCTCATCTTACAAACGGAGAGCTAGTAAAAGCAAGAAACATTAGCAAGGGATCAAGAGCGATCTCTGCAACAATAGGCCACAATGGCAGCAAACCAGGCCTCACCTGGTTGCTGACCGCGATGGACTGAATTAAAGGAAGGGGCGGGCTCTGAAATCACTTTTGACAGGAGAGTAGCTAGGGACTCCATGATCTCTTCCACACAAAAGTAATCTCAAAGAAAACCTTTTTTCCTCATCACATATCCCCTTTGACACAGGATTCAGATTCAGTCACATATCCTTCCTCCTGTTCTAAGGGAAGATCTTTCTGCTTTGCATGTGTGTCTTGCTTTGGGAATGTCTTCAATGCACCACCATAAATTAAAGCCCCATTTGCTAAGGTCCATCCACCAGCTCTGTCCTGGCATCTTCCATGCTTGAGCATTATTTCGCATTAACTGGATTTTATCCCAATCCTCCCACATGTGAGCATCAGCATATATATTTGCCATCAAGACATATGCTGCAGGAAGTTTTTCATCTATTTTCACCACATTTTCAAAGGCATGCCTTCCAATCTCTGTACTCTTCCACTTTCGGCAAGCACCCAAAATGGTCAACCATACAACAAGATTAGGTTGGAAAGGCATCTTCTCAACAGTTGCCACTGCCTCATCCAGTTGACCTGCACGACCAAGAAGATCGACCATGCAAGTATAATGCTCAATAGTTGGAATAACACCATCCTGTTTGCTCATAGCATGAAAGTATTTCTGGCCCTTGTCCACTAGACCCACGTGACTGCATGCAGTGAGAACACTGAGAAAAGTGACCTGATCAGGTTTTATGCCTTCCTGCCTCATTCTCTCAAACAGATGAAACACAGGTTCACTCTCTCCCTGCCGGGCATATCCGGCAATCAATGCACTCCATCGCACAACATCCCTTGCAGGCAACGTATCAAACAGCTGTTGGGCATCAACCATGCTCCCACATTTCGCATACATATCAATAAGGCTGGTTACCACAATTGTGATAGTCTCAAAACCAACCTTGGTCATTTGAAAATGAAGTTCCTTTCCATTTTTCAGAGCTACGGTGTTGGAACATGCTTTCAAGATGGCAACAAAGGTAAAGCTACTTGGTGATACACCTTTCTCTTGCATTTGTGCATAAAGTCTAAAAGCCTCCTCACTTTTCTCTTCTTCAGCATACCCCAAGATCATGGTATTCCATGTGACCACATTACGATGAGGTAATTCATCAAAGACACATCTTGCATCCCCCATGCTCCCACATTTCACATACATATTCACTAAGGTGGTTCCCACAAATATGTCCAACTCAAAGCCATTCTTTACTACTTGGGACTGAATGGCTCTGCCTTTCCCCAGGGATTCTATTTTCACAACTTTCTCATCCACTTGTGTTTCCTTCTCCAGTGATGCCAGACTACTGCAAGCCTTCAATGCGCCAACAAAGACTCGATGATCTGTTGTGACACCTTCTTGGTGCATCCGTGCATACAATTCTAGGGATAAAGCACAGTCTTCTTGCTTGGCATATCCCAGGATCATAGTAGTCCATGTTACCATATTTGGATGGGGCAATTTATCAAAGATGCATCGTGCATCTTCCATGCAACCACATTTCACATACATATTCACTAAACTGGTTCCCACAAATACATTTAACTCAAATTCACTCATCACTAATTGCGAGTGGATAATTCTACCTTTTCCCAGGCATCCTAGTTTCCCATCAACCTCCTTAGCCTCCTCCAGTGCTGCCAGGCTACTGCAAGCCTTCAATGCACCAACAAAAGTTCGCGCACTTGGTTGGACACCTTCCTGGCACATCCTTGCATACAGCTCCAAAGCCTGTGCACCCTCTTCCTTCTTGGCATAACCCAGGATCAAAATGTTCCACGACACTACATCGCGCTTTGGCATGGTGTCAAAGACATGGCAAGCATCCACCATGCTACCATGTGTCACATATGTATGCATCATCTTGTTTGTAAGGTCATTTGAATTTTCCTTCACATGCGAAGGGATTTCCTTCACCTCCTTCAGCTGAGGTGACCTCTTGTGAACTTCATTTCCTGCAAATTTCCTCAACTCTTCAATCTTGTCTGCATCCAGACTGCTGCTAGCATGCGCATAGATGTTTGAAATGAGCACATAGCCAGTGCTATCGCTACGATTTATTTCAGCAAGCTGGCCATAGCACCATTTGCCCAACTCTACATTGCGATGGCTTCCACAATGACCAAGCAATGATCTCCAGCCCACAATATTACGATGAAATGGCATACTTTGGAGCAAGTCTTCTGCCTCGCCCAAGTGTCCTGCATGACCAAGACGGTCAACCACCAAGTCCACGTTGAGTACATCCTGCAATCATTGCATATATCTAGATGAATCCAGGAACATGCCAAAATCATCCTCTAAAAATACACACGTGCAGTTTAATTCATGATGGTCACTCATAAGGTTGAAACACGCATTGCAGGGACTAGCTACTATGCCATCTTCATTGACGTCATCAGCACCAAACAGTGGGTCTAGACCATAGCATAAACATGTGCTCTCACACATACAAATCCACACAACCACACAAACTTGAGCATCCATTATACAAAAGTCTTCGTATTGAGTTTCTGCAATCATTGCACTCCATAAACTCGGAAAAACTGGTCTGTCTCATGTGATCCATGGCCTGAAGAACCTCATATACCTGTCCATTCTCACAGTTTTTTGCAGCTTGTAAAAGATGCATCAAGCAAAACAAATGCTCTTCAAGCAACACTATAAGAGCATGTCAGACCGATGCTGCGTTTAAAGATTGCTTATCGTTGATCGCCTAATTTTCCATTTATGTCTTTGTATGAAAGGTCGACGATCCTACACCCAACAATCCGATTCTACCCAGGAAAAGGAGATAGGCAATCAGTGTTACAGTGAGACGTCGCCCCATGAGGCATGTCAATACTACGAATCTTGCTCAAAGTTTCTTTGGCGCTCTGTTGCATTTTTTGAAGCAAAAGAGAGAAAACTCTGTCTGGTGCATGCGACTTAGGGATACGCAGGCCAGAGGAACTTGCAGGGGCACACGTTCTGAGCAGGAGAGTGGTTGCTTCAAAGGTGGTCCGTATAGAGAAAACGCTGAAGGGTCAGCCTCTGCAAGGGTCCTAAGGGATGAGTTGGTTAGTAGTGAGGGCCATAGTTTTGAAGTTAGTTCATTTGGTCAATTTGACCTTGCTAATCATGGGTAGTATGAAGCTTAAATGTGAGAAGTTTAAGGGCTTCTAATGTCTTTAGGATTTAAGGTTTTTGTTTGCTTTGGAGGTCCTAAATGCTTTTGTCTTTTATTCCTAAAGCTTTTGTCTTTTGTTAGGTATTTCTCTCTAAAGATGGAGGCTCTCTTTGTCTCTTGTACGACACCACAGATAGGCACTACCCCACTTTTATTTAATGGCTCATCCACCACCCCCCGCCCCCCACACACACACGCATACACCTTTTCACCTCTCTTTCTCTCATCTACCTTTCCCGATATTCCTTCACCTTCACTTGCTTTTTATCTTTTCCTTTCCTTCCAATTTACACCTGTAGTTTCCTTTCAGAAGTTATTTGAAATATTTATCGAGCTACGCACACTTGGACTTATAATGACACTCCAAAAGGCAGGGCCATAGTGGGATCCCCACCTTGTTTAATAGACTACCTTCGAAGAGGAATTCTAACAGGATGATTGTTGCGGGCCTAGCTCCTTTGATTCGTCCTCGAAGCCTTATATGTGTGTGATAGAGAGTGAGAGAAGTTCACCCCAAAAAAACCAAGGTGAATGATATTTACATCATTCATAAGGCCTGCCCAAGATAAAACAAGGTGAATGATGTATGGGTGAAATACCCAAGAGAGCGCATAAAATCATAGGTAAGAGATTAAGAGTGTGCAAAGAGGAGTAAATGAGAATGGCCCAAAATTCATACAAGGGGACCCCAAATCATCAATACTCTACAAGTGCACCAACCACAAATTAACACCTAAGAGAGCATAAATAATAACAACGATACTATTTTTCCCATCTCAAAATCACAAGCTTCACTAAGGCTACCTACGGCAGGCCAAAAAAAGCAAACAAAAAGGAATCCACTGGAAATGGTATGGAGGAAGACTGCAGGACATAAAGGGGGGGGAGAGAGAGAGAGAGAGAGAGTCAACCACTTTAAAGTCTACATTCAAGTCCAATGAAGAAGGGAAGCCACATATAAACATATTGTCCAATAGGAAAAATGCACTTCCGAAAATTCTAAAAATGCCTAATTTTTGCTTTGCCCAAATTGCATCGTTGCTAAGGCTACCCCCAGGGGCAAGCCAAAAAGTGTGAGAGAGAATTAAGATTTTTCAAAATAAGGTGAATGATATTTAATCATTCAGAAGGCTTGCCCAAGATAAAAAAAGCAAACAAAAAAGAAACCTCCGAAGATGGTGTGGAGGAAGACTACATGAGATGAAGGAGAGAGAGAGGGGGGGGGGGAAGGGGAGCGAGAAAAGATGAAGATGGTGTGTAGGAAGACTTCAGGACTCAGAAGATAAAGAGAGAGAGAGAGAGAGAGAGAGAGAGTCAACCACTTTAAAGTCTGCATTCAAGTTCATAGTGGAGCTAATGAAGAGAAGCCAAGTTGATATCAACATATTGTCCAATAGGAAAAATGCTCTTCCAAAATTCTAAAAATGCCTAATTTTTGCTTTGCCCAATTTGAAACGTTGCTAAGGCTACCCACAGGGCAGGCCCAAAAAAAAGTTGAATAGGATTCATTAGGCTTGCCCCAAATTGGGAGTAATGTAAATGAATCAAAATTATGTTGTCTTCCTTGTAACATATAAAATAGAATGGCCAAACTAGTACACATAATTTGTTCCACTTTCCATGTTTTTCAGTTTATCATTTGTCCATATGTGGTTAATTATGGATCCGTAAATGGTGGTGGGCTCATTTATGACTTGTCTTAGATTTTTAGAGGTCATGTATGCTTCTAAATCTTTCTTTTGTTTGGATTTGTTGTTGTAGTCAATGTTGAAGTCACCCATGATGTATATGATTGTATTATTTGGAATGGCTTGGAGCTCATCATTTATCGAAGATATAAGTGACTCTGATTTCTTTTGAGGTTTTTTGTAAGTGTTTAGTACTGCAATATCATTCTCCATGGATTTGAATATAGTTAGTAGACATTGACATTCGTCATTGATGATCTCCTTAATGTTTTTAATGGTGATATTATCTTTGAAGTATGTTACAAGTCCGACTCCTTCGAAGGATGTAACGGAATGAAATGTTGGGAGGTTAAGTTGATTTTGAATCTTGAAGGTGTGTTGCTTGTAAGCAAAGTATTGTCGCATTTAGTAAGTTCTCGGAAGTGAGTAAATCTTGTGCATAAGATTTTGCTAATCTCGTGTCTAGACATTGTATGTTTAGAGTGTTTTGTTGTTGTTTTCCAAATTTTCTATGATCTAGATTCCATTTTGCTTCTGTTCGTAGTCATTATATTTCATCTAATTCTACTTTTATATGCTAGTCCTCTATTTGTGATAGCAGGTAAAGGTTTGCTGGATCATGTATACATGATAGGGCAGTGTATGTTAAGCCATGATTTTTTATTTTTTAATGGATCAAAAGTGAATTCATTGTTATTCCTTGGGCACAGTGTATTGTTCTTGCTGCTGCTGCTGGTAAATTGAAAAATTGTTTTCTACAAATAGTATTCATGTGATTCCCAATTTGGAACTCTCTAGTAATTCAAAAAATTGGTGTCCATTCTTCCTCTACTCCTACTCGATAAATGTTTCTATTTTGTACTCTTGTGTAGGAGCTAGCTCTTGTGTCATTGAATTGTATCCATAGAACATGTGGTTCAGTTTTGATATTCAAATCCATGAAGATTCCATCTGCTCCATTCACAATGCCATCTGCAATGTCAATGTTCCCTACACAAAACTCAACTATCATGTCTGGTTTTAGCCTTAGTTCTGCATGTAAGCCTGCGGTGTTTTTAGGGTCTATGGGAACCACTATGTTTGTACTGCAAGTTTTATGTTTTGTATCAATTGATTTTATTACGTGATGTTTCGTCTTGAGTGTTTTGAAAATATAATTATTATGGATGTCTTTCATTGCAGTCATATAAAAGAGGTGCAGTATTTCTTGTTTGTTTTTCATCTACCTTAAGAAAAGTGTGTTAAGTATGTGAAGGTCTTCTACTCTTGCATGAAATTTATGAGCAAAGACAATGGAGCTTTGTTCATCAATCTGAATCTTTTTCTCTCTCTCTCCCTCTCTCACTTCCACTATCAAAATATGCTTAGTGGTTGGAATCCTTTTGATGGGGCAACAATTAAAGGCCGCTCATTGTAGTCCACAACTTGTTGGCTACTATGTATACCATGCACTAGTGTGTCTATAAGTAAATCATCTATTATCACATCAACATTTTCTTCTTCTACGATTTCAAGAAGATTACTTTCTGATTGTTGCATTGCAGATATATGTTGCATCCATACTGTATTTATTTGGATGTTGTTTTCTTTGTATAGTTAATGTAGGGCAAACTGCCCCACTCATGTAGTTATGCTTGTATTCCAATTTCCTCTTAATGGCAACCATTAGAATTGCATTTTTGTTTACAAACCATGGCAATAAATGTTGTGCTCTATCCACATCTATAAAGACATTGCCATGTAAGCCATATTTTCCTTCATAAGTTAGCTCTCTTGTTTAAGTGAGGAATCCTTATGAAAATGAGGCACTCTTCTACTCTATTAAGTGATGGCATGTATTTCAAGATCTTTGTCATCTCTGTATTCTTTACATAGATAGTCAGCTATCTTCCAACTCTTGTGGCACTATAACATAAGGGGCAAAGACGACATTGATAGTATGGGACATTGATAGGTATCAATACATGAGCATGCATGCATGTCCCCATTGATTTAGTTATTAACTGCAATTTTGCATTGAACACGAGTGTATGATAACAAGAACATGGAAATTTGGGGCTATCATTGATCACTTCAATATATAATTGTTCTGGTGTTTGGTGGTACATCTCCTTTTTCTAGGTCGGCAAATAGTAGTATATGTATTGTGTGTTTGCAAACTTTGGTTTGTTTCATTTGTAGAAAAATTAGATTCTTTTGTATTGAAAGTGAGTGGCATGACTAATGGAAGGTGTTTCTCTATATCATTTCTTCTCAACTTGTATATTTTGTTACATATGGTTGGTATTGAGTGACATATGGAACAAAATCCATGCAAATTTGTTGAGAATGTGCAAAATTGTGAACTATAGCAGAGAACAAAATCCACCCAAATATTGCAAGACATAGATGATGGATTTAGAGTGAACACATGTGGAGATCCTCAATTTCACTTACGAAATATCTTCTGTCAAGCAAACAAATGTAATAGAAAGCCCAAATGACACTTTAATATTTTATTATAATCTCTTGAGAACTTAAACTTTTAACTGGAAAGTTCACAATTGGCTCAAAGAATAGAATTCATGTACATGTCCTCACAATGTGGAAAATTCTGGTGCAAATTCAGAATTGGAAATATGTAGTCAATCATTTGGAATTATGCCACTAAGAGCCATCCATTGTTATTTCAATTTGAAAATTGTAATAGAAGCCAATCCCAAACCAAAACTGTGGCATTTTTGCACTGTAATGTTGCAGAAATGATACTATTATAGTATCAACCATATCTCTGACACTGAAATAATAGGTGGAAAAGCCAGGCAGCTAAAAGCTAAATGATTTTACTACCCTGTCTACATTGACTGCTAGAATCTAGTCATAACCCAAAGATATTTAAAGTAAACTGGCCTGAGCGCCAGTCTCCATCAAGAGGGTGCATATATCAACAACACTGCGCAAATGATAGTAAAAAAATTGACTATGCAGACCAAGAAGCTCATCTACATGTGGACCACAAACTTGTATCTCAACCTGTGAACTCACTAGATCACATGTCACATGAGAACTACCACAAGCTCCACATTGGTATTCGACAAGAGGAGCATTCAAATTTGTGAATTGCAGCACACCAGTGACATGAAAAACAAATATATCATATTGCAACAACCAAGAAACAATGTCATGTAGCAAAGGGGTTGCACTGTAATAACTTGTTGTCCATATCCGAGCTCGCGGACACCTGGTATTTGAAAGCTTCTTCCAGAGATGCACGCAAACAACCCTCTCAAATATTAGCAAGTATTGTGAAGTCAAATATACCCAAGGAATGGCATCCTTGCATGAATGAATATTCTTTGCAACATACATAATATTCCATCATCAAGAAACTCTTGAATCAACCGAGATATTGTGCTCCTCTGTTTAGCAACAAAAGATGGTTGTAGAGGACAATTGTGTTAACCACATTCACATAAAAAGATTTATATTAGGAGATTCTTAAAAAAAGGATTCCTCTCGTGGCTCGATCGTCAAGATTCGGTCCGTCAGCTACAAGGATTTGGTTAGATGATGGCGTGTCCAAATCCATTTTAACAACAACAAATGCAATCGTATCCATCAATGATGTGAATGTACCACCTATAGACTGAATCTGATTTGCAGCCCATGGTACATATACATTGATCATTGTATCTGGGTGGAAGCATACTTCTACATTGAATGGTTTCACTTTGACAATACTAGTTGTGGCATCGATACAAAGAGATATATTACATGTACCGCCTTCACCTAGTGCCTTCTTAGTAATAGCTGGACCCTCTATCCTATAGAAACCATTGACCTCTCTCAGTTGCCTGACATATGTATGTTGGACATGAAGTGTTACTGTTTGACAACAATTGATGTCAGTAAGTTCCACTCTCATATACATAGGATATGATCCGTTAATAGCCTCAAATGTCCCATATTTGGACAGAGCCTTCCCCTCAAATGCAAAATGGTAACTTATGTATTCACACAAGTTCTTGATTTGAAGCTCAAGTAGTGCATTCACGTTTATGGGCCTAAAGTCAACTGGAACCAATGCTCTAAAAGGCTCTACTATATTAGGACAAGGTCCCTTGGTCTTCAATCCATGACTTGTATTTGTTGAAATAATGTTTGTTTAATTTAGTATCTTTATAACAGATTCATGATAGAAACATCATCTACAACGTAGAATTGTGATTTCATTCTCACTGTTTGCACCTAAGGTGAAGTCAAGCATTGAGCACTCATATATCAGAGGGAGAGAGTGCATATCTTTAATGATGCAGTAGCTCAATGAGGTAACAAAAATGAAGAACAAAGGAAATGCAAAGTACATTTGATCACAACCCATGAGTATTTTATTCTTGGTCTTTACAACTGATGCAAAGTCAAGTGTTGAGGATGTGTTTATCAGAGACTACAGAAGCTTTATCACACAACACCTCAATGAGCTAAGAGCAGTGAAAAAAGATAAAATAGAAAGTAACATTTATTACAACCCAAGATTAAGGTGCATGCACGTCATATTACTCAGCTATAATTCAGCAAAAGTTATAGATGATGACGTTTTGCAGTCCCCAAATTTCTCTGCGCACTCAAAAAAGAAAACCCAAACAAGACGAGCAATTTTGAAATGCCTAAAAATCGAAACCATTAAAAGCAATGTCATGAACGAACCAATCAAAAATTTTCCAATCATATCTTATCCAGCAATTAAAGGTTATAGAGCATTGTCATAGAGCTTCGATTTCAAACTCAAAGCACTTCTTCAATCATCTATATCAAAGAAAAAACATCCCAAAACTTGTCTTCAGGAAAATATGAAGTACGAATTAATCAAGTCATCCACTAGAGTGGTGAAAGAGAGAGAGGGGAGGAGCTACTCTCGTCCTGCTCCCTGGCTGCTCCCGCTACTCGCCCTACCCACCTTCTCCCTCCACCCTTCTGCCTCCGCCTCCTCTTTGCCCCTGCCTTGCTGCTGCCTCCTCTTCGCCCTTCTGCCTCCGCCTCTACCCCCACTCCTCTCTGCCTCCTCTCTGCCCTTCTGCCATACCTCCTCTCTGCCTCCTCTCCACCTTCTCCCTGCCTACATCCTGCCTTCCCTCACCGACTCCACCTCCTTCTCCCTCCCCACCTCCACTTCACCGCCACCCTGCCTCCATCCCGCCTTCACCTCCCTCTTTGTCTCCACCTTCATCTCCCCCCCACCTCCATTTTTGCTCCCCTCTGCCTCCTCCCGCCCCGTCTATGCCTGCTTCCCTGCCTCCCCCTTCGCCTCGTTCTTGCCCTCTTTGCACCTCCTTTCCTGACCCCCCTCGCTACTTTCTCCTCCCCCCCTCTCCACGCTACCCCCTACCTAGCCCCACTCCTTTCCCTCCTTTCTTGCCTCCTCCTTCTCATCTTCTCCATCCCCCCTCGCCCCATCTCCTCCTCTGTTGAGCCTCTTCTTCTCCTTCCTTCCTCTCCTTCATTCATAGCAGTAGGAGCATTTGTGTTTGTTAGGAGGAAGAAGATCTTGGTGGTGACCTTTAGTCTAACTAGAGGGGCTTTATGGCAACAACCTCGATCCCATAGCCGTTAAGGTCCTTCTTTCTCTAGCTGACAAACAACAGGTACAACAAGTAGTTTAGTCCTCGAGGACAAGGCAATTGTGGGCCTCACACCCACAAGACAACAGGTGCGAGAGTGGATCCAGGCAAGCTTGGCACTAGAGGGTGACCACATTCAGGAGGTCACTATCTATGGAAGATGCATTTTCCTCATTCAGATGAGCTCCCCTAATAGTGCCTTGACACTTGTGGAGCAGAGCCCCATCCTCCTTGGCCCGCAGTTGGTGTACCTCTGTCCTTGGTACCATGGTTGTACAGTGGAGGACATGGACACAACACACCATGTTCCTCATTTTTTGGTTACACTTCACTTCCCAAGGCTCCCAAAGGAGTATAGATCCATCCTCCCCTCCATTGGTTGGGCGTTTGGCACCAGTGCTCGAGTCTTTGCCAGATTTGATCGCATTAGTGGTAGCAAATGATAGGGTCCCTAGAATCAGATTGGTGGTTGAGAGACCAAAGTCCCTCCGAGAGTTGATCCTCCTAGAGACCCTCGAAGGGGGTACACTTCGCCAGTGAGCGGAGATTTCTAGGTTACTAGGCCAGTGTCTTCGTTGTAGATAGACGTGTCACCTAGCCAGAGATTGTACCCATAGCCAAGGCTAAGTTCCTCCCTCCCCACCCCTGCAGAGCAGGTAGAGTCAATAGGCCAGAGCCTAGCACCCCCTCAGATAAGAGGAAGAGGAGTCTTGGACCCCTTGGGTGACCCCCTCAGAAGGGGACTGGGGACCCAGGTTAAAAAGAAAAAGAAACCAAGCAAACATGCTCGAAAGCACCGCAGGCAGAGGGCTAGACACAAAGAGAGAGAGAGAGAGGTTTTTTTGAGAGGCTGCAGGAGCCCTTATGTGGAGACCCACCTCCCCTAGCAAAAGGGCCACTACCCATCCAGATGATCCTCTCATGATGGAGGTTCAACGTCCGCATTCACCCTTGCATCAGCAGCAGCAAGCCCTAGGAGCTCCTGATGTTGTGATGGTAGAAGTTGTGGATGTTAGCCTGACAGCAGCTAAGGAGGAGTGGATCCAGAGCCCTGGTGAGCCTGATCAGCAAGGGGGGCCTGTGGTCACCCCTACTCCACCCCGCCCCCCTCCCCCTCCCCCTCTAGATCCCTCTCTCTCTCCACTCCCTCCCCTCCCTCTTGGATTCCCCCACCCCCTCCGCCCCCTTGCCCCTCTTGCTATGGTCACCCTTACCACCCGCCCCCCTCCCTCTGCCTCTCTCCCTCCCCCCTCCCCCATTCACCCTTGCATCAGCATCAGCGAGCCCCAGGAGCTCCTGATGTTGTGATAGTAGAAGGTACGGATGTTAGCCTGATAGCGGCTGAGGAGGAGTGGATCTAGAGCCCTAGTGAGCCTGATCAGTAAGGGGGGCCTGTGGTCGCCCCTACTCCACCCCGCCCCCCTCCCCCTCTAGATCCCTCTCCCTCTCCACTCCCTCCCCTCCCTCTTGGATTCCCCCGCCCCCTCCCCCCCTTGCCCCTCTTGCTATGGTCACCCTCACCACTTGCCCCCTCCCTCCGCCTCTCTCCCTCCTCCCTCCCCCTCTGCCCCCTCTCCACCTCCTTAATAGGTTCTTCATCCTCCCTGCCCTCGCCTACCTTGACACCCCTGCTAGCAATAGGCAAGGGTAAGACGACATGCCCTTTTGCTTCCTCACCGTAGCATCCTGTCCATTCGAGAAGGGAGCTAGAGGGAAGGGGCTCATCATCCTCCTAGTCAGCAGCACCCAATATCCTATTTGGGCATCCCTTACCGCGGGACTTCTAGAGATTGGGACCCTATAATTATCTAGAGATTCCAAACTTCTACCCTCTATCACTAGAGGTAACGCTTGTGGTCTTGCAGCCGTGGAAAGGGGTTTGATCAGCACAGTGGGCACCTAGACTAACCCTGTTTGGAGATTCTAGTTTGCCTCCATAGGGTTGGAGAAGTGGTCCCTAGTGGTGTTTGATGCTATTATGGGAGAACAAATTTCACACATGATGGACAAGTCGATGGGGGCAACAGGGACTGGACCTTTGGCATGCCCATGGTGCGGAGGTGAATTTTCAGTTGTGCTTCACGTGAGAGAAGCCAATGTGTGGTTTGGCGGTAGAAGTTATTAGATTGCCACTTGAGGAAAAGGTTGATCATGCATACTACTAGCCACTCCAAAAGTGTGTAGAGTTGTTTGGGGTGGAAGTCTCCTTCATGATGAAGTGGGCACGGAAGATTGGCATTGAGCCGATGTCCACCTTAGTATAGACATGGACTACTCGCCCTCCAAACCCTCGTCAAAGTCACATAAGGTAGTTTTTCTGGAATAGGCCTTGTTTTTTGCATCCCCATCCTCATGAGCTAGACCATAGTGAGTTGGAACGTGCACGGGCTCCATGACTGTGCTCGTAGTCAACCACAGTACCTGACCTTTTCAGCATGAGTTGCAAAGAGGAGTGGTAGGGCAGATAGTGGACATCCTTTTGATTCAGGAGCATATGTTTTCAACATCAGACATCATACGGCGACACCACCTTCTCCCAGGGAGAGGCTCGGAGGTGTAGTCCCCTACAGTAGGATGGAGCAGAGGGGTTTGCATCTCAATCTCATAGACAGTGGGTCTAGAGGTTTATGATCAGGGCAAGCTTGTCCTAGGACAGGCTGTTTGGATGGGAGTTAGGATGGGAGAGTCCAAGATTGGGATCCTGAACATGTATGTCCCAGCATGCAAACAACATCGTCCGGCCTTCTGGAGGAGTCTGTAAGAGTGTCTTCCAAATGTAGACTCCTGGATTGTTGGAGGGGACTTCAACAACCTAGAGTTTGAGGACAACAACCAGGGCAACACCTCCTTCTCTAAGATGCCAGTAGCAAAGCGAAGCACCTGGGAGTAGTTTATTTTCATGATCAGTGGTGGCAGAGACCCGTGGTGGTGAGAGCCAGAGTTCGGCAAGATACCTAGCAGCCTCCTCTTCTCTTTCAGATGGAAGAGACATGATGGACTACTTGAGAGGCTAGATGGCTTCTAGTTGGGGACTGGGCACTGCACAGAGGTGGCTCGACCGGGATTCTGGCAGGTACCACAATGTCAAACCACTCTTCAATAGTGCTTCACTTAGAGCAACCATGTCAAGGTCTTTCCCAAAAAGGGGTTTGCATTCCAGAGGACCTCCTACAGGATGAGTTGATTTAGTAGGTCATGGCAAGGATTTGGCGGCAGTCAGAGATAGCACTGTGCGAGGGCTGGGCTTCGTGGGTGGACGATGCGATCCAGAGGAGCAATAAGGAGTTGCAGCTCATGCCCTTAGACAAAGCAAGACTCTTCAGGAGCGCGAACGGGCACTATGGAGAGACCTCGCCTCCATAGAACGGCTTAGGGAGCAAGACCTAGGATCTCAGTGGCTTGGTGATAGGTTTGGCAGCACTCACCTTGAGCGTAAAGTTATGGAGATTCAGTGGGCTAAGTTCTCCTATCACTCTTCCTGGGATCAGTGGGTACAGCAAGCCACTGACCCCTGATTGGTAGGCACATATTTGTAGCATCTTTGAGACCCGCAAGGCATCATGCACAATGACCCACATAAGATTTTAGGCCTGACCACAATTTTTTATAGCTAGCTCTTTCAAACAGAGAGGATGACTCCAACTGGTCTTGTGGCCTGGGAGGTAGTTTGGGATCACATTTCGACAATAATCTCGCAGGAATTGTGTAGGAGGCTGGAGGAGCCTTTCATGAATGAGGAGCTTTGGGAAGCCCTCAAGGCTCTCCCAAACCAGAAGTGTCCTGGCGAGAATGACTTGACTCCAACCTTCTTCCAAAAATTTTGGGAGATCGTCTCTAGCCCTTTCCAACTAGCTTGCTAGGAGATTTTTGACATGGGCTCCCTTCCTCAATCCCTGAACAAGGTGGATTTGTTTGATCCTGAAATGGGGAGATAGGTTAGACATCCGGCAATGGAGGCCAATCACTTTGCTTGATACTGCATACAAGATCCTCGCCAAGGTTTTGAGTTTGGGGTTGCAGCCCCATCTTACTAACATCATTCATGACACATAGATTGGGTTCATCTAGGAGCGCACCATCCTGGACAACATCTTCACATTCTGGGAGGTAGTGGATTGGTCCAGGTAGTCCTCTTGGATTTTGAGAAGGCCTACAATAGGGTGGAGTGGTCTTTCCTGGAGTGTACTATGCGGAGATTGGGTTTCTCAGACAGATGGATCAAAGGAGTTTCTGCGCTTTATACGGGGAGCTCTAGCTATCAGAGGACATACGGGGGTTCGAGCATCAACCCCTTGTTTGGCACCCAAAGATCCAAGATCAAGAGGGGCGTATGCTTGGGCAATGGACTCACATTGGTTGGGCATAGTGGGACAATGGACCGGCCAACTCCTTTGGCAGATGGAGCCGATTACCCATGGAGGCAGAGGTGAGGCTTGGCACCTTAGCGCATTTGCAAGAGGCAGGGCAGCAGATGAGAGAGGTTGACCTAGCCACCCGTGAGTCTTGGTCGGAGGGACTTCGCGTCTTGAAGATGATGATGCAGTGAGGCAACACACACCTCGATTTTTTCTGTGTAGGATTTGGAGGCCTACTCCAGGCACTCACTGAGAAAGACCCAGAGATAAATGGGAGTCTAGATGGGATTCAATGGCAGATGATCAAAGTGATGGGACATCTGGGGAAGGAGTGACCCTCCCAGTATCTCATAGCAAGATGCCCCCAGATGGCTTCTCTAGCTTTGGGATGGTAGGCCCTTGAGGGAGGTGCAGTGGGATCTGGGAGAGTGGTTCTAGCCCTCCAGGGGTGGCCTTGCCAAGCAGGTGGACAAGGTGCCCTTCTTTTCCTACACCACACGAATTGGCAGGAGGCTTTACTCTTCAATGTGAACCCCTTCGAGGGGCATTAGGTGGCCCAGAGAGTGGCTTGAGATGTCCGTTACAGGTTTTGGATGCATCTATGGTCTAGTTTGCGGTAGAGGGAGATCTCCTACTTCTTCTGGCTGGCCGCCCACGGAGGATTGCCCATTGGTCCATGGTTGGAGAAGATGTGGGTGGAGGGGCAATGTCATTGTTGCTCTGTTGGTTTTCTAGAGACGCCTCTAGAGCTGTCGTAATGTAGTGAGGATTTGGATGGGAGCCCTCAGGATTATGACCTGTATGCAATCTTCAAGCATTAATAGAAGGTTCTTTTCTTTATATAAAAAAAATAAAGATGAAGTACGAAAGTTCTCCAACAGAAGGAAAACAATGGGGTTGATAAGATCAATGTGTATGAGATTCTAGTAATGGAGGTCCTAGATTTATGGTCATCTATGTACGAATCCTAACTTGAGTCTTCTTCTCATGTAGAATCTTCCATACTAGAAGTTACAATCGAAACACAATCAATACAAACCAATCGATCTCCACATAACTTCATGTATGAGCAAAACAAATGCATAATGAACCTTACTCTTCATAAGCTTCTTGTGCAACAGCCTGAAGAGTACTGCAAACACAACCAAGTGTTTGAAGACACACGGAGGTGTGTGAAAGAGGTCCATCAAGTCATTGCCAATTGAGCAGGAGTGACTTCATCCATCTTCACAACCAACGAAATAACAACAGTACAGATTGAAACACTTCAATAGACTGAAATTGGTTCTCCATGCATCCAACCGGATTATATAGAGACCTTCCACAGGTATCCCTTTGCAAAGACCTCAGAGTAGCATGCCCAGTCGACATCAAGTCGAAGCCATACACCACAAGTAGACCGCAATACAGTGACTGACTCCAGAGGACGACCAACCATATCTCAAATAGCCAAGCAAGTCTTCACCGCACAAGAGGATAAAGTCAGTCACCAACATCAAATTACAAAACACATCGTCGAGAAACCCTCCCATGTAGTAAAATAAAGACCACACCTAAACGTCATGTTCTTGTCCCCCTCCAAAAAACCCTCTCATGCACTCCGTGAATCTCTCTCATGCAAGACAGAGACTAGATGAGCAAGTCTTCAATGCAAGAGAGGAGAAGGCCAATCATCAACAGTAGAACACCAAATGCATCGCCGAGAAACCCTTCGAGAGACCAGGGCTAAGGTCGTGTTCCTCCTCCCCATCCAAAGAACCCTCTGTCTCATGCGCTCTGTAAAACCCTCTCATGCAAGACAGAGACAAAACAAAGGGTCATGCAATGCAGAAGAACACGCCATGTGTGATTGGGTCTCCATGTGTGACTATCCACGTGGCAAACATAGGTTCAACAGACTGTGCCGAGTGGATGGGCATTTTCCAATGCCGGCAGCAACTTGATGAACCCAACAAAATGAACATTATGCACACGCCAGAATTAAAGGTAAGCAAGTGAAAGACTACACACCTGGCTGGGAAGATTGCAGATGTACCTGTGAATTAGTGGCTGCAATGAGAATGACCCCACATCAACCCACCCCAACCAATAAAAAGGCCAACACCTTAGTCGAAAATCTAGGGGTTCCAATTTAGCTTCTTAACCAAAATGCCATGAATTAGGACCTCCCCCAGGGTCAGACCAAAAAATGTGTATGAAGTAGGTGTGGAAAGTATAATACAAAGGCCACAAGTTTAAACACTAATTCTTTGTGTGTATAAATGAGTGTGTGTGTGTGTGTGCCCATGCATTTGTGTGAATTAAGTGTTTTTCACACAAAAAAGTATGTGAAGTATGTGTGGGAAGCATAATGAGGTGACGTGGAGGACACATGGACTTTGATTTGCTCTAATTTATTTAGTTGTAAATCACTCTTTTGATCAGGTGAATCCGACAGTTGTTGATGGTTGTAATATGGGATCAATAAAGACATTCTAGCGCGCAAAGAAGGCATGCTTTTGCATGTTCAATCTCTGTCACTCAAAGTCTCATCTCTTTGTTGTTTAGTTCGGATGACGTGGAGCATGATAATGATCATGACCACCGAGACAAACACATGCAACAGAGTCCTGGTTTTCAGTTTACGCCCAAAATTTTGGCAACACTTTTGTCAGAATTAGTGACGTCAAATATCAGCATGGCAAAGATGTGTGGGTTCGAGCTCACATTAATCAACTCCTTGACAAATATCCACAAGCGTTTGCACAAGGCAAACCAACAATTACAATAGCTGCAGTAGTCCGTGAAGTGCTCACAGGATATACACGTCTGGTGTGTGCTACTCAAAGAAGACATTCCCTTAAACAAATTAAGGAAATCCGAAAGCAGGTAGATCTCATGTTGAAAGAGAATGTAATTAGACATTCAAAAAGTCCTGGGGTTTCAGAGCCTCATTTCATGAGGAAAAATGACAATACATTTTGGTTTTCTATAGATTTCCACCCATTGAATAAAGTCACAATCAAGGATGAATATCCCCTCCCTTGAATTGACGACATTCTCGACTCTTTGGCACACTCACAATATTTTACATCTTTTGATTTGAAGTCCGGGTATTGGCAGATTCCAATGAAGGAAGAGGACAAATGCAAAACCACATTCCCCACTCCATTCAGCTTGGATGAATTTAACGTCATGGCTTTTGGATTATCCAACGTGCCCAACTCATTTCAATGCATGATGAATTTGATACTGCATGACTTGATTGTAAGAGGCAAAGTTCTCATTTATTTAGATGATGTGATGATCCATACCTCCATGCTAGAAGAACATGTTCTTATTTTGAAACAAGTTCTGCAATTGCTTAAAAAGTTAAATTTGCAATTGAACATGTTCAAATGTCAATTTGCTCAGAACCAACTTAAATATCTTGAATTTATTATGTGAAAGAGTGGTGTACAACCCGATCCAACAAAAGCACAAGCATTCAATGATTACCCAATTCCTCGATCTCCAAAGAAATTGCATGGATTTTGGGGTATGTCTGGGTACAGCTCATGTGTCATCCCTTAATTGGTATCGTTCACAGTTTCTTTGCAGAAGTTGTTGCATTCTCGAGGGCCTTTCAAGTGATTGCCGGAGCATCAGCATGCATTTGATACAATTAGAAACCCATTGAAAGAAGATGCATTGTTGAGGCATCCGGATTTTGAGAAACCTTTTCTAATCATGATAGATGCGTTTGACAAGGGTTTAGGAGCCGTGTTGATGTAGCAAGACCATGACAAAAATTGGCATCCAATTTGTTATGCAAGCAAGGCTTAGACAGATGCATAAACAAATTATGCAACCAACTAATTCGATTGTTTGGTGGTGATTTGGGTTGTACAGAGGTTTCATTCTTATGTGCAAGGTTCCAAGTTCTATTTGCAAACAAATCATGTGGCATTAGTGAGTTTGTTGACAAAGAAGTAGGTACATGCTCGATTTGCTTGTTGGATCCTATTATTATAAGATTACGATTTTGTGATTACTTACCGTCTTGGTAAATCCAACTATGTTGCAAACTTCTTTCTAGAGTTTATTACCTGTTGGTTCAATTGGTTACTCTTCGAGTGTCTTCTTCATCTGAGCCATCAACCCCTCTTGTAGCTTGACGTACTCCACTACGTGTCCCAACTCATGACACATCCTTACCATCTCTTCAAGAAGATCTCAAATAGTTGCAAGCACAACACCCCACGATTGCTGTCTCTAAGCACTAAAGATTATTTGATGGTTTGTTGTATTACCATAACCTACTGTTCCAGACTAGATTATATGTTTTGTCATCAGTCGAAAACCTCTATCTTAAGTCATTCCATGATGATCTCTTTGGTGTTCATTTAGGTTTTGTCAAAGTTTTAGAGAAGCTTTGTTCCAAATTTTTATGGCCTAAGCAGGTCCGTACATGGAAGCATATACTCTCGCATCTTAAATGGAATGGTCGAGATGCCCTTGCTAGCAATTATTTGCATGCAAAGAGTTTGCATTGGTCAAAGGTTTTTGTACTTCCATTGGCCATTTTAGAGCCGAGACGCTTGTATTTTCTTTCATCTAAAGGGATCCTAATGTGCTTAATGAAGCTGGTAATGTCCTACCCTTTCTTGTTGCACCACGTAGACACTTTGGCTTGGCACAACATGATAGGCGCCTTTGGCATTTATTAACACAGATGGTGGTGTGAAGTTTGAACCATTTCAGACATATTATAAACGGCACGGCGCAGATCGCAAGCGCTTGGATGGGTTTGAATCCGCATGGCCTGTAGCAAGAAAGCGTTGAATGCATAACCTTAGATTGGATTCATGAGCATTTAATGTAGGCTGCAGCACTCTGGTCAGGCGCTCCTACTGGCTCGTTTTCTTCTCCACATGGCACCTCTCAAATGCCTGCCTGCACAGTCTCACCACTTAGACAGAACAACCCAGGCAATCCTCCAGATAGGCTGACCGACCGCACACAGTTTACAGAAGACCCCACACAGTTTACAGAAGAGCCTAACTGCCGGCAGGCGTAAATTCCCTCTATCAATGAGTTGTGCAACCTTTACGACATAGGAGTCTAGTGGTGTGAACGTGCCCTAAAGAAACAATTCAAAAATGACATTAGTAAATGGGAAGAAAGAAGAAAGATGCGAAAATATTTGAAAGCCTTTTGAGCGGGCAAACGGTCACCATCCTCGTTATTACTTGCGAGAAGCATCCGGAGAGAGATTAATTTTTGTTTCACAAAATGTATATAGACCGGAGTTGCGCAGCCGAGAAAGAGCGAGTGAGATAGAGAAAAGAGTCAGAGAGATGCACAGCAGAGTGTGTGTGACCAAACACAGAAAGAGAAAGCGCGAGATTGATTTTGCTGCTCAAATGTAAATAGATAGACCGGTGTTGCGCAGCTGAGTGAGAGCGAGAGACATAGAGAAAGAGTCAGACATACAGCAGAGTTTGCTTGCAAGTGTGACCAAACACAGAGAGAGAGAGAGAGCAAGAGAGAAAGGAAGCGAGAGAGAAAGAGGCTCATCGCCATTCCTTGTATAAAGCAAAACCCATCACCAGCACATTGCCTTCTTGCACAACCACGCCAATGAGCTCCACTAGCTACATTGCTTACCCGCCCACCTACCCTCAACAGAGCTCTTCTGTCCGATGGGACACTCACTCGATCGGGCCTCCCTCCAATCCTCACTCTCTCCCCGACGGCATTTACATGATGGGTCCTCCCTCCAATCCTCTAGCTCACCCCGATAATCGGTTCGCAGCTGCGCGGGAACCTCTCTCCCACGGAAGCCTGCACGCAGACTGGAGCATGCAATGCGATTCAAGTGTTCCGAAACACGCTCCTTCTTCAAGCGCCTCCGTCTACGTGACTCCAGTCGTGGGCAATCCTTACGTAGCTACCACCCCTCCACCTAAGGTTACAGCAAACGGTACATTCTAATACGCAATCGGGAAAGAGTGCTCCATGTCTGTCAGCATTTGGGCCGCTTCAAACATCCTAACTTAGCGAAACGGAACTGTCTTGAAGTTGCTTGCATTGCCTTTCAGATCTCTTAACATGTATCATTGATAAGGTTGGTTCGGTGTCAGGATTTGTACTGGGGACAATATTCTTTGCATGAATCATTCTCCAGATCCCTTATGTCATTTGAGGGTCCAATCGAGGGGCCCTTATTGCACAAAAACTACACGGAAAAATTAATAAGGCATTTCAGGCTTTCCAAGGGTTGAAAGTGACTTGGAATGGACCAAAAGTAAATTTGGTAACTCTACTGTGTTGAAGTAAAGTATTGGAATTTCTTGAGTTATGTGGAAAACGTGCTGGTTCCAAGTCCTAACCTATGCTTAGTCCAATGTGGGTTAGTCACACTAAGTATGTGTCAAAGGACGTTACAAAGATTTATGGCTAAAGTTTCCACAGTTTTACCACATCGATAGTGTCTGAAATGCACTATCCACTCAGGAAGCTGCACTTCATGCATGTGTCGCAAAGTAAACCAAACCCTCGACGATCCTAGATCTTTAATATCAATTCTGTAAACTGATTATTTAGATGTTAAAAGAAAGCCACATATTTGTGGATGTGGTGATCAGGTTATTTGTGGCTCCATTCAAAGCTTATTTCAAGCGTGGGCTAGTCTCTGGTTACGGATGACGTCCCTTTTTAACATTTGCATAGTAGGTCTATGAAAAGGAATCTACAGGAGCACAAACCATTCAGAACCCACGAGTGTTTGAATTATTGCCTGACATAAACGCATGAAATGCACCTTCCAAGAACACTATATTAGTGATTTTTGTTGAAGTAATTTATTATACATGTCAGCATCTCGTTTCTAAAGATTGGTTGTACAGTACACAGAACCTGTTCTTAGAACCATCGCTCCCTGTAATATCTTGTGAACTCATGCAGAGCATAAGCCTATTGTTGCCTTTCCTCAAACATTTGGTGACTCTAGGCTCCTCACATGGTCTCACAGGTTTCAAGCTGCTACAAGTTAGCAGTCAATCTTCAATCCTCAGTATGACAGGACTGCATAGATTTTTAATGCAGTTCCTCAAAACTCAAGCCATACAGTGGATGTGCCTTTTCTTTTGTTGCAAATTGTGATCTTTCTTTGCTGTGGAATGATGTCTATGTATGTCCTGTGCCTATGATGTATAATGACTGAAGTTTCTGGTGCCTTTTAAAAATTCTTACCAAGATGATTCTGTTCATGCCAAATATCTGGGAGGCCAAATATCTAGGAGCCTTGGGAAGTAAGGGATGCAAACATTGTCATGCCTTGAGCTTGCCCGTGCCATCCATATTTAGAGAAATCTTCTAAAAAATGTCTGACCTTGTTTGCAAGATATGTGAATGTTTACTCTGTTTTGGTTCCTCTAAATTTTACAAAAATGCAGCAAAGCTGCTTCATGTTCATCTTTTCCATACATAATGGTCCATTTCTCCTTGCACATGCAATGCACATTTTACTTTGATGGAAGTATACAGCCATACAAGTAGAAGTTAGGTCCAGCATCTAAGGAATTCTTCTCCCTCTCCCCAACAAGTGGCATCAAAAGAATGCAATTTATCCACCTCTCTTTTCACGTCTATGATTATCCCTAACGATCCAAGAAGGGATGTTGTGCATTATCTCTTCTAGTTGTTTCTCACATACTTTCATGGACCGCTTCTTTGTGTTCTCATGCTACTCTTCTTATGTGCTATCCTCATACCACAAACACTCAACCTGTGAATGAACTTTAACTTGATCCCTGTTGACTAATTAAGACTCTGAGTTCTTTGTAGTTTGAGCTTCTTTTCCAACTTACATGTATCTGTTTGCGGTTTCTCTTGTTGTGCAGGTCCAGTGCATGCTCTCTCTCAACATTTAAATAAATGCAACAAGAAATTTGAGGAGTGTGCAAGGAAAGTAGAGGAATTGGCAGGGAATCTTTGGCAACATTGTATGGAACTTTCATTTTCCCTTGTTAATGCTGACTGTTGAGTCATTAGTGATGATTTGGAAACAATCATTTTTCACATTATGTTCTCAAGGCAATGCATACTTTGAAAGGTACTTCTTATTGCTATTTTGAGAAGGATCTCTGTTGTACTTTATTATTGACTATGTCTGCTAGGGTCGTGATATCATGTTGTTATTGCATAAAATGTTTAGGTTCTTATCCTTATTACCACTGTCTATGCGTTGCTATATATATGTGGCATTCTTTGTATCAATTTGTTCCATTCAAGATCTGTTCATAGCCTTAGGAACAATCTGTCAGTTTTTACTTTCCTCTGACTATCCTCAATTTCATCATTTGAAGAATTGAATTACGAATTGTGAAAGGTCTAGCCTCTTCTAAGGGGACATCATCTGTACTAAATCTTAGTGTAAGAAGACTTTGATGATGCAGATTGTGGTAGAGCTGCATCTTTCTAGTTAATTACAAGTTCTCGTAAATCCATCTCATAGGTTAACCAATTAATTTTTCCGGGCTTTTCTTCCCAGAAAAGTTTGTCTACTTGGATCATGTTGTGCTGGTTGGGTTCTTGATGTCGCCTCATAGCTTTTTGACTTGTCCAACCCAGTTTTGTCAGAGTGTCTTTGTTAGTGCAGCCTGTACTTGTCTTGACAGCACCCAGTATGTTACTGAGGTCTATAGTCTCCAAGTTTCTTCTAGGTTTAGACCTATCGTCTAATAATAAAATTATTGCAAGTTGTCATGGAGTGGGATTATAAGTGCAGTGACTTGAGCTAGAGTATCATCTGAAGATCACGAGTTAGGGCATGTGGAGATAGCTTGCAGATGAAAGGGTGCTTTCTTGGGTATGGGTTGGCTAGCGGCCCTAATTCAACCAACAGACCAGCTTGATTCCAGAGTATGGTTGGCTAGCAGCCTGCTCCACTCCCCTATTCAACCAACGGATCAGTTTGATTGCGTGCTAGTCTGCCACTGGTGTTGGCGGGTCAGTCATCATCCGCTGCCGACTGGCTGTGATTGGTGGCTAGTTTGCTAGGCAGGCGCTTGGATGTGCTGGCTAGCATCGTTGGTAAGACATTAGTTTTGATGGATAGACAAGCACAAATGGTATTACAGAAGGAATTTCTTGTCTTTGTAGATTTAGGATGGTGCTTTGATGTTATCTATCTTCTTTTTTTGGTACCTGTGTTGAAGCTTTGCACATCATCATATAGTTTTTATCCTTATGTGTCCCTTAGAGGCTTTGAGTAAACTCACTTTGTGACTTTGGACAAGGTTGTCCGCGTCGTCTTCCACCTCTGGGCTGGATATATGTTAAGCTTGTGAGATCTAGTATCTCAATTGTATCACCTCAGCACTGTCCAAATAATCAACACTTCGCTACTCCTTTGTACTGCTAATCATCACTACATTTTGGACTGCTTATGTGCTGCTTTCCATTTTTTTAATTATTGTGGTTCTGTTATGCTTAGTTTCTCAAGGACTTGCCTAGCATCTCATTCACATACAAACCTGTGAATACAGTGAGAACTGGTCCAAATTTGGCAGATACAATATGGGGTAGGCTGACTCAGGGAGCGAAAGTGCTTCACGATGGACACGAAAGTGTCTTCAGACGAATGTTTGCAACTGTGCCTTCTGAGAAGCTGTGCAAATCTTATGCTTGTTACCTTTCCACTGCTACAGGTCCAGTGGCTGGGACCCTTTACATTTCAACGGCTAAGATTACGTTTTGCAGTGATCGTCCATTACCCTATCAACCTCATCCTGGACAAACAGCTTGGAATTATTACAGGGTAAGTGTCTCACATTTAAGACAAAGTATATCGTTTTAAAGTTTACAGACAGATTGTTTCTTTCACTGACTCTTTAAGCTAATTTAGTGCTCATCATCCTCTCCTTTCCTTTTTTTTCCCGAAAAATGAAGGATTTCACATTGCTTGGTGCTGGTGTGTTATGATTGCAACCATTGGTAATATCCAGGGGGCAGGCAAACAAAAAACTGGTGTCTATTGGCATTCCTCGTCTTTCTTTTAGTTCAAAAAATGACAAACGGCCATTGTGGTATTGTCATGAAGATACCTCAATGGCACCTGATGGATGCATTGGTTGGGTTGTGTAGTTCAATAAGGTCTTTCCAATGTTTTAAAGGGAAACTTTGGTGGGTGATACGCTAAACCTGGTCAGCTTCATGAATGCGACACATATTGTCGGATTGTTGGTGTGGTACAAAGGTTGATCTGAGCTTTGTTAGGACTGCCTTCCAGGCAGCTCTCTAGGTACACTTTTGTTAAAAAGTGTCCCACACACTTTGTTGCTCCGTGCCCCCTTCTATTTTGGTTGTTTCCCTCTCTCACACATTCACTCACACACTTTCTTTTTTTAAGAACTCTAACAAAAGTGTCCCACACACTTTGTTGCTCCGTGCCCCCTTCTATTTTGGTTGTTTCCCTCTCTCACACATTCACTCACACACTTTCTTTTTTTAAGAACTCTCTCTCTCTCTCTCTCTCTCTCTCTCACACACACACACACACACACACACACACAAACACACACGGAGTTTGCAAATCATTCGAACTTTCCTAGGAATACACGGGCTTCCATCACAGGTGTTGCAAATCAATCATTTATTCATCTTGACAATTGTTTTCCTTTGACAGAACCAATTTGAAGGCAGTGCTCACGAGTACTTGTACTCACTTGTTTTATTGTTTGACAGGTTGTGTTACCACTCGATAGGTTGCAATTTGTCAGTCCGTCTGCAAATCAAGTTAACCCAGCAGAGAAGTACATACAGTTGGTAACTGTTGATCAGCACGTGCTCTGGTTTATGGGGTTTGTGAGCTACGATAAGGCATTTAGAAATTTACAGAAAGCACTGCAAAGAGAAAGCTGAAGCTTCTCTGTCTAGTTCTTCTGGGACACAGAAAATGAATTCAGTAGAACTCATAAAGTGCCACATTACAAATTTTTTGTAAACACAGATGTACGATTCAGAATCATGATGACCTTGCAAATAACAGACTGGAATCATGATGACCTTGCAAATACCAGACTGTGGTTGCTTTTGTTATACCCTGTAGTTACAATCAGATACGTTATAGGCTTAGTTGAATGATCATGTACCTTATAATTTTAAATGTACTTTCAGGGTATTTCTCAGATTTCCGTTTGGCAAAGTTGTCATTATGTTAAGAACGGCTGTCAGTAGAAAACAATTGTCTTTTGATCTTCCATCATCTGATGCCTGCGTTATTTGTATGTGGAAGATACATTTGAATATAACAGGAAAAAGAGCAACCTTGTATGCGTCATGCACAATCATTAGCGTTGTCAATATCGCAAAAGGTTGATTTTGAGTGACTGAGATGGGCTTTCTGATTTTGCTACTACAAATTAAATATTGGATATATATGGGTCATAGTCTTGTATGTCACAAATACAAGTTTGAAGACGTCCATGAGATTGGGATATGGAGAGTGTAAGCGCAACCTTGGTGGTTAGAACAGGCAGAAAGGTTAGCAGTGTACAGACTTGGTTACTACCTCATCATACACAGGTATGTGCAGATACACAAAATGCATTCATCTGTCGTTGTTTTTGGGCTCAATGATTCATGTTTTATATAAACTGACTCTCTAACACATCAGCATTGTCAAAAAGCATTTGCCTTAATGTAGTAATTTCACGCTGATACAAGGACAAGTAATGATGGCACTAATGTAGGTTAGTTAGTTGTTGCACCAATGCAGATCTTGTAGGTCTGTGAGTCCAACTAGCATGTAGAAACAAACAGTGGGAAAAAAAATTATTCAAGCATCTTTTGCTAACGATTCTGAAAATGTCAAAGAAAGCATTCTCCTGTGAGACCATGCGAATAATTACTCTCATAGTACACATATAATGCTTTGCCATGGTGACAGAGTATTGACTTGAGCTATAATTTATAATTAGGGCAGAGCAATGTGTAATTGGGTGCTATGACAGTACCGTACGTGGACAAGAGTTGCAAAATCATTATGGTAACAGTAGCGTACGTGGACAAGAGTTGCAAAATCAGTGCAACTCTTGTCCACGTATGCTACTGTCATAGCACCAACTACACATTACTCTACCATAATGTTTTTAAAACTCTTGTCCACGTACGCTACTGTCATAGCACCCAACTACACATTACTCTACCAGAATGATGAATTATAGCTCAGAATCATCTAGAATATACCGAGTTTTGCATCTCGTGTGCAAGAAACCATGAATAAGACCAAGGCTAGTCTATTTCTTCTTTTCTTTAGCTCCAACAACCAACCTGGGATGGGTAAGCTTGGGGAATTCTTAGGCTTGCTCTCATTATCACACAAAGTGACACAATTGAAGAGCCTAACAATACAAAGGATAACAACTTGCTCAAGAACATTGAATCTTGCACGCGCACTCTCAAGATCACACTAACAAGGAGTGAAAGAGATAAGATCACACTAACAAGGAGAGGATTAGAGCAGCATAATAAATCTAAGCAAGGTTCCAAACAAGCAAAAACATGAGCTTGGTTTGAGGGACGTGAAGATGGATGCTCAAGGACATTTGAAGATGGAGCAGAAAGGACACTTTTTGAATTGTTTCCCATAATGAATTATATATACATGGCTTTATTTTCATCGCCAACCCTTACATGATTTTTTATTATTACCCAAGAGAATAATTTGAACTTGGTTGTTCACAAGCACACCTTTGAGCCGCTATTGCCTAAGTTTAGGGCTTAAGCCTTAAGAGAGGTAATGTGAAGTTGATTGGATCTTTGTTAACATGGATCCTTGAAAATTGTTGACCATTTTTACACAAGATCAATTACATTCCAGGGACCTACCTTATGTGGTGTTAGTACTTGGCAAGTGTAGTGTACACTAGAGAGTGATCTGTAGTTTGTTCCTTGTGTGTCTTGTGAAGTGAGTTTGTTTTGCACTGAAATGTGGTCAATTGTGAAGCCATTGCTCGTTGTTGGCTTTTTTGATTACTTGCTCCATATTGTGATCTTGCATGAATTGTTAACGTTTAGCCAAGGAAGGGCTAGGCCTATCATAGCAAATGTTGAAGTTGCTTGCAATGTGAATGGAAAAGTTTGGTTTGATGAGGCATATGAGATGATCAACCCTTTGACAAGAGTACTTGTGTTTGCCTTGGGTGATTTGTAGACATTTATAATTGAAATGTGACTGACATCAAAAGAGTGGAATGATGCTAGTAAGCATTCGATGCCTTCTTGATGGAAGAATACCACTTGGTCTAGAATAATGTTCTGCTTGTAGTATGTTGCCACACCAGAGCCTTTGTTGCCACATATGTGTTGAAAGCTGGTAATTTATGTTGCATGTGGTTGTCGTGTGAAGGTCTTCCAAATAGAGAAAAGTTACGGCGAGTATGCTTTTGCATGAGCCAATGTTTACTTCGTGTGCATGGAATGACCTTGTGTTAAGAAATTGCAAGGAGTGTCTTGGCATTTGTTGCATTGAAGTCTTGTTGTGTCACCCATGAGGTGTGGTTGCTAGACGGTTTATTTCTTGCAAAATTGTGTGGTTGACGTTTATGTGTTTTTGTTCCAACGGGCGAGTTATGTATAGGTTTGTTGAGTCACGCACACGCGAGAGAGCTGTGTAAACAAGCCCATGTGTTTTAATGCCAGAAAGGGTCAAAGGCTACAAAATCCATCGAAAGCCCTTATGCTTGATGTATTGTCCTTGCGGTAGCAGGATGTCTTGGGAATTGGTATTGACATATTGTGTTCAAATGGTTTCTCCCTACTTGGATTTTTATTGCAATTTGGAAGATTGGTGTCCATGCAACTCCTACATGCAACATGCAACTCCTACATGCAACATGCCACTCCTACATGCAACATGCGAGTTCTACATGCAACTTGCAACTCCTACATGCAACTTCTATATGCAAGTTCTACGTGTAGAGAGAGAATGTCTTACAATTCTTACATGCAGAGAGAGAAGCTCTCCAACTTGTATAATGGAATGAAGCCCACATTCTTTAGGGCATTGTGTTGAGTTCTACTTTGGTATTCCAAGCAATTGTCTGCAAGTGTCCATGCTTACTTGCACTCCACATCCAAAAGCATGTCCTAACCTTGCAACTCCTCCTCCCTTCTCCTCCTCCCTCCTCTTCCCTCCTCCTTCTGCTCCTCCTCCTCCTCCTCCTCCTCCCTTCTCCTCTCTCCCCTTCCCCCCCATGCTCTTACGCCTTCTTCCTCTCCCACTCCTATGCTCCCTCTAAACCCTTAGTTCTTCAACCCTTGACCTCCATGATCTATGATGGAGACAAGTTCTCCACCATGTACTCTACCCTAAACCTTGGATCCTCCTTCTAACCGTTAAACCTCTTCTAGACTTTGGAACCCCTCTCTGAATCTTGAATCTCCCTCTAAACCCTGAACCTCCCTCTAATCCTTAAACTCCTCTTAAACCCTTCAACCCCCAATGAAGGCAAAAGCCTTCATTACCCCAACCATGATGATGCATGTTCCTTTCAGACATGCATGAACTATGTTTGCTTACCACACTTAAGCCTATGTCTCTCACGGAAATACAACTCGAGGTCCTAAGCTACACTTATACTACAAACGACAACACCGATATATTTGTAGGTGACAAAAAGCCTTGGAACCCTGCATACTGAGAATACCCTGCTCTTCCTACGGAAGCCATGGGAAAGAGCCAATTGAGACTCTTGTATGTTGTTTTCACCAAAGGCAAATGAAGAGCAGAATGTGTTGTCGTTCCGCCAATATTGAATATTACTTTGCTGGTGTAGGTGAGTAGTAATGCTCTGGGCAAATCTATGTCAAAGGCTTGTTCATGGGAATAGTGTCTCAAAAGGGATTGAACCAAAAGCAACAAAGTGAATGTTTTACCTGTCCCTGCATTTTTCGATATGAATAAGCACAATGATGAGTCCTTATCCAAAGGTTTCTTTAGGAGCACGTCCTTGAGGAAGAAACATTTTGTTGTCTCCACCTTACATAAAGCACAATGGTATTCACTATTAGGCATTAATTGGTATGTAGAATGCTCTGAACGGTCAAATAATGGCACCATGTTTGGTGAGTCGAGTTTCATGAGGAGGTCTCGCTCGTTAATTCAACATCCTCGGTGGTCATTGACAAGGAGGATACAATGGCACTTTGAAGGCATGGCTTGGGGACAATAAGCTTGCTAAATTTTGACCTATTGGCTTCAACTATGTGTTGATGGCCATTGTACATGTCATGCCATGTACGAAACATGTCATTTAGAGAGTGCTCGCGGTCATCGAAAAGGCAAGGAGAGTAGGAAAAGCTCCTTGTAATGATTCTTAGGGTCTTTAGCTTTGCTACAATTGTTAAAACGTATGACTCTTTAATGTTTTCTCTCCTTAGCTCCTTGAAAGGTGGTTGAGTATGTACTTGCGAATTCAGCCAAACATGTGCATGTCGTATATTGCTAGATGGCTTGTGATGTGGAATAGTCAAAGGGGGTTTAGGTTAACCTTCATGTAATTTCTCTGAAAGTCTATAAGCAAGAAGACTAAGAAATGCAAGAAGATGATGAAGATTGGCTGGCTATTGTGAGCATCTCCTCTGTTTATGTTTAGATTCACACTCACACCTTTCAAATGGAGCGGTTGGCACATGAGTAAGCTTGCCACCTCAACCATGGTTACCTAGCCCTCTTATTCTATATTCTAAATATCATGATAAGGAGAGGGTCTTAGAGTGAGAGCCCAGGGGTGTACAGGGGAAGAGGGGATTATTGGTGGAGAGAGACATAGTGGGTGTAAGGAGTGGTGACGGGGAGGGGAATGTGTGGAGGGGTTTGAGATAAGAGAGAGAATCTCTCTCTCTCTCCTTCTTCCTTCACCACTCTCTTCCCATCCTTTCTCTCTTCCCCTTGTTGATTCACTCTCCTCTCCCTCCCCCCCCCCCCTCTCTCTCACACACACACACACACACACACACACACACACACACACACACACACACACACACACACACACACACACACACACACACACACACACACACACACGCACACACGCACACACACACACACACACACACACACTTCCCTTCTTTTGTTAGAAAACCCCCCCCCAATTTTGTCTTGTACCTCCCCTAAGAATTCCCATTACATGGCTATCGTAATTGTGGTGATAAACAAACCCCCCAATGCTTTCCTTTAGAGATAAATTCCCCCCCCCTTTTTTTTTCAATATATTTTAAATAACTTTTTTTGAAACCCCCCTGTTTTTCCTTTTCTTTTATCCCCTTTAAATATATTTCCTATTAAAAACCCCCCTTTTTTTCAAATCTTCCTATATTTTCATTTTAATTAGTTATCTTTTCCTAATTAACTTTCCTTTAAACCCCCCCCCCCCCAATCGCATTTTTTATCCTTCTTCCAAATGGCACTTAGTTTAAGATTTTCCCTAGAGCCGCCTAAAACAGCCCGCCTCTCTAGAACAATTATTAATTCCCCCCATCCCCCACCTGGCACACACTTTAATACCTAAAGCCGTCTACCTACCCACCTCCCTAAAACAATGATGTCACCTAACTACCCTAGAGCCTACCTACATGCCCGACTACCCGATGACTTAGCCTATAAAAGAAACTATGCTACCCTCCTCTCACCTCACTGACTACTGCTCTAAGCCTCTACACACTACGCTACACTCCCGCAATCATACTCTTTGCAAGTACTAAGTCTTTATCTCTATGCCTACTGCACTATACACTGCCCACTACTCTGTGCTTTTGCATTAACCAAGCTCCCGAGTCCTTGATCATTTTGCCTCCCTCCCATACCTCGTATGGCGTACCCTCTCCCGTCAATATCTACCACAACCTCGTGGTTGTTTTGTTGCTCACGACTGCGCGTGTCGCCAAGAGTATTAGTCGCTTCGACGTCCCACTACATGGATGCTCGGGTGTTTTCCAATGTTTTTAAGAAACCCCCCTTTGTTTTCCATTATTATGCATGTCAACCCAATATCCCCTCTCCTCTTCCACCTTCTATCTACACACCCTCCCTTGTCCCCAGCGGCACAGGCCCCCCCTCCCTTTTCTTTACTCCTTATTTTCTAATTTTCCCCCCTCTCTATCTATAGACCTCATTCTTTTAAAATAAAAAAACCTCCCCTTTTTTTCCATAGGTAAATCCGTTTTAACCCCTTTTTTTCTTTTCTTTTGTCTTTTTAATTTTTTTAAATTTCTTAATTAGTTATTTAAATCCTTCCTACATTGAAATACTTTAAAGCATGTATCTTAACTAAGGGTTTAATTTATAAAGATATCATGGTTAGGCCTTGTTCCTTAAATGGTTTTTTATATATAGCAAAATAATTTCTTACCATGGTGACCTTGGAGTACACCCCCATGGCTTGCTTGAAGACAATATTAATGATTACCGTGGCTTCATAGACTATAGCTGAGTTTATGTTATGTAATTATTTGATTGGCAGCTTCCTCTTTTTAATTTAATCTTTTCTAAGTCATTTTAAGAGCCCATGTGAGGTCTTTTTTACAAGTACCATATGAAAATTCATTCAATTTACCTAGTATCTACACAATAATACCAACTTTTTTACCAATTCAATCATTTCTTTGCTTAAACTATTCTATGTTCCTATATGAGATGTATGTTCTTCCTACTGGCAAAATAATCCTTGATTCAATCAAAATTTTTAATGTTCTGGTCATAAAGGTGTGATGCCCCCCTTGTTACTCTGTTTAAAGATGAATAGGTAAGTATCTCTTGTAAAGGAGTAGGATCCCCCTTCCTGTATGTTCTAGATTGTTGATATTACATATTTTTTCATTTCAAAATCATGGTAGGTGTCTTGCTCTTTGGTATAAGCAATAACAAGCTGGGGTTTACAGGCATTACTTGTGTTCCCTCACGAAACTATGATGTGCTAACACATTGTTTTGTCTAGATGGTGGCAGGTAAGTGGACCCCAACCTCAGAGCATAGACTACTGGATGGATTTGACACTTTTTTACCAGTTGTACTTAGTAGTATCCATGTGTCATATATTTTTTTAAGTAAAGATTTTTCCACCTTTATCTGAGCATCATGTGCCGTGTTGTTTAGAGGTTTCTTTTTGTAAACACACACACACCCGAACTTTGTTAACCTTTGGCCAACTTAACCATGGGTCATGATGGTAATCCTTGGTTGGGCTACCACATTTCCCATGCCATGTGCCATGTTGCTCATTAAACATTTATCGAGTAAGGCAAGAATGACTGTTTTGCATAATTGAAAACTGTTTAACATTTTCTGTGTTGATGAATATTCTCTCACTTTGCTAAGATGTGTATAGGAATGCTAGAATGATTTCTTATTGAAGCTTGGATTCAAGGATGACATTTGTTCCCCTCTGGCCCAAGGCATCCAGACTATACTTGCATGTTTTCCAAACAGTGGATTTCATCAAAAATTGATCAAGTTCGAGGAAGAAGCAAAAGGAAAGGACAAACCTTCAGCTATCAACATTGCTTCCATTAATGGCTGGCTGCAATTACTCTTAAATTTCTGAAAGGATCCACACACCGCCAATGCGACCTTTGATTCTTTTCTCCGGCGGCTCAATGATGTCAACACTTTTGATGAGAAAGATTTAGAGTTTTACGACAAGGCTCTCTCGGCCATTGTGAAGAAACTCCTACTGGTATAAATAACTTACCCTTGCTTCCCTTACCTGCTTAAATTGCTTGCATTCCCCTGAATCCCGTGGTTGATGTTGATGGAATTGATCCAGATGAGAAAGAAGCATACATCAAAACCCTTTGGAACATACATAGGCCCTACATCAAGTGTCACTATTCTACTTGCAATGGATATGGGTGTACTTCCTCTATCATGTGGCTTGACCAAGTATTTTGGTACATGATCCACAACCTTCAAAACCTCTTTAGGCTTGAGTCCCCGAAAGGTCAGTTTTATGCATTTATAGCTTGGATTGCTTCTCTCCCTCTTGAGGCTAGGACAAGTTTGATTGCATACTACCTTTTTCAAGAACAACTGCTTGAAGGAGCTCGTAACCTAACACGTTCCACCCCAAGTTCCCCTATCCTGCCAAAATCCAACCATACTCTTCTTGCTCTCATTATTGAAAAAATCCTTAAACCTAACCTCGCCATTGAGTCCTCCAAGGGATCATTCAAGAAATCAAGGTTCTATACTCCACATGGATCCTCAACTTCCCACTCCTCCAAGAGCCCCATGCGTGGAGCCAAGAGATACAACGATGCTTCGGACATTGCCAAACAAATCTCATTCAAATAATGGCCCCCAATGATCATTGACTACCTAGATCAATGGTACGAGGACACTTTTTGTGGAGAGGAAGATCTCTAAAAGGTTTATCCATGTTTGTTTTTCCTCAAAAGTTTTTGAGTTTATTACACCCAAATGGGTCTTTTTGGAAGTTGGTAAAAGTTTTGATCCCTCTAAGGAATACATGTTTGAAAATATTGGATTTGCATGGTCTTATACTCCAAATATCTCAAATTGGTTTGATCGTCCTATGGACACATTTACCACTTCTCAAAACACTTCATGCATATGTCTCCAAATATCTCAAATTGGTTTGATCGTCCTATGGAGACATTTACCACTTCTCAAAACACTTCATGCATATGTCGACAAAGCAAACGCTTTGCACCCATTTTAAGTGATGGATTCCTAGAGGAGTCACATGTGCTTACTACAGATATATCTATATGTCATCATCCAAAGATTAAAGAATTTCTTTCTAAAGGTTTGAATGATATCCTCCCACTCCCTCCTAACCCTTTCATTGTGATTGAAGAATTATTTAGAGCCTGGGGTGAGTTATGCAAAATATTAAATATCATACCCAACACCCATCATAAAGATAAGATTAGAACGGTATGTCTTAAAGTTATTAATAAACGATGTACGAACTGGAATGCTTCACAACCATGGTATAAAGACAAACGTATAATGGATGAAGTCCAATATCTTACCACACATTTGTTTATAGTAGGATTGGATAGATCACCACAGACACCTATGTTCATATGGAAAAGGTTATGCCAACTACTAGCTATTGACAGGATATTTGGGATAGAATTTGAAGCAACTTGTTTGGATGAGGTTAACCTTACAACATGTATTAAAGAGAGACTAAATCGTTTGAATTAGGGGTGATGGATGTTCTTACTTTACTGTATCTTATGTGTAACTATAAATGTGACAAAAAGAAAATTTGATGGATTACTAATGCTCATGCATGTGTTTTCTCACATATTACTGCAGTTATTAACTATGGCCTTGCGAGAGCATGATTGATGGACTAAAAGATGTGGCTGCTGCCGACATACATAATGATGCATGGAAATTCTGTCATAAGAAGATTAATACCTTTTGGGGATGCTAAATAGCTCTTGTGACTTCTTAATTAATCTTCCTTCATCCATTTTTTCCATGCACACCTTTGATATTACTACTTGCTATGAAGCCATTCCACATATAGGTGAAGATAGCTTGATGTTTCCCTTGAAATTTCACCTAGACCTACTTCATAAAAAAGGTTATACAGGTTTTAAAACACATAATCACAAGTTGGGGCTTACTAAGAATAAAAAACCCATGGTTTCATTTGACAAATTTCTAGAGCTTAATCTCTATGTTTTGACTAATGCATTTGTGAAAATTGGTGAGAACATTGCTAAACACGTTATTGGGATACCCATGGGATATTCATGTTCACCTTCATGGTGCAATTTATATCTTCTCAAATTTGAGATTGCTTTTATAAAAAGACTTATGTGCCTAAATTTATGGGATATGGCATAAGACTTTTTATACTCCTTCAGATACATAGATGGTCTTAACTTTTGTAATAATAAGTTTATATTGAGGTGCCTTGATCCATCTCAAGAAAGGATACGCAATAACCCATGGTGGATTCATCCTCTTAACATCATTTTCTTAAAACCTACGTCAAATTTCATTGGTTCTACTACACAGGACAATACTTTTCTCAATACTACATTCATATTACAAAAACCTTTTATAAAAAATTATAGATCATCAATTGCATGGAAGAAAGACAGGCTACCTATCCCTAATGTATCCTTCATTCATCTTCATAGCAATAGACCCAAGAACAATAGACCCAAGAACAACTGCTACAAAGTATGTTTATCTCAGGTTGTCCCCATCATATATGATGCATCCAACCATGAGATGGCTTGGCTAGATTTGACTAAACTCATAAAACTATTTAGCGACAATGGGTTTCCCCAACGTAAGATTGAAAATCTAATTATTAAATTTATATAAGAGAATTAGTTTCTTGGTTGTCGTATCAATACTTCTTCCCTACTAACACTTCTTGGTGGGGGGCAAGATACCATATGATGGGTGCCTGCGCCTATCATATGGTGTCCCTCCGGGTTAGGGTAAGTACACACACACACACACACACACTTCCCTTCTTTTGTTAGACCCCCCCCCTGATTTTGTCTTGTACCTCCCTTGAAAATTCCCATTACGTCCCTATCGTAATTGTGGTGATAAACAAACCCCCCAATGCTTTCCTTTAGAGATATAACTTCCCCCCCCTTTTATATATATATATTTATTTAATATCTTTTTTTGAAACCCTCCCCCTTTTTTTCCTTTTCTTTGACCCCCTTTAAATATATTTTCTATATAAAAAAAACCCCCTATATTTTCATTTAATTACTTATCTTTTCCTAATTATCTTTCCTTTATCCCCTCCCGCCCCGCACCAATCGCATTTTTTATCCTTTTTCCAAATGGCACTTAGTTTAAGATTTTCCCTATACCCACCTAAAATGGCCCGCCTCTCTAGAACAATTATTAAACCCCCCCTCCCCCACTTGGCACGCACTTTAATACCTATAGCCACCTACCTGCCCACCTCCCTAAAACAATGATGTCACCTAACTACCCTCTAGAGCCTACCTACATGCCTGTCTACCCGATGACTTAGCCTATAAAAGAAACTATGCTACCCTCCTCTCACCTCACTGACTACTACTCTAAGCCTCTACATGCTATGCTATGCTCCCACAATCATACTCTTTGCAAAGTACTCAGCCTTTATCTCTGTGCCTACTGCACTATACGCTGCCCCCTACTCTGTGCTTTCGCATTAACGGAGCTCCCAACCCCTTGATCGTTTTGCCTCCCTCCTGTACCTTGTATGGCGTAACCTCTCTCGTCAATATATGCCACAACCTCATGGTTGTTTTGCTACTCACAACTGTGTGCATTGCCAAGAGTACTAGTTGCTTCGACGTCCCACTACATGGATGCTCAGGTTTTTTCCAATGTTTTTAAGAAACCCCCCTTTCTCTTCCATTATTATGCGTGTCACCCCCATATCCCCTCTCCTCTTCCACCTTCTATCTACACACCCTCCCTTGTCCCTGGTGGTGCAGGCCCCCCCTCCCTTTTCTTTACTCCTTATTTTCTAATTTTCCCCCCTCTCTATCTATAGACCTCATTCTTTTAAAATAACCCCCCCCTTTTTTTCCATAGGTAAATTTGTTTTAACCCCTTTTTTCCTTTTCTTTCCTTTTCTTTTGTATTTTGTATTTTGTTAATTTCTTAACTAGTTACTTAAATGCTTCCTACATTGAAATACTTTAAAGCATGTACCTTCACTAAGGGTTTAATTTATAAAGATATCATGGTTAGGCCTTGTCCCTTAAATGGTTTTTTATATATAGCAAAATAATTTCTTACCATGGTGACCTTGGAGTACACCCCCATGGCTTACTTGAAGATAATATCAATGATTACTGGCTTCATAAACTATAGATGAATTTATCTTATGTAATTATTTGATTGGTAGCTTCCTCTTTTTAATTTAATTTTTTCTAAGTCATTTTAAGAGCCTATGTGGGGTCTTTTTTACAGGTACCATATGAAAATTTATTCAATTTACCTCTAGTATCTACACAATAATTACCAATTCAATCATTTCTTTGCTTAAACTATTCTATGTTCCTATATGAGATGTATGTTCTTCCTACTGGCAAAATAATCCTTGATTCAAAAATTTTTAATGTTCTGGTCATAAAGGTGTGATGCCCCCCTTGTTACTCCGTTTAAAGATGAATACCTAAGTATCTCTTGTAAAGGAGTAGGTTCCCCCTTCTTGTACATTCTAGATTGTTGATATTACAGATTTTTTCATTTTAAAATCCTGGTAGGTGTCTTGCTCTTTGGTATAAGTGATAACAAGTTGGGGTTTATAGGCATTACCTGTCTTCCCTCACGAAACTATGATGTTCAAACACATTGTTTTGTGTGGATGGTGGTAGGTAAGTGGAACCTAACCTCAGAGCATAGAGTACTGGATGGATTTGACACTTTTTTACTAGTGGTACTCATTAGTATCCATGTGTCAAATATATTTTTTTAAATAAAGAGTTTTCCACCTTTATCTGAGCATCGTGTGCCGTGTTGTTTACAAGTTTCTTTTAAGCGCACACACACACACTTCCCATCCCCTTGGAAAATAAAAATGGAAGGAAAAAAGGCAAGGGGTATGAACAATCTGGGTGGCTAGATATAAAAGTAATAGAATGTCTCAGATACTAATAGGATCAATGCCCTTTGGTAGGGGGTGGATTTAAGTTATGGGATATGGCTAAGATGGAACAAACATTGGCATATAACCTTATGTGATTGAATTGGGAAAATACCAATAAAGGCTATAGGGGATGAGAAAATTAATGTGGGATTTTTTAGAATCTAGCACGAAAACCTATGGTAAAAAGAAATAGTACTATATGTTCGTAGAAGCATGTCACATTAATGAGGTGATCTGATTTGAATCTTAAAAAAATTTATTTTCTGTGCAGAATTTGATGATTCTGACACTGCAGACGCGTCCGGAACGCGGCCCAAAACCCCAAGAATGGCACTGGAAACGCTAGAATCGGACATCCGGAGGCCCGGAAACGGCCATAAAAGGTCGAAAAACACGATTTGCAGCAAAATGCGATATGGCACTTTTGAAATTTCAAAAGGTGCCAGATCGCATTTTGCTGCAAATCCCACTTTTCGACCTTTTTTGGCCGTTTCCGGGCCTCTGGATGTCCGATTCTAGCATTTCCAGTGCCGTTTTTGGGGTTTTGGGCCGTTCCGGACGCGTCTGCGGTGTCAGAATCACCAAATTTTGCACAGAAAAGTGTTGCTCTTATATGAACATTGAATGTAAAGCATGTGAAAGAATATATTTATTCCTTTTCACACTGACATTTCTCACGCAAGTATCCATATTTTCTTGCTTTTGTAGAGAGAGAGAAGAGAAAATAGTGAATTTCTTACAGGGCCCCAAAATGAGCTCCCTTTTTTCCTAATGATGTTTTTATTGAAGCTATGCTTATATATTAATATAAAATCTTGGCAAAAGTTTATTGAGCTCATTTTTTTAGTTTCACAATATTGATAGGATGTAGTACATTTTTATACATTTTCATTTGAATTTTGAAGTAAAAACTATAAATCTTGGCGAAACTTGAAATTTCTTTGCATAAAAGTTTCAAATCCTGGTGAATCTATCAAACATTTATTTTTATTAGGGCATATAAACTTTCGACACCAATAAAAAATTTTAGCTTCTTAACGAAGCTAAATTGAAAAAATCATCCATGATTAATATCCGAACAACTCTACCAGATGGCAAAAGATGGCATTATGCGTTGATGTGTCTAGGAAGATGAATTTATAGAAGTTTAGAAGAAGCTCATTCAAGCATTGCTGGAGGCCAATTCTCGAGAGAGCTTACGGCCCATGGTGGCCCCAATGCTCTTGATAGATGCAATCAAGTTCATCAAACACTGTGATCCTTGCCAATGCATCTCCATACCTTATAACCAATATTACATGCCTTTGAATGGAGTTCTCATTGACTAGCCTTTTGAAGTGGGGGATAGATTTTGTAGGTCCGACTAGTTCAACAGCTAAGGGGACTTAGGCCCATTACATTATAGTGGCCTCATACTATTTTGCCAAATGGTCAGAGGCCAGAGCCACAACAAAAGCAGATGTGAGGGCAACTGCTAAGTTCCTATACGAAAATGTAATATCCCACTTTGGCCTTCCACTTGAAATTGTGAGTGATTGAGGGACGCACTTGGTAAACACCGTGATTAGAATAATGATGATTGAGTTCCTCATTGTGCATTAAAAATCCACCCCATATTACCCTCGAGTGAATGGCCAAGCAGAAAGATTGAATAAGTTTTTGTGCCACATTACAATGAACATGGTTGAGGCCGATCGCAATGACTAGGAGCACAAACTCACCATAGCATTATGGGCATATTGGATGGCCTACAAGGTTACTATGAACTGCACACCTTTTAGCCTATCGTTTGGGGTAGAGGAAATTATGCCAATGGAATTATTGTACAAGCATCAAAGTCACGGTTAGAGATTGAATATCCGACAAGGCAATCCTTCAGAGATTAATCGAGCTTGAAAAGCTTCACAAAAAAAGATTGAGGCTATCCTATGGCATAAAAGCAGTGAAGCTGCATCACAAAAGATGGTTTGACCATAACCTATAAAACAAGGACCTTAAGGAAGGTGATCTCATGCTTCAATATAGTGTAAGGAACACCAAGCAAGAGTTGAAATACCACAGTATGGGTCCATATTTAGTTGTAGAGATCACACCTCAGGGGTCCTACAGAATTGCAATCCTTGATGGTACCAAAATAAATGGATATATTAATGGAAGGAAGCTTAAGTGCTACTATGGCCCCTTAACATTGCAAACGTTATAAGCCATCCATCGGGAACAGGAACTTAAAAAGGAAGTTGGCCAAATGAAGTAGCAAGCTTTAGAAGAGGCTAGAGCATGTCATGCCAAAGTGAAAATTTTAGGGCTTATATCAATTTATAAAGCATTCGTGGAAAGGTTAAACCCCATGGAGGACCTGACTGTCGCCCTTGCAAAGGTGCATGCAGATTTTCAATTGTGCAAGGAAATAATATGCTCAGTTGACACCTTCATCATCAATCCTAGTGCCAACCACCACAACTTGATCTCTTACGAAATGTGTACCAGACTACTAACATTCAAGGTAACCCTAGAATCCATGTGCAATAAATGGAAAATCTGACCCGCTATAGGTTGCATTAAAATTTCTTTATCTAGTAATAACTTTGCATGGCAAATAGGTTTTATGTTATGCCAGCAGGTGCCTTGGATGAACAAGTCATTCTCAGATGAACATGGTGCTAGGCAATGAATTGCCAAATTGATTGGCGAGAACGTATGGTGGCCCTAACTAACAACGACCGCACGTCAGTTTTCACAATCGATGAAGTGACTTCCATTCCAGCATCCCTTGTAAACAAGGAACGCTAACAAATAACCTATGATCCCAACAGTCCCAATGACGGCTCCCTTATGTACTGCAACCATACCCGCTACCTTGAATCTATCTGCAATCATACTGATGAAAAAATGGGCTTACCACAACTACACCAAGCACATATAAGGGCAAGATATTCTACTAGATCCTAAAGGATATAGTCTCTGCTTCTACCTTCCAGATCATGCCGACACAAAGTCAGAATGTAGTTCCTCCTTTCCAATCCCATTCTCCATACATGAAGGTTCAAGCTAAGCCATAGAGGAAGACCAAAGACATAAGCCAACAAAAGGCCAACAACGGCAACATTCGTGGTGGATAGCTGAGACTTTCCCTTGTACCCTCGTGTGATCATGCTATGGGAATCAATAACACGAGCAATTATGGCAGTTACACAAGAACCTGTCCCTAGAAAGGGGACACTAACACAAGAACCTACTATGCATAAAGGAAAAGGTGATCCCTAGGTTTTAACTATTTTAATAGGTCCCCTATATAAACAACTAGCCTCATTCTATAGGACCTCACTTGCTCTCGTACAAAAACTCTATTGAAATTTCTTTTGAATTCCCATAGCCTTTAAATGCTCTTGGAATCACTCCCACCCACCACCACACTACATGTCCACCACCTCCTTGCACTCCATCAATGCCCACGATCTTTTTTCCGCTGAAGCACTAATAAACAAAGTGTCATATGCCACCCCCCACTCTGCCACACCTTCATCTTCATGTACCAATTCCCTCTCATTACCCAGCTAGATGGAGCAAGAAAATCTACTGCCCACAAGATCGAATCCTCAGTGCAATAGTCAACCACTTGTATAATCCATAAGCGATGCATCCTAACACTGCTGATGTCTAGAAATTTTCAGATCATGTGGTCCAAGTCACCCAATTCTCACCTCTCGGGCAAGATTAGCTTGAATAGCTACAAGGAGGGGTGATCCATTCATAGTTCAAGTGCAACGACAAAGATTACTGGCTCTACTACCACAATGCCACATATTTTTCTTTTCAACCACCCTTCTTTGGAGAGCTTCGCTTCTTTTGTCCCTTGCTTTTAATTAGGTGTTGAAAGTCTTGTCAAAGTCACAATTGTCATACATCTTCATCCAATACTCTTCCTCAAGCATCATGGCTATGAGCTCCTTAAATAAATATTATCAAACTACTCCTCTAACCTATGGTCAATGTTGTGACAAATCCTTGATACGTGCACATTAGAATCCAACAAAGTAGAATATCTCTTTCCACCTAGCCATGGATTCCTGCTTAGCTCCTTTCAAATTACTTGTATATGCTCTCATTTACAAGAGCTCCTTCTAAATGGGGTTACGTCTCTCTAGAACCCTCACCCATGCCCAACACTTGCCATTCAGCCTTTTATTTTGGTAATAGGTCTCCCACAAGGGACCCTTCCATCTAGGACCCTCTAAAGCAAGCATTGTGAGTGTTTACCAACCTTGCCAAAATTGTCGGATCCATGGTTAAGGTTAACATTCCCTGCCCCTTACATCCTTGAAAACTAATTTGGTAAACCTCCCTTGAAGATTTCTACCCTTTTCCATGTTGAACTCTCTTCAAGTCTATCCTTCCACTTCACCAGATATTCTTGATATATTGTCTTGTTTTTTTTAATTGTCTATCTTTAAAAAATTCTAGTTCGTGTGGTGAAGTTTAGGTTCAATGAGTTCAATAATAATTTAATTTCCAATGAGATTATCATTATGTCTTAACATTAAAGAGAGAGGGACATGTGAGACATAGGGGAAGGGCGATGAGGGAGGATTTATAATACTATTATGAGGAAAGGGGCATATATATTACTTTATAGCTTGGTGGTAGCTTGGTGGTAGGGCTCACACATGGGAAAAAGAATGCTTTGGGTTTGAATCTTTTTTGAACGTTTGGGGAAGCCCACATAGTCCATGCATAAAGTAAAAGTCCCCCCCTAGCCCCCCACCCCAATCCGCCTTCCCCTTGGACATAGTCTATGCATAAAGTAAATTAAGACATGGAGAAATATAAGTCAATTAATGCATAAAAAATTTAAGCCATAGAGAAACATAGCTTAATTAAAGCATAAATACATTAAGCCATAGATAAACATAGGTTAATCAAGCCTCCATGCACCAAAACTAATTGAAATGGGTTTTAACCTCTTCATTAGTTGGAATAAATTGAGCCATCTTGGACGATTGATCCATGATAACCCACACAGAATCATGCCCCCTCCCTATAAGATGTTCAACTTTATTGACCTCGCATTTTATACATAATCTTAAACATCTTTATCTATTCTAAGCCAAAATATTTGCCTTTTTAAAAGTGCATATGTCTCTAAATTCTCGGACGTGCCTAATGTCATTATTATCCGAGACACATACTCTAGAATGTAGCCATCTTCAATAGTATATTTTTTCTACAAGAGTCCTTTATCACCAACCTGTATGGTGTGTCACCATTATGATGTGACTCCTCAATGAAAGCTCCTTATTTTGTTGGACCCCTCGTCATAGTTGCTTTTCCTATTTTAGAAATGTGAGAAACAAACTCATATTTTCCTTTTAAGTACTCTAGGAAATCACTTTAGCATTTGGCTTAGGGAATTGGCTACCGCATTAAATTTTTCCTCTCAATATGTCAAATTGAATATCAAATTCTTTCATTAATTCAATCCATCTATCTTTTCTTCCTTTGAGCTTTGGCTGATAGCAAATACATTTACTACTTTCTTGATTCAAATTAGCATCACATAAATAGTGCCTCCATTTCTTTAAAGCATAAACAATAGGCACCATATAAATAGTGCTTCCATTCTTTAAAGCATAAACTATAGCATATAATTTCTTCTCATATGTTGCATAATCCCATGCGTGGTCTAACTTTTTGCTTTCAAAAGCTACTGCTCGACCCTTTATTAAAAGTACCATCCTCATAGAAAAACCATTGGCATCTATTTCAACTAGGAATGGTTTTTCATGGGGATTCACTCATATGAAGGTACTTCCCTTCTCCTTAAGTTGATCCGTCACATCAAAAACAATTATCTTAGCATATTGTTGGATGAATCTCAAATAAAATCTAGACAAACCTAAGAACATCTATAATTCCCCAAGCCTTGTTGTCCAATATGGTCCTTACCATTTTGAGATCCACATTAAATCTCTTCTTGGGATATAATATGTCCCAAGTACCATACTTCTTTTGCCAAGAAATCACACTTGGATTCTTTAGTTGCTTCTAAGCAATTGAAAAGCTTTACTCAAATGTTTCATATGCTTTTTCCTGATTATACTATACATTAGGATATCATCTAAAAAAGAATTTTGTAATAAAATTTCCTACATATGGCCTTAAGACTATTCATAAGTGACATAAATGTTGCTGAAGCATTAGCTATACCAAAATGGCATTACTCTAAATCGATAATGCCCATACCTAGTACGAAATGATGTACTCCTCTAATTTGTACTTGATGATATTCAGATTTTAAATCAATTTACTAAAATATTTTGCCCCTTGCAATTAATCAAAGAGTTGTTCAATGTGAGGCATGGGATATTTATTTTTAATTAAGATTTTACCTAAAGCTCGATAGTACCATCCAGTGAAGACCAAGGTCAACTACTTGGTTGAATTTGACCTTTTCTATGATATCCATTAGCTATCTTTCTATTTCACGTTCTTCCATTTGACTAAGTCTAAAACGGATTTACAAATAGTTTAGATTCAAGAAATATATCTATTTTATGATCTAGTTCTCTCTCAGAGGAGGCAAGTCAGATGGAAAAACATATTTAAATTCAACCATTGAATCACTAAAAGAAGCTTTATGATTTTCAACAACATCAAGCACAACTTTACTTTTTTCAAGTGCAAAATAAATAAACTCATCAACAAATCTAAGTTCACACATATATAGCTTGCATTCTTATTGGTGTAGAAGTCATTCCAAACCCATCGAACAAATAGGTGGAGATCTAGGTGCATCATGTTCCCCTTGAATCTAAAAAGACTCTACTATCATTTTCAAGGATGATGCAATTATTTAATTAACTCCATTGCAAGCTATGCCCAAGACTAAAAAGCCATTTTCAACTCAAAATAACATTTGTTTTGTCGATGCATAATTTGGAAACCCAAAGCATCCTGATAGTGTTGAATTTCCATCTCTACAACATGTATCATGGTGTTCCAACCTTTTTTTATTTCTACCCTTTGCAATAGAGACCACATATTTGTAGGCACTTGGATGCTTAGACACAATCATTGATCATTATCCTTACTCTTTGCCCTCAAATATTTCCATCATCCTTATTATATCTTGAGGACAAACGCGGGCTGCCACATTGCCGATGATTAAGGTTGGCTTCCACGAATTGATTCCCACGGGGTTCCTAAGTCAATGGAAATCTTGCAACTTTTGCAAGAACATATTTACAGCACCATTGTTCCTTTGTTTTTCTTCCCCACGATGAATCGGTGATTTTAGGTCTTTTAAAATATTTGAGGTTTCTCAAAGTTGAAGGTAGAAACCTCAAGTTGACGTGGAGTTGGCGATTTTCCAAAAGGAGTTACAAATTGAGAACCTATTAGCTTAGAATGGCTTTTGTTACAATTTTAATAAGTCATTAAATCAACTCCAACTGAGTCTATATATTAAGAGATCGGTTTTCTAATGCTGTGAATTTTGAATAAGGAATTCCATAATCACCATCCAAATCCATAGATTCCTCGTGTGTATCCTCTTCAACAACCAGCTTTCCTTTTTTCACTTTCCGATATTGATCTGTCTGGCATTGGGCTCGTCACAAAATGAGTTTTTCCCAAAAACAATAAAGTACAAAGCTTTATCTAAGAAAGAACAAAGCGATATCGACTTCCTTGTTATTTTGTCCGAGGTCTTGGAATTCAACTTTGGAGTCGAATCACTCTCCTCTTAATGCGCGATTTTATTCTTCAATTCCACTCTCCAATGTTAGTTTCCTATATCCAGATCTCAGGTCCTTAAATCTCAATCTGCCAAGTGATGGTCCGTTTCTTTAAGGTCGAAGAGGTTGGAAAGTTGAAAAAGTTTGGATATTTATGCTTTTACAAAACAGTCTTTGAAAAGAAAGAGAGGTAACTTCGCTTTTGAGGACAAAGTAAGGACTTAGAATGACAAGGTGATTTTCTTTATCTCTAATGGCCTGTTCATGCGACATGGCTCGAATGCCAACCCGGTTTTTTCAATCCATCCTGTAGTATTGGAGCCATTTATGTCATGTGCACGGATTGGTATCTGACGTGTACTAGGTACACAGAACTAGCTCAGGTTAGCCTGGGGAGGCTTAGAGCTAGGCAGGCTTGATTCTCGGGTTGAGTGGCAAGGGTACGAACTATTTATAGGTCTTCGCTATTTTTGGCACCGGGGCCCGAGTCTATAAAAGAGGCCCAGGAGGTTCAGTTCTTAGTGTGCAATTGGGAGCAAGTTTCGTTCCCAGGTGCCAGGTCTGATCTTGGATTGAGTCGCGGATGCGCGCCTGCATCTTAGCGTAGCCCAAGGCCCAGTGGCAGATCCAGGGCTTCACAGTGCCCCCTGGTGGTATGGGACACTAGGCTGGTTTGGATCTGATTGGGAGTTCGTGCCAGTAGCTCAGCTCGTGGCTCGGAGGGGACATCTTCTGATTCGAGATCACATCTCGTAGATGTCATGGTTGGGTGGTGAGCAGCCTGCTCAGATCTGATGTTGTGTGTGGTTTGTTTGCAGATCAGGGGTTTCAAGAGCGCTGGGATGTGTCAGTTGGTATCAGAGCCAACTCCTGAGGTAGGAACTTCTGACGCGGGAATTTTTGACGAATTTTTCCTCCAGGTATGTCCTAAATTTTGAAATCTGTTGCTGCGTTTTTTGCTGGGTCCTGGGATAGGAGGGGTGGACAGATATAAGGGAAAAGGAAGAAGAAAAGGAGGGAGAGATTTCGAGATCCCTGAAAGGGCCTGTGAGAGAAGGCTGTAGGAAGTGGAGAGAGAGCAGAAAGGTAGGAGAGAGAGGCGAAAAGGCTGCAAGGGAGGCGTAGAGGTGACGCCCAAGGTAGTACGGTAACAGGCGGGTGCAAGGAGAGGCTCAAAGGGCAGCGAACAGGCTGTGTACAGCCTGCGTAGAGGGCTGTGTACAGCCTGCGTAGAGGGTGCTTTTTTCAAAAAAGCATCCCCTCCAAAGCTAGGGGAGCTTGGCCTTTTTTGGAAGCAGAGCTTCCAAATAAGGCTGCCCTGCTCCCTATATAGATGGGGCAGGGTCCCAGCCTACCCATAGCCTAGCCTAGAGCCTTGAAGCAGCTCCTCGAATCACGAGCCAGCCTGTGCCAGCTTGCGTCAGCCGTACATTGCTTGCGCCAGCTCTGCTTCTGCACCGTACAGCCTGGCGTCAGCCGTACACTGCTTGCGTCAGCAGTCGTACAATGCTTGTGTCAGCAGCTGTACACTGCTCGCTTCCGTACGGTACCTGCAGCTGCGAACCTTGCCTGCGTCAGCACCTCCTGTTTCGAGCCGGTACCCGCAGACTGTACGGACGCCGTACAGTCCACGTCAGCATCTGTACGGCCTCCGTTAGAACTTGTACGGCCTGCGTCAGCAGACCATACAGCCACATCAGGAGTACAGGTTGCTACAGGATTTCACACATGCATCCGGTAGCGGGGCCAACGAGGTCTCGGGATTCGTGGGCTTCCGATTCGACAGTTTCCAGCATCTCTTTCCGTCGGCATCTCTTGGGACGGTTTTCCTCTGCTCCATTCTCCTTTGCGCTTCGTTTCAGTCAGTTATTTCTCTCAGTTCGTATTCAAATCAGATTTTAGACATGTCTGATGCTGCAAATCCCGAGTTCACCATGGGAGAGCAGGATTTGGATTACACTCCTGTGGGAGAGGAGGATCAGGGTCTCTATGATGACCTGATAACCAAAAAGGCCTTCAGTGAATTTACGACTGCTCTAGATGGAAAATTTGAGCAGGTCAATGCCAATCAATCGGGGTTGACACAGCAACTCCAGGGGATTCAAGCAACTCTCACCCTTCTGGCTAGCACTGTGCAGGCACTCACGCATGTGGATGCCATGGCTTCAGTGCTAGGCCCAAATATAACTCCAGACCCTTTTCCGGGCGACCAAAAGTCGAGAACAAAGGAGGTAGTTGACACTGGTTACACGTGGCAGGTGCACTTCCAATTCCACCCATACCTAGATGAGAAGAAGATCCAGCTTGCAGCGGGGTTCATGTCAGGTAAAGCATTACTATGGTGGAAGGAACTCCAGCCTAAGCCCGATACATGGACAGATTTTGAAGGGGTCTTCAGGAAGGAGTTCCTGAAGAAGGAGGATGATTACGATATTGTTGGCAAGCTCAAAGCCCTCGATATGACAAAATTAAACTTGACCTTTGAAGTTTATCTTCAAAGATTTCGGGATCTGCAAACCAGGGCCACTAAGATGGATCCAGTGACCTTGTTAGGTTTCTTCGTGGATGGTTTGCCAGACTCCTACAAGTTGCAGATAAAGAACAACAAATGCACAACGTTGTAGGAGGCCATGACTTATGCACGCATATATGATGATACCATAGCCAGTGCCAAAGCAACCACAGTTTCCGACACGAGTGGAAAGAACAAACGCAAGTTCTTTTAGCATACGACTGGTATTGGGGAGACGAAGTCTACGGACAACGCCTCCAAGAAAAACTTGACTCCAGCCAAGAATGGTAAAGCCCGTTTCCTTCGCACTCTGAGGCTCAAGAAAGAAGGACGATGCTTCTATTGCGAGGAGCAGGGCCACACAAAGAATGAGTGTCCTAAGCGCAAGAACCAAAAGTTGGTGCTAGGACCGAAGCTCCAGGCGGGTCCACGTACCGCAGCCAAGGGAGCGAACCAAGTCATGATGACAGGTATTTCAGTAAATGTCATTACCTGCCCACTCTCTTGTAATTGTACTTTCAATACTTCGTTGTTTGGTTCCCATGATCTTTTCCGAGTTTATGGAGAAGTTATGAACCAACAGGTTCACATTCTCTTTGATCCGGGCGTCTTCGCTATTTTTGGCGCCGGGGCCCGAGTCTATAAAAGAGGCCCAGGAGGTTCAGTTCTTAGTGTTGCAATTGGGAGCAAGTTTCGTTCCCAGGTGCCAGGTCTGATCCTGGATTGAGTCGCGGATGCGCGCCTGCATCTTAGCGTAGCCCAAGGCCCAGTGGCAGATCCAGGGCTTCACAACGCCACCTGGTGGTATGGAACACCAGGCTGGTTTGGATCTGATTGGGAGTTCGTGCCAGTAGCTCAGCTCGTGGCTCGGAGGGGACATCTTCTGATTCGGGATCACATCCCGTAGATGTCATGGTTGGGTGGTGAGCAGCCTGCTCAGATCTGATGTTGTGTGTGGTTTGTTTGCAGATTAGGGGTTTCAGGAGCGTTGGGATGTGTCAATTTACCTGCTTTATCTAGTCTCCCTAGACAGGCTGAACATTCTCGTGCTTGCAAACACAAACTGCAGCAAGTTATCTCCTGTAGCCTGTCAATTGTAATCATTACATTCGGGTTTTTCTCGGGCCTCTCCTTAAAAGTAAGGAAAACTGGTTATTGCTCAACATACAACCAAAGTCTCTCCTACAACTGTACCTGAACACCTTGACTGCAAACCACTCATGTCGATTTGCAATTTATACCCATAGCCATCCTGGGGTTCATAGCCTCCAATACCCCCATAGCTCTACACCAACCAGAGACCTTCCGTGGACGATGAACCAGAAGATAAATAGGTGCTAGAAAAGTTTTAAGCCAGGGAAGATGATGGAGAAGCTTTGGAACTCTCAGGAACGTAGGCAAGCAGAGTGCTTTTTGGCTTTAGTCTTCAATGAGCATCTGCTTCACGGAATGCCTCCCATAGAACCCCTCACAAAGAGTATTTCGAATCACTATTGCCTATGAGCCCTGCTTTACTACACACACACACACACCCCACATATATATAGGCCTTGATTGGACTTCCTCTTGGTGCAGTCCCTGCTTGCGAGGATGAGATTTTCAGACCACAGGCACAGTTTACTAGCAGTTCCAGCCCCAATTGTAAAAATTTAGATGGATTGATGCACCATCCAAACGCCTACCAAGTCATTCAAAACCGATGATTAGTTTCACCGCTCAAAATTCTGCCTCTCCAATCCTCCTTTGTTACTTCCATATGCAACAGACACATTCCCACAAACCTCAAGGTTCTTGGCTCTGATACTAGAATCCAGCAAAGTAGATGAATGCTCAAAGATCTCTTTCCACCCAGCTGCAGGTTCCTGCTCAGCTCCCTTCTGCTTACTTGTGTGTGCTCTCATTTACGTGAGCTCCTTCTAAATGGAGCTTCATCTCTCTAGAACCCTCTGCCATGCCCAACAATTGCCATTTAGCCTTTTATTTTGGTGCCATGTGTCCTCACAAGGGACCCTTCCATTAAATCCCTCTCATGGGCTTCTAGATCACTAATGCCTACGCCTAGGAATGATCCTAGGCCCAAGACCTCTAAAGCGAGCATTGGCAAGCCACCTTAACCAGTGCACTAGAAACAATTTCTGCATCTTACATGCATCCTCTTCCCACTTCTAAGGTTGCTAGATCCGATGGTGGGGGTGTTTTGCTTGTCCCCATTGCCTCATGGCTGCAAATAGCTCCATCTATCACCTCTATAATCTCAACTCCACCATAGCCTTCCACAGGATAGTTAGGTCCATCAAGCTTACCCTCCCCAAACTTAGGAATGGGAAAGTACTTGGTTAAGGCCATCCTAGGTTCCCTTCATAGAAAAACTTGAACTGAGAAGTAATTGAAGCGCAAAAACAGCAAACAGGAAATACATCTTTCCATCCAAAAGATTGGGTATATCTCGTAGCTTCACTAGGGAGTAAACATGTGGACTCAAGGCGACTCCCCTTATCTTCTTGTAGGTGCCTTGAACATGCCATCTCTAGTAACCACCATGCAGGTATTCACAAAAGCAGAAAGCAAAAGACTAGTTTTGCACAAATGAAGAGGATGAAAATACACCACGTAAATCTCACACAGATGCTGCCCAAATCAGGTTGAAAGAACATGTAGCAAGCTCTTCAAGTATCCAGATTCCACACTCTCCTATTGGATGTCATGGATGCAAAGTGAGCATGGATGCAAAGTGTGTGTGTGTGTGTGTGTGTTGGGGTGGGGGGGGGGGGGGCATTCCACCTTATATAGGCCTGGAAATAGAACCACCAGCAAGAGGGGGCAAGAGGGTGCCAATTGCAAGTCAGTTGACCTGCATCCCACATGGCAGCCGACTACAGGTCAACTGACCTGCCACATCAGCAGACGGCTATAAGGCAGTCGACTGCATCACATCATCAACAGCTGATTGTGCCATGTCATCAACTGTCAATGATGCCATATTATCAACTGTATATGCCATATCATCAACCGTATATGCCATATGATCAGCTGATCTGTCTGCCAACCCACATGGGGCTACATGTGGATGTCACATAAAGCATCATTGAAAGATGCATACTCGCTAGGCAAATCCATGCATTGCATAGCCTTCATGCCATGTCCTTGTCTCAGCCATAGAGGCTTGAATTCATTACCTAACCTATTGCTTGTTGGTTTCTACTCATCCATCTGTTGGAAATCTAAATCTGGGTGGATATCCAAAGGATGGAGCCTTGCAGTCTAAGACTGTGTCCCTTTGGGCGTATTGAGTAGCCTCCTTTTTCTCCTTTTCTTGCATATGGGTACCTGCATAGATGTTAGACATCAAGACATAAGCTGCAGCATCCTTTTCATCCAAACGCATTGCATGTTCGAAGGCCGACCTTGCAAGCTCCATGTTACCCCATTTTCCACAAGCACCCAACACAGCAAGCAACACCACAAGATCAGGTTGAAATGGCATCTTCTCTAGCATCACTGCCACCTCATCTAAATGGCCTGCACGGCCAAGAAGATCAATGATACAAGTGTAATGCTCAATAGTTGGAGTAATGCCATAGTCTTTGCTCATGGCCTCAAAATACTTCTGGCCCTTCTCAACTAGACCTGCGTGACTGCACAAGGTAAGAACACTAAGGGATGTGACCCCGTCTGGCTTAATACCTTCTCCTCTCATTCTCTCAAGCATACGGAAAACCATTTCACTCTCTCCTAGCTGGGCAAATCCTGTGATTAGTGCAGTCCACGCGATCACATTGGGACATACACCCTCCAGTTGCATCTGATGGAAACAATTGAGGGCTTGCTTACGAAGTCCGTGTTGGCAATATCCTGCAATTAGTGCGGTCCATGAGACTACATCTTGAGTGGAAAGCTTCTCAAACACTTCACATGCTTTTCCAAGCAACCCACATTTGGCATACATATCAACCAAGGTGTTACCAACACAAGCATCTCTTTCTAACCCTCTTCTGGCAATCTGGGCATGTATTTCACAGCCCTTGTCTATGGCTCTTACACTGCCACAAGCTTTCAAGATACAAACAAACATGACCGCATTCGGGGGGACACCCTCCAGTTGCATCCGTTCAAAACAGTTCAAAGCTTCCTTACCAAGCCCATGTTCGGTATATCCTGCGATGAGTGCATTCCAAGAGACTACATCTCGAACTGGAAGAGTGTCAAACATTTCCTGTGCTTTTACAAGCAAGCCACATTTGGCATACATATCAACCAAGGTGTTGCCAACACAAGGATCTCTTTCATACCCCTTTTTGGCAATCTCAGCATGTATTTCGCGACCTTTGTCTATGGCCCTTATGATGCCACAAGCTTTTGAGATGCAAACGAATGTGACAGAGTCTGGAGAGACACCTTGCAGTTGCATTTGTTTGAAACAGTTCAGTGCTTCCTCACCAAGCCCATGTTCAACATAACCTGCAATGAGTGCATTCCAAGAGACTACATCTCGGACTACAAGTTTGTCAAACACTTCCTGTGCCATTGCAAGCAGGCCACATTTTGCGTACATTTCCACCAAGGTGCTGCCAAAAAATGGATCTCTTTCCAAACCTTTGCAGGCAATCTCAGAGTGTATGCCACGGCCCTTGTCTATGGCTCCTATTCTGCCACAAGCCTTTAGGCTGCAAACAAACATGACAGGATCCAAAGAAACACCCTCCAGTTGCATCTGTTTGAAACAGTTCAGCACTTCCTCACCAAGCCCCTGCTGGGAATACCCTGTGATTAATGGAGTCCATGAGACTACATCGTGAACTGGAAGCTTGTTGAACACGTCCCGTGCTTTTGCAAGCAAGCCACATTTGGCATACATATCAACCAAACTATTGCCAACAGAAGGATCTCTTTCCAACCCCTTTCTGGCAATTGCTGCATGTATTCCCTGGCCCTTTTCTAAGGCTCCTATACTGCCGCAAGCTTTCAGGCTGCAAACAAATGTGACAGTGTCTGGAACAACACCCTGCAGCTGCATCTCTTCGAAACACTTCAGCGCATCCTCACCAAGCCCATGTTGGACATATCCTGCTATTAGTGCATTCCAAGAGACTACATGTTGAAGTGGAAGCTTGTTAAAGACTTCCCATGCCTTTGCAAGTGAGCCACATTTGGCATACATATCCACCAACGTGTTGCCAAGAAAAGGAACTCTTTCCAACCCCTTTCTGGCAATCTCAGCATGAATTTTGCAGCCCTTATTTATGGCTCTTGTGCTTGCACAAGCTTTCAAGCTGCAAACAAACGTGACAGCATTAGGAGACACTCTCTCCATTTGCATCTGTTCAAAACAGTCCAGCGCTTCCTCAGCATGCCCATGTTGGGAATAACCTGCAATTAGTGCAGTCCATGAGACTACATCTCGAACTGGAAGCTTGCCAAACAGTTCCCATGCCTTTGTAAGTGAGCCACATTTGGCATACATATCAACCAAGGTGTTGCCAACCACGTTGTCTCTATCCAACCCCTTTCTGGCAATCTCAGAGTGTATTTCCTGGGCCTTTTGTATAGCTCCTACGCTGCCACAAGCTTTCAGGCTATAAACAAACGTCACAGCATCTGGAAGGACACCCTCCAATTGCATCTTGTTGAAACATTTCAGCGCTTCCTCACCAAGCCCATGTTGGGCATACCCTCCGATTAGTGCATTCCAAGAGACTACATCTCGAACTGGAAGCTTGTCAAATATCTCCCATGCTTTTGCAAGCGAGCCGCATTTGGCATACATATCGACCAAGGTGCTGCCAAGAAAAGGATCTCTTTCCAATCCGTTTCTAGCAATCTGGGCATGAAGTTCCTGGCCTCTTTCTACATCTTTATGCCTAGCACAACCCTTCAGTAAGGCCGCAAAAGTATATTTGCTAGGATGCACAC